>NC_086452.1:383353040-383656165 GCF_028390025.1 Pseudophryne corroboree
TAAAATTGGCAAACAGGATAGTGATATACGAAAATGAAAAAGAAATGCAGATATATGTATGCGTGCGTGTGTACGCAAGACAGAAGACAAAAACAGTTTTTTAAAAGACACAAGCGTTTTGTTCTTACCTCCGGTTCCCGGATTCCTTCAGCACTCTTTATCTAAGTGAAGCAGACGCTTATCCCGTCAGCACTGCGAGACAACCTCCCACCCTTTGCTGGGGGATAATGTCTGCTGATCTACCTAGTGCAGATATGTGAAGGACAGGACGAGCCGCCAATTGATAAAGCAGAATCTATTTATCGTATATATATATATCCCTTTATGAGGTCTAAGAACACTATACGCTGTTTACTTAAGAAGTACCGTAAGGGTACGTAAGTTGCGTAACGATCGCTCAGCCGTAGGCGAGACGCTCAAGCATCGCGTTCGCTTACGGCCCAGAGATCACCAGACTGACACCCTAATGGCTACAGACAAACGTAATGATTCGCTATGGCGTAGCGGACGCTCGAGACCACGAGGAGATCACCAGCGGCGCAGACGCTCACAACGCTATACCTTGATATCTATACCTTTAACAATGAGATACACAATATACCTTTATGTAGAGACAATGTGTAAGTGCAACCTGGTGTAACCTGATTAACTACAAAGCTGCTTGAGCGTCACCGACGCTCTGTGAACACTTAACACTATGAGAAAATACACAGATACTTGTTTAGGGTCCAAAGCCTATTAAATGTATTATAACTAATATACTTGTAAAAAGGAATCACAGTACAAATGATACACTACAATATAACAGAGACTTCCTAACCAAATAACTACACTATAAATACAATACAATACAAGTCGAGATACTTTAAGGAAAATATGGGAGAAAGAGTAGAGAGAGAGAGAGAGAGAGAGAGAGATGAGATGAGATGAGAGATGGCTCACAGTAAGACAATATGATCACGGAGAAAAACTTACGCATAAGGGGAAACGATCGCATGCGCCTGGACATCCAGCACCCGATTTTCAGCAATGAGAACCGTTGAAGAGTGAGCGCTGGATGTGGTCGGCCTGCCTATTTATGCCCCACACACAATGCAATCTAATGGTCCCTACAATCTTGTCGTCCATTGGACACAGGAATTCGGCTTCGCATCATAACAAAAGGTCATTGGGTAATTCATACAGGTGGGCTGTGACGATTTCAAACAGCTCAGGTGGGTGGGAAACTGGGTTTCCCGCCGCATACCTGAGTAAGAGTAAATAATAGTAATGGACATAAACTTCTTATGTCCATAACTATTCGCACGAGCGATTAATACGCTCCAAACCAACACCGGAATATTGCTATTTAAATACTCTCCCGATGGGTACCAAACACTACTGTATGACTCCTGTTAGACCCTTCCTACAATACAAAGAGGGATCCCTCCGTTTAGGGACATTCTATATTAACCAAACTTTCAGAATCTATCAAAGGGACCATGATCTATAAACTACGTTAATTGTGGAAATATGTAACGATTGGGTCGCACGCTACGACTACATACTCTTTACCGTAAATACGCATACCGATGCGAGCGGGTGCACGCATCGGCGGGTATGCGCTATCACGGGAAAGCGCACGCATGCGCAGCGCGGACCAGCGTGAGGTGCAAATATGGCAGCATGTATAGGGATATTTTTTCTGACTTTGACACCACCAACCCAGGGCACCCCTGCAAGTGTCCCGAGGCACCCCAGGGAGCCACGGCACACAGTTTGGGAACCTCTGCATTAAGGACTTAACTGATCCTAAGAAAAGGAGGAGTGGAGGTAGTCAAATTACAAAGAATAAACTTTTTGGCCACCATAGCAATTATAGTTAGCAAAGGCCTACATAGTTTATCGTTTACCCCCAAGTAGTGCCATTTGGAAAAGTTAGCGCAGAGCAAGGCAGCTGAGTCAATTGGGAAGTGTCTGTGGAAGAGAGTATCCTGCCAGTGATTCTTTCTGATGCAAGTGTTTCAAAGTTTGGTTGCAGATACAGCAACACACCTGGTGTATCATTCAATCTATTTCATTGTTTCTTTCACAATGGGAATTACATCCCAGCCACACAAAATAACACTATAATGTAAAAATGAACGCATCAGAGAACACAATACAGGAGATCTGTTCCTGGCTCAGTCAGTTAAATATTCACTTTTGAAATGTGTTTGCTAACGCTGGACTGACGCACAAAGATTGCAGGGTGCAATGGACTGGAAATGTGCCATTTACGGAAATCATGTTGCCGTCAACAAGCCATCATAATTGTTGTAGAAAAGCAATATTTTTCTTTTGCAGGCAGACCCACGTAGACTGTGTTGTATGGATAAAATTGTTCCACAGAACTATAAATATCCCAGAAAATCGTCCTATGACCTGCAAAGAAAAGCCGTTAGTTCTCTGATGAATTGCACCAAGCCTATTGAAACGACAATGCTTTCTAAATGCTCCTACCACTGATGTACTTGTGGCTGCTTCAAAGATGTGTATGAGGCTAATGTAACGTTGAGTCAGGAAAATAACAGCAGCTTTCCATCAATGCAGTTTCCTTTTATGAATCTGTCAGCACTTTTATATATACATTTCTAGTATTTTAGTTTTTTAATAATCTATCTTGAAACATTAAAAGGAAGAATACATACAAAAAAGGTTGCCATCAGAAACTGTGGGGCCTGGGACTACCAGAATAGGCAGGGCCCCCACTTCCGACTGGACAAGTAGACAGTGAGAACCTTGGAGACTCCCAGGATTCCAAGGCTGGACCTGAGTTTCACCCAGCATCTCTGAGCTGAACCTGTGCTCCATCTGTTTCTCCATGATAGTTTGTCATGGTGGTGACCAGGGGTTAAAGTGAGCCGGAACGGGGTGGAACTGCCTTCTGTCAGTTCCACTTAGAGACGGAACGCAGTTCCGCCTCCTCCGGCTCACCTAACCCGATGTGTGGCCGGCGCTGCAGGGAGATGCCGGGCGCCCGCTGAGATTGTATTACCAGCAGGCGTCCGGCGGCAGACGGAGGCAGGAGCTCAGTACTGAGCTCCGGGTTCCGCCGCTGTCACTGTGCACTATGGGAGAGATGTCATGACATCTCTCCCATAGTGCCGAGGAGCGGACGCCCAGAGGACTGCAGCAGCCGGACACGGTGTATTTGTTTAATTTTTTTTTTCCTGTTGTATAGCGGCATCTACTGGGGGCAAACTACTGGGAGCCATTACTACAGAGGGGCACCTACTGGGGAACAGGAGCGTTTTAAGAAAGGAGGAGGCCCGTGTTCAGCCTCCTCCGTCGGGCCCCCTCCTCTCTGCCCGGAGCGCCGTAGAGTCTGAGCTCTAGAGGGCTCAGACTCTACTGCGCATGCGCAGATCTCCGGGGAAATGGCGCGGCGGCCATTTTCCCTGAGATCTCTCTACTGTGCATGCGCAGAATGCCGTGAAAATGGCCGCAGGGCCATTTTCACTGTGTTCTAGCTGCGCTGCGGATGCCGGCGCTGGACTTCGGAGGGGTAAGTATTTTACAAATGGGTGCAGTGGGTGCGGTGCGGGCCCCCTCTGGACTCAGGGGCCCGTGTGCACCGCACACACTGCACCCATTATAGAAACGCCAGTGCTGGGGGGCATTACTACAGAGGGGCACCTACCGGGGGCAAACTACTGGGGATCATTACTACAGAGGGGCACCCACTGGGGGCAAACTACTGGGGGGCATTACTACAGAGGGGCACCTACTGGGGCAAACCACTGGGAGGCATCTACTGGGGGCAATCTACTGGGGAGCATTACAACAGAGGGGCACCTACTGGGGGCAAACTACTGGGAGGCATCTACTGGGGGGCATCTACTGGGGGCAAACTACTGGGGGGCATTATTACTGAGGGCAAGCTACAAGGGGCAAACTACAAGAGGGCAAGCTACTGGGGACAAACTACAATGGGGCAAACTACAGGAGGGCATAACTACAGGGGCGATACTACTGGGGGGCTATACTACTTGGGGCATTACTACTTGGGGCATTACTAGTTGGAGGCATTACTACTGGGGGCTAAACTACAAGGGGGCATAACTACAGGGGCTAAACTACTGGAGGCATAACTACAGGGGCTAAACTACTGGGGGCATAACTACAGAGGCTAAACTACAAGGGGGCAAACTACAGGGGGGCATTACTACTGGTGGCTAAACTACAAGGGGCAAACTACTGGGGGGCATTACCACTGGGAGGCTAAACTAAAGGGGGGGGGTAAACTACTGGGGTCATAACTGCAGGGGCATTACCACTGGGGCTAAATGACAGGGGGCATTACTACAGGCAACATTACTACTGGGGGCAATACTACACAGTGGCATTACTAATGGGGGCACTACTAATGAGGGCATTGTAAAAGGGGGCACTTCATAAGGGGCATCACTCCTGGAGACATAAGGGGCACTACTACTGGGGGCATTGCATAAGGGACACCACTACTATGGGCTCTATATAAGGGGCACTACCAGTACAGTGGACATTGCATAAGGAGCACTACTACTGTAGGCATTGTATAAGGGGTGCTACTGCTGTGGGCATTATTACTATTGTGTGACCACGCCCCTTTCTTTTTGAGACCACGCCCCTTTTTGCGGTGTGCGCATTACCTTTATTACATGGGCGCCGTGGGGAGGGGGGTGAGTTCCACCACCTCTCTAGGACCACTTTAAGCACTGGTGGTGACAGACGCTCCCTGGCAATGCCAGTTCCAGTAGCAGAACAGGAATGCTCCTCTCTTCTCTTCTTCTTTAAGGGGGATATCCAATTATCCCCGTTAAAACATCGGGTCCAAAAAACGGCCGTTTATCGGACTTTATTTCCGATGTTTCACCGATTTTTTTTTTTTTTTACAGCCTATCCTATTAAATCGGGTGTAAAAAAAAATCTTTTCTCCCGAAAACACACAGGTTCAGTGAAACCTGTGTGTTTTCGGGTGAAACAGCCCCATTTTCGGACGAAAATGGGGCTGTTTCCGGGGATTCTGCTTCAGGCGAAACAAAATCCCCGATAAGCCGGCGCGTGCCGCGTCTTATCGGGGCTAATTAGATAGCCCCCGGCGGGACAATTAGCCCCGGTAAAAAACCGGGGCTAATTGGATATCCCCCTAAGTCTGATGTCACGAGTTCCCCAGAAACAGCAGAGGAGAAGGGATTGGGGGGGGGGGGGGGGGGGTCAGCTCCAGCCGGCAGTCTGCTTGCCCTCTTACCTCTGCCACTTGCATCGGTGAGTCGCGACCACAGCAGTGTAGTATCTTAATGAGCGACTCACACTATAATTCTCTGGAGAGTAATGAATGACTCATCACACTGCTTAGCTACAGTATGTAATGAGTCATTCATATCACCCTCCAGCAAGCAGCTTGCTGTCCTGTGTGACAGCGGTTAATTAGCAATTAACTTGGCCGGCAGCAAGGTCCCCTCAGCTGTCTAGGCCCAGGACAGAAGTCCCGACAGCTCCCCCTGATCTCGGCCCTGCAGCCAAACAATGGCCCTCATTCCGAGTTGATCGCTCGCTAGCTGCTTTTAGCAGCATTGCACACGCTAGGCCGCCGCCCTCTGGGAGTGTATCTTAGCTTAGCAGAAGGTTAGCAGTTCTGCTATAAAATATTTTCATGCAGTTTCAGAGTAGTTCCAAGCCTACTCCTACCTTGCGATCACTGCAGACAGTTTAGTTCCTGTTTTGACGTCACAAACATGCCCTGCGTTCGGCCAGCCACTCCCCCGTTTCCTCAGGCACGCCTGCGTCATCTTCTGACACGCCTGCGTTTTTTAGCGCGCTCCCGGAAAACGGTCAGTTACCTCCCAGAAACGCCCCTTTCCTGTCAATCACTCACCGATCAGCCGAGCGACTGAAAAGAGTCGCTCGGCCTTGTGTAAAACTGCATAGTTTTGTGTGAAAGTACTTCGCGCGTGCGCACGGCGGCCCATAAGCATGTGCAGAAAAGCCGATTTTTTTGCCTGATCGCGGCGCTGCGAACAACGGCAGCTAGCGATCAACTCAGAATGACTCCCAATATCATTGTAAAGTGGAAGACCAATTTTGGGCAACCCCCTGGCATAACTGCTGCCCCACTCACTCCTCCTCTATCCTCCTCATGTTATATATAGACTGGAGCTTATTCCCTTGAGAGATAGCAACACCATATGTCAGTCCATGTCCATCCAATATGGCTCAAGAGAAATGTTACACTAAACAATTGACTCCTAGGGGTATATTTATTAAAGTTCGATTTTGTATTTTGTATTTAATACAGCAACTTGTACACCAACATTTAGACAAGAGGCACATAGCTGCCGATATATGCCGTATGGCTAAATAAACACTGGAGTGCCATTCTCTTCTTGTTAACTACATGATTAATACATCCTGGCACATTACTTCTAATACAGTGGCTACAAAAAATATTCCCACCCTATGATGTATTTACTTGAAATTTATTCCCACTAGTCAACATAAAGTAAATGATAATGTGGCAAAAAAAAAAAGTAATCCAACCATTTGTCAAATTAGGGGAAATCACAAAAAAAATGAATAAATAAAATGCACCTGTGTTCATCGTCAAGTGATTGCAACACAACTACACCTGTTACTGTCAGCTTTCCCAGGTACTTAATGCATTTCCAAGAGAATACTTCAAAATGAAGACATAAGAACATTCCAAGCTGATCCAGGCAAGACTGGCTGTACCATTAGGCAGCTTTAGGCAGCTGCCTAGGGTGCTAGTTTCAGGTGGGAGGTGCCACTGAGTCTGTCTATCACAAAATTAAGGCCGTCTCTGAAAGAAACTTAATAGTTTTACTTAATGCAAGTGGTGAAGTGGGTATTGATGTTGGTTGGGGGCAGTAGGCTGAAGTTTTGCCTAGGGTGCCGAAAACCCTTGATCCAGTAGAGGGCATTGAAAAGTAGCAATCAGGAGAAAGGTCAAAGAATATTTACAAGACACTAAAAGTAAATATACAGTACCCCACAGGAACGTACATCATAAAAACAGAAAGAAAATATGGAAAAACTGTGAATCTGCTTAGAACAGGTTGTCATCCAAAACTGAGTATCTGAGCAGGAAAACCTGCAGTCGGGAGGCCAACAAGAGGCAAACGGCAACTATAAAGGAGTTACAGTCTTCTATGACACAGACGAAAAGACCCCCCTGAAATTCCATCCTGTGTCAGCCCATGCCCTCCAAACTTCTGGAGTCATAACAAATCTTTTGTTAGAACATAGGACAGGTGTAAGTGGCGATACTAATGATGGGTTACAGCTGTGGAGGGGAATACTGTGAGCGGAGCATTATTATGTGAATAAAAAGGGACAGACACTCAAATAGATGGGCAGATCTAGCATAAACATTAGCATAAGCAGGGCATTTCTAGACATTTTAGCTCCCAGTGCAAGTAGTAAAAAAAATGCCCCCATATTACACAGTACGCAGGCAGATGCCCCCATATTACACAGTACGCAGGCAGATGCCCCCATATTACACAGTACGCAGGCAGGTGCCCCCATATTACACAGTACGCAGGCAGGTGCCCCCATATTACACAGTACGCAGGCAGGTTCCCCCATATTACACAGTACGCAGGCAGGTGCCCCCATATTACACAGTGTGGCAGGCAGGTATCCCCATAGGCAGGTGCCCCCATATTACACAGTGTGGCAGGCAGGTATCCCCATAGGCAGGTGCCCCCATATTACACAGTGTGGCAGGCAGGTATCCCCATAGGCAGGTGCCCCCATTTTACACAGTGCGGCAGCGGCAGGCAGGTTTCAAGCTGAGGAGAAGGAAGGGGGAGAGAGAGAGAATACTTACGTCTTCCCGCTCTTCGGTCCCGCCGCCTCACGTCCCGCGCCGGCCGCCTCCTCCTTCTTGCTTCTCCTTCTCGCCTCTCCCGAGCGCTCCTGCTCGGGGGGCGGGGCTTTGCGGAATGACGCGTTTGCGTCGCGACGTCACGACGCAACGCGTCATTCCGCGAAACTCCGCCCCCCGAGCAGGAGCGCTCGGGAGAGGCAAGAAGGAGTAACTAAGTGCCGCGGCGGGCGCCCCGTGCAGTTGCACGGCTCGCCCGCCCCTAGAAACGGCACTGCCCAGCACTTTGCATACTAATCAGGCACATAGTGGGGAGACAGAGGAATCTTGCACAAAACACTTTGCTATAAGCTGCTGCTTCTCCTTAAAACCGGTATCTGCACCTGCACTTTATCATATTCTCCCACCTGATGGCTATGTTCTGCACCTTACATCTTCAATGCACTGTTTCCATTGATACTTTGTATCATTTGTATTGTGAATATTACTGTAGGTATAACAAAGTGTACATGGTGGCTTGACCGTTTGTGAAGACTAAGCCCATATGTAGGCTGCATTTCAATATAAAAGACAATAAATATAATTATCTATTCTCAAAAGCATTTTTGGAAACTGAACATCTTAATAATATCTAGTGACTATGGGGTCTTTTTATTAAGCCTTGGATGGAGATAAAGTTGATGGAGATAAAGTACCAGCCAACCAGCTCCTAAAGGGCCCCATACAATAGGACGATAATGCCCGATTTCATCCTATTTTGGGCATTCGGCCCGATATATCAGATGAAATCCGGCATTTTGGAGGTGTTTCCGATCCGATGCACGTTCCCGTGAACATCGGATTGGGATCCTCCAGATTGAATGTGCTGCACATTCAATCATGTCCGACCCCACAGGCATGGCTGGGAATCATCACCCTTTTGTATGCAAAAGGACAGCATACGATGTGTCTTGGGCGATTCTGCCCCCCGGGAGGCTGCCGGGGTGATCGCCTGCGTCATGTCAGATGGACATGTCACGTAAGTGTGTGCGGCCCTTTTACTGTCATTTTTCAAACACGGCCTGTGGCATGGCAGTTAGGAGCCGTTTGGCTGATACTTTATCTCCGTCGACGTTATCATCATCCAAGGCTTAGTAAATAGTCCCCTATGACAATTATACTGCACTCACTTATTTTAAAGGACTAATACCCCTTTCACACAACCCGGAAAAATGTCCAGTCTGAAAGCCGTCAAATTCCCGGGTCTCAGCCCCAACCCTGGCAAAGAGCAGGGTTGAGGACCCAGTATGCAATTTGCATTCAGATCTACCAAAATCCCGGTTCATGGTCATTGATGCGCAAATGCCTGGGATTTTGTAGGTAGGTGAAAGAGGTACAATAGACACTATTACCAGGTTTTTCCATTACATGTTTCAGTTATTGATCTGAGTATATGATACGCCAGGACTTAATCAGGTCAATGGAATATCACGGTTTTAAGTGATTTGAAAGTCATGCAGGTAATAGTTGTTTATATGTGTATTTATTTAGGAAACAGTTTAGGAATATTAGCCTTTGAAAAAAATGTCACTGCAGACACTGCTTTTCCCTTTTATAAATAGAGCTCATGGGGACAGATTTATCAAAGCTTGGAGAGAGATAGAGTAGAGTGATAAAGGGGCCTATTTATCACCATCTGCATCCAAGGATGTGGATGTGAGGTGATAAAATCGCCCAAATCCGTACTGCGATATTTGATTACATCGCACGGATGAGTCAATTATTGCATTCAGGGACTGCCCGCAGCATCATCTGGGTATTTTTGTGGAAAAATACTCAGATGTCCTGCTGCGCAAGCACTACCACCACCGACATCACCGCTGCCACTGCCGTCGGGTCGACCGCCCCCCCTGTCACGACTAGGCCACCCCCCCATGCCACGGACTCCCTTTGCACGGTAAATACACTCACCAGTCCAGGGAGCCGGTCAGCACTGCTCCTGCAGGGCGACCGGGTGCCGGATCGTGTGCGCTGCTGTGACCCCCGGTGCAATAAAGTGAGCTGCCATTTTGCAGTGTCACTTTACTGCACCGGGGGTCACAGCACAGCACATGGAGGACTCGGCACCTGGCAGCCCGCACAGGAGCACAGATCACCGCCTCCTGGACTGGTAAATATGTTTTTTTTGGGGGGGGGTTTACTTTTTTTTTTTTCTTTTTACAAGTGATCAGCTTGTGTGTCCATTGGACACACAGACCAGATCACACTGCCGGGTCCCTGCACAGCTTTCTCTGCCAGGGGGCAGATGGCAGCTTTTCGCAATGCTGCCCTGTGCTTTTGCCAGCCTGAGCTGGTGAAATTATCACAGGGCTCACTGCAATTTTTTTCACATTTTTTGGGGTTAAATTCGGCCCAGATCGCATTTCCCATTATAACTATGGGCAGTGCAATGTGGGTTACAAAAAAAAAGTAAATTAAAGCGTTTGGAGCAGTTTTTCATGAAAACTGCTCCAAAAGCCCTTTAATACATTTAAGTGATACTAAAATAATGTGAAAAGTGTGTAAAAACACCCTTTTTTCCATTATTTTAGTAAAAATAATGTTACTAAATAGGCTCCAAAGTACCAATCAATCAGCTCCTGTAATTTTGCAGGCTATGTATGAAAAGTGACAGGAGCTGATTGGTTGGTACTTTATTTCTCTCCAAGCTTTGATAAATCTGCCCCTCAGTATAAATTTTGCCTAGCTATAAAAAAAAACAAGAAGGAGTGAATAAAGTTCATTCACCCACTACTTACTTGGCCTTCCCTTAGTCCCTTACACTAAAAATATCTATACACATTGAAATAAAAGATAATACAGTATGTTGACATGTAGTTAAACGTTACAAACTGTCTCTTAATTAAGTGTTATTATGCATGACTCATTAGCCACAATAACATCACATGTCTGAATCACCAAACTTAAAGGTCAGGCTGATTAAACTGTAGGGGAATGTTGTTTACTTGGCTCTATAAAAGGGTCTGTATATGACTAAGCATGTCACTGTTTTATTGGAGTATCGCAGTGCTGTATCGCTGTGCAATATTTAGCCAAGTAGAGACTGATACCTTACCATATTGACTATTGTTTATAGTATAGTCTATCACCTGCATCCTGTTATCTTCAATAAAACCTACTTTGTTTTGAAGTCAACATGTGGACTAACCTCCTTCCTCACATCCGTTATGCACCTACCAACTTCTGGGCATCTGCCAATATAATAAATAATACATGCAGTCAAATGAAACTATGTAACATGTCCCTGGCCTGTTTGCTTTGTCAGAGTTTTAGTAAAGTATACAAGTCTCCCACTTTAAGAAAGGTGGGCTTCGCAAAAATACTATAACTAGTCCTAAAATACCTCTTTTACCCATGTCAGCTTGTGAGAGCACATAGAACTAAAGCCAACACTATCTGGCATCCTTGGATAGAAAGGAGCTGCACACCTAGGCAGGGAGGCTGAGACTTTTGGTGGACTTGCAGTGCCACCACACAGTGCAATAGGCTTAGGGAGCAGTACTGTAGCTCCCCCCTGGCAACAGCATTTTTACTTACAGGTTACTGGAACGTCTCTCTGCAGCTGAGCGAGTCACCAAGGGAATGATTAGGATGCTTTGGGCACTCAGTTCTTTTCTGGTTTCTGCTCTGATCCTATCATCAATCACCTCTTTTTCGTATGCTAGTACAGCTGGATTGATCTCACTGGTCCTCAGCTAGTCAGTGTCAAAGCTCAATCCTGAATTTGGCAGGCAAACAAAGAAACAAAGTCATTTTTCTAGCAAAGCCTGAGTGCATCCTCAGAAGTAGCTACTGACCACTCCAATACGAGCCATAACCCCTTGTCTGCACTGTGCAATTCATGTCTTCAAGAATAAGGCTGCATCACCTTTATTATCTACTTATGTTCCCACAGTAGTTTTTATGGGGTACTACTGAGAGGATGTCAGTTACCAGGCCCTGTATTGGTAGATAATTACTATCAGGTGGTCTGGCACTAGGGTTGTCACCTCATCCCTTTAATTCTGGACACACATTAATTACACAGGTTCTGTGGCTGATTAAAATCAGGAGAAATGGAGTCTTGAAGTCAGCCAGCCACAGAACCTGTGTAATTAACATGTGTCCAGAATTAAAGGGATGAGGTTGCAACCCTATCTGGCACTGGCGTAGCCACCGTTCTCCATGTAGTCCCTGACAGCTTGCTGTAGTTGGCTTTGGGTGATCTGGAACAGTTTGCCAGTGTGTGTGTGTGACTAAATTGCAGAACTAAGCTCTAGGTAATGACCGCACACCTTATAAACATGAAATTGTGCTTGGTCATTAAGCCAGCGAAAGCACTCAGTCATGAAGGAGTTAAGATAGTGTGGAATATAAAAATTTGCAGAGAACTGTGCATTACAGTTTTATAAGTCTTGGAATAAGGCTTCAAGTGAAACAATTTAAAAAAAAAAAAATCATTTCATCCACCAAAGATCAAAATTAGCATTTTTTGAACTTTTAAAACAAGTCAATTTTCTGTTAACACACTCCTCGGAATTCATTGATTCATAGCTATTTGATTAGCATATTCATTGCACAAGTGTAAATGGCACCATAAAATAGGTAAACGAGGTGCTGTAATATAAAACTAAAAGACAACATTGTTCAGTTCTGGAAAGAAACGTATCAGTGAGCTGGAATGACAGTGTATGCAAATGAATGAAATGGTCTAAAAAAAAGTGTAGTTCTTCGGGTATATAATAATTGTTCCGTTACTCGGTCTGCACTAGCAGAAAAACTAACTGAGGACAAGAGCAATCCGCAACTTCCATATAACTAAGGTAATAAAATCACTAGCAGTTTGCTGAAGAATGACGATTTTTTTTCCCAATGACAACTTTAATCTGTGCAGCAAAGTGCGTACAGCCGATGGAGTGAGATAACTCACAGATACTGATGATTACAGTTTTATTACTGCAATCAATTTTTTTAATGCGCGGCAGTGCCGTGTCGTGACGGACTTTTTCATTTTAGTAAAAGTTTCCCCATCTATGTATTAAAGAAAACTTGGAGGGGCAGTGGTAGTGATAACCGCTTTCCCTTTGAGTTAGATCCCATCTGCATCAGAGTAGTCTTACATATTTGAGAAAGACTCCTCCGTGGAAATTTGACACTGCGCATTTGCACTGTCAGTTTTAGGAGACAGCTGGAGGCTGCAGGAGAGATATTGTAAGATCCCTCTCCTGTGAATATGCCTCCATAGACACATAATGGTTTATGGTTATGCCATCTGAGAATGGCGTAAATGTACATCGCCAAACTCTGAAAAGATTTCCTGGGATGCGGTCAAGATCCTGCCGGACAGAATCCCGGTGGTCGAAATGCCGACACCGGGATCCCGACCGGCACAATCCCGACATATTCTCCCTCTGTGGGTGTCCACGACCCCCATAGATGGAGAACAAATTAGTGTGCAGCGCGGCGAGCGCAGCGAGCCCGCAAGAGGCTGCGTTGAGCTCGCTCCCCTGTCGGGATTGTGCCAGTCGGGATCCCGGTGTCGGTATTCCAATCACCGGGATCCCGTCCGGCGGGATTTCGTAC
This sequence comes from Pseudophryne corroboree, assembly GCF_028390025.1. Classification (NCBI taxonomy): domain Eukaryota; kingdom Metazoa; phylum Chordata; class Amphibia; order Anura; family Myobatrachidae; genus Pseudophryne; species Pseudophryne corroboree. Next base: position 383,366,491 of record NC_086452.1, read on the forward strand.
TGATCCTGATTTCCTTTATGGAGATTAGCACATCAGGGTCAGACCATAGTCCCCATTGCTAATAATGTGGACTGCTGGCTGCAGTACTAGTTAGCCTTCTCAATGAGATTTCTGTGAAATCTCCTGCATTCAGTGATGGCACATATGGAGATGGGTCTGAATGCTGGGAGCCTGTCTCACTCCCTACTAACTGTAACTCTCCCTTCACTACACTAAGCTACAGTGTCCATTGTGTCTCCTACCTGCATCCCGTGTCTTGTCTTGCTGCTGCTGACTGAGCTCCGACTACAGTGCACTTCCTGGTCACATGACACATCCTTGTGTCCATCAGTGCACAAGGGCCGCCCACACTCAGAGGCATGTCTCTATTAACTCCCTTTCAGTAAAGCTTTACTGCCCGTAGTGTGGCCCTGCCCCCAGCTCTGCAAAGCAGTGCCTGACTGTAGAACATCTCTTGTCTCCCTGCATATCCAGGGATCTCCACAGAGCTGGTGAGTGTTAGCTATAAAAAGGATTACAATAAACAAAGAAAAATTATATTTATTTCGCAATTTTTCTCCAATAGGATTCAAGGCAATTTACATATACCATGAACATAATATAGAGGTTTACAGTTGCATAAAATACAAAAACCATAAACATAATGCAAAGGTGCAGCAGCCATTTTGGGTAATCAATTCCAAGGATTATTAATCTTACCCACAATGGATCCAGGAGTGGCAGCCATTTTAGGCGCACTTAATAGGATTACACTGGGTAAAATAACAATGCCTAGAAGAGATGACACATAATTGGGCAGATAAAAAATACTAGAATGGATCCCTGCTAAATAATCAGAATTATGCATTGTTTATACATCACAAGACAATACCAGGCGAAGCAGCCATCTTGGACTCACTACATGGGTTACAATGTGCAATTCGCAATACATGAAGATAAAAGACAAGGACAAAAAAAAAAGTGAAAAAAGTGACTAACAGTATACACACTGCATAAATAGTTTACAGAAGGAGGAAAATGTTCTTACTCTGTAATCATACCTCCCAACTGTCCCGATTTTCGCGGGACAGTCCCGTTTTTCTGGGACTGTCCCGCTGTCCCACCCGTGGGCCGCAGTGTCCCGCGGTGGGGGGGGGGGGGGCAGTTGGGAGTCTCTTGCACTCGCTGCTCTGCTTAGCAGAGCAGCGGTGAATAGACGCTGTGAGCATGAACACAGCGTCTATTCAGTGCAGACAGTGGGAGAGAGGGCATGTCAGAGTGCTGGGCATGCCCCCTCAGTGATGAAAACGGGGCCGTGGCTCGCGATCGCAGGTCCTCCCGTGAAGGCATGCCCCTTTTAATAGACTACATCCCCTTTTCGGGAACGCCGCGCGTGTGTCCCTCTTCATAGGAGGACAAAGTTGGGAGGTATGTGTAATTGCTTTATCCACTTTTCTCCTTTACTACAATTTTAAAGTGGTCTGCAGGGAAATATCAACAGAGGTTCCAGTCACATGCAATAATTACATATCTGACTGAAAAAAACACAACATAAAAAAGCTATATTAATTGGTATCTGGATGATAGTGTACAGGTCAACAGTCAATAGTTTGACGTCATATGGTCGACATGCATTAGGTAGACAGGTCCAAAAGTCAACAGTCCTTAAGGATGACAGGTTCATAAGGCAGACACAAATGGTCAACACATGTTTTTTGCTTTGTTTTTTACGTGTTTTTCCAACATTTGCTTGATTTACTATACACGTGGAGTACAATTGGGAATAGTAACCTGTGGCGAGCTCAGCGAATCACCTTATGAGAAGTGTGGCGAGCGAACTGAGCCTGCGAGGGTATACTTGTGATAAACCATTTGTGTGTCGACCATTGTCATGTCAACCTTTGACCTTGTCAACCTTTTGTACATGTCAGCCTTAAATACTGTTAACCTTTTATCTCTCAACCTTTTGTACTTGTCGACCTAATGCAGGTTGACCTGCTGACTGTCACTGTAGATCTTCTATACCACACCCATATAAATGATGTGATACTCATAAGATGCTAAACTCATTTTCTGAATTGCATAAAACTGTCTGTTTTCAAATAAATCCTGCAAAGTGCATGGATTAATGGCAGCTGATACAAATACCAGGTGTAGAAAATCTTGAAAATTAGTTTAAGTGTTTTCCATTTTACTTCCATTCCCATGTTTCCCTGGTTAATTTTATCCAGCATAGCAAAATACATCTTCAGAAGTACACTTACACACTAGTTCAGGGGTTCTCAAACTCGGTCCTCAGGACCCCACACAGTGCATGTTTTGCAGGTAACCCAGCAAGTGCACATGTGTATTAATTACTCACTGACACATTTTAAAATGTCTACAGGTGGAGCTTATTATTTCACTTGTGATTCAGTGAGGAGACCTGCAAAACATGCAGCGTGTGGGGTCCTGAGGACCGAGTTTGAGAACCTGTGCACTAGTTTAATGTTTTTTTGTCGGGAGCCAACTAACCCATACCTCCCAACATGACCCTCTCCGGGAGGGACACAATGCTCTGCTTCTGGCTTTCCTCTTAATCTATGATTGCCAGCACCTGTGCTGAACAGGTTAGTGGATAAGAAAGATGTTTCAGCACAGGTGATGGCAATCATAAATTAAGAGGGAAGTCCAGGAGCAGAGCATTGTGTCCCTCCTGGAGAGGGTCATGTTGGGAGGTATGCTAACCTACCTGTATATTTTTGGGGGATTGTGGGAGGAAACCGGAGTACTTTGAGGAAACGCAAGTACTGAGAGAACTCTACACAGTTAGGGCTGTGGTGGGAATCAAACCCACGACCTCAGTGTTGTGAGGCAGTTTGCTAAGCAACATCTGTCCAGAGATCTTACGTTCACTTGTAGAACCGATGCCACATTGAGTTGCTGCACTTTGCTGGACTAGAAGGGGTCTTACATGATACAAGACACCTATCCCATGACTTTTGGCACTTCAGTGTATTTCTTCAAACTATAAGTATGTCTGGATCCTCATTACTCTCCCACTCAGAATAGACAAAAGCATTTGCCTTGTCCACATTGTCCACTGCCCAGACAGTGGTGACGTTGGGTTACTAATTGCCTAAGCACGGGTATCTTGAAGGACCCAGTAGGGGCCTGAGTCCGTGGTCCACCTCTTACCTGTCATCAAGCCTGGAAGCCGCAGTCTATCTCCCTAGCCCAGCTATGTGCTGGGCTACAGCCACTGAGTGTAGCAGTCTCCTCTGCCTGAAGGGGGGTTAGCGATCACACTGGTTGTGCTCACCACTGGATCTGTCCCTGCCTGAGTGGCTCACCTGTTCAAGTCAGTGCCACTCTGTGGTGCACAAATAGTAGTTTTATTTCTGCATTTTTTTTTAAAGGAGCATGGCCACAACTGCGTAATTAGGCCATGTCCCCAACTTTACCAGGGCCCGGGCAATCTCTCTACCGCCCTGCGCTCAGGCATCAGCAAGATTTAAGAGAGTGTATTCCTTTACCTCTGTAGACTTTTCTGACAGACCAGCACAGCAGTACACATGCTAATTTTAATTGAATTTGAGACGTGTCCATCAAATAGTGGTTCTATGTGGTGGAGACCCAGAGTCATCATAGCCATACATTTGACACCATGTAGACACGGCAAGACAATGGAGCTCTTCAGAAGTGTGATTTTCCTAAGAGCATACACAAACTATCATGCCAACCAAGTGTAATTCCGGCGGAAGAGTGATTGGCAGGGTGAATTCTGCCAACCACACCGCACACATCTACAGATATCACTGTAAATAACTGCATTAATAGTATGTACAGACTGATCTGATACAGTGCACATTATACAGATGGACTATAGTATTATTTATTAAGATGGTATTATATATACGGATTCAGTATGTTATACCGAAGCATGGGATTCTGGCACTCGGAATACCGACGCCGGGATCCCAAAGTTAAAAACACTGACAGGGGTGACTAAAGGGTGTTCTACCCTCTCCCCACCCCCTAACCCTCCCTACCCACAGCCTAACCCTAACCTCCCCCCTTAGTGTCTAAACCTAACTACCCAACGGAGGTGCCTAAACCTAACCCCTCCCCCCTGTCCCCGCTGCCTAAATCTAACCCTCCCTAACCCGCACCCTGACCCTAACCTCCCCTGTGGCTACCTAACCCACCCTCCCCGCAGCCTAACCCTAATCTCTCCCCCCCCACCCCCCCTGCCTGATTCCTAAACCTAACCCCTCTTTCATCCGGTCCTAAACCTAACCTTGCAGCTATACTTACGGTCGGGATGCTGGCTGTTGGGATTCCGGCGTCAGTATCCAAGCCTTTTCGGAGTTCCGACGTCGTGATTCTGAAAGGTGTCGGGATTCCAGTGTCGGCATTCTGGCTGTCGGGATCCCGACAGCCATCATCTAGATCGCATCCCATATATACTTTGCTCTGAAGCAAACAAGGCAATAGGAAATATATTTCATGTAGTGATAGGGGGGCTAACTGCTAAAAGGAAGCATGTGTGGGAGAGTGGGAAGGTGGTAACATTAAAAATGGGGTGTGGGTATTTCATGACTCCAAACAGCCAGGAGTCTGTCCCGACTGAAGACTGACTAGTGCTTGAGAGTGTGATATTCATATTTAACCCATTAGATGGTAATGCCATTTCCACAATAAGCATTTGGACACTCCCCCAGATAGCTGTTTGCCTCTGGAGGTGGGATATTAGTATTCAGTTAGAAGTCTGTCTGTTTGAAAATGACTACTGGTGTGGCTCCAGGAGATGCACATCAACTCAACCCACACTTTGACAGTGAAGCTTCAAGAGGGAGAACTATTTACTCAGGCCAGCAATACCCTGGAGCTGAATAGCCAGTGCTTCAGTCTGCACAGAACAAATGTTGTACTCCTCCTCTCTGCACTTTGATGAACGTCTCTCCAGTTGGTGGCCATACTCCATTTTGGTGGCAGAACCTTTAATTTTATGTCTCCGTGTTCCACTGTCTCATTCCACTCACACCACACCGCCAGAAGCTGCACACGATACCAGCACCAGTGTCTGTATTATTTGGTAGCTGATAATGTCTGTGAATTGCACACTATATAGTTATTGTGCCGCTTTATGTTCTTGACACCCTAGATTGCAAGTGTAGTTGGGCACGGTCATCTCCATCTTAGGTATTATTTCATGTCAGTGTACAGAAATTGTTCATCATGATGCCATTAATGTACATGAATGTAAAATCTCTGAGCACTTTCTTTTACTAGGGGAATTAGTCAAGTAGTTTTACCATCTTTGCCTACAATCATCAAACATTTTGCCATGTTAAACCATGTGCTTACCATGTTCAAACAGGGACATTTGCTAAAATATGCATATGGAGAGTGAGACCCAGTCTAAGGGAGGATTCCACATAACTGGCAATAAATTTGCAGATGCGAGTAAGTGCGGCTGTATGTATCTTTGGGGGTAATTCAGACCTGATCGCAGCAGCAAATTTGTTTGCTAATGGGCAAAGCCATTTGCCCTGCGGGGGGGGGGGGAGGGGGGCAGATATAACATGTGCAGAGAAAGTTACATTTGGGTGGGGTGTGTTCAAACTGAAATCTAAATTGCAGTGTAAAAATAAAGCAGCCAGTATTTATCCTGCACAGAAACAATATAACCCACCCAAATCTAACTCTCTCTGCAAATGCTATATCTGCCCCTCCTGCAGTGCACATGGGGGGTAATTCTGAGTTGATCGCAGCAGCAAGTTTGTTAGCAATTGGGCAAAACCATGGTGGTCATTCCGAGTTGTTCGCTCTGTAATTTTCTTCGCATCGCAGCGATTTTCCGCTAATTGCGCACTGCGACTGCGCCAAGTAAATTTGCTATGCAGTTAGGAATTTTACTCACGGCATTACGAGGTTTTTTCTTCGTTCTGGTGATCGTAATGTGATTGACAGGAAGTGGGTGTTTCTAGGCGGAAACTGGCCGTTTTATGGGTGTGTGTGAAAAAACGCTGCCGTTTCTGGGAAAAACGCGGGAGTGTCTGGGCGAACGCTGGGAGTGTTTGTGACGTCAAACCAGGAACGAAACTGACTGAACTGATCGCAGTTGCCGAGTAAGTCTGGAGCTACTCAGAAACTGCTAAGAAGTGTCTATTCGCAATTCTGCTAATCTTTCGTTCGCAATTTTACTATGCTAAGATTCACTCCCAGTAGGCGGCGGCTTAGCATGTGCAAAGCTGCTAAAAGCAGCTTGCGAGCGAACAACTCGGAATGAGGGCCCATGTGCACTGGAGGGGAGGGGGCAGATATAAGATTTGCAGAGAGAGTTAGATTTGGGTAGGTTATTTCGTTTCTGTGCAGGGTAAATACTGGCTGCTTTATTTTTACACTGCAATTTAGATTTCAGTTTGAACACACCACACCCAAATCTAACTCTCTCTGCACATGTTATATTTGCCCCTCCTGCAGTGCACATGGTTTTGCCCAATTGCCAACAAAATTGCTGCTGCGATCAACTCAGAATTAGGCGCATGGTTTTGCCCATTAGCTAAAAAATTTGCTTCTGCATTCAGGTCTGAATTAGGCCCTTTGTTCGCAGCCCCATAGAGCAATACTGTGCGAGTCTGGGGCCGCGAGGGGTGCAAGTTTGGGTGCCATCGCTGGCATTTACATACTGTTGCAACAGCAACTCGCACCCTTTCGTGGGGAATAGGATTCCCCCTTAAGTTAGGAGCAAAGAAAAAACTAAATCCCTGTACACTACAGGTGGGGCATATGTAACGTGCAGAGATTAAGATTTGGGAGTGGTGTGTCCAAGATCAAAATTAAATTGCAGTGTAACAATAAAGCTGACAGCATTTGTGGGCTACATGCAACATCAGGCAGTATTCACCCTGCATGCAAAAACAATACATATATAAGCATCCCTTGTATTGCAACATGGATTGTTCCAGACAGGACCATAACTAGGAGTGTGCCAGTGGTGCCTGGCACACAGTGCAAATGCACTGTAGGCGCAGGAACACCGGCAACACCTCCTGGCCACTCTGTCACGCTGTGGGGTCCGCGTCCGCCTGGCTACCCGCCCGCCGTCACAGCTCAGCTGCGTTGCCAGGCTACCCAGCTCAGCTGCGTTGCCAGGCTACCTCTTCTCACATAGGTAGCTCCTCCTCTGCTCCTCCCCATGTGCTGGGAGAGATGATGTCTCTCCCAGCCTGCCCCCAGCTCACCCACAATTCCCTGCACTGTGAAGAGTTTTTAAAGACTCCCTCCTATCCAAAATGTTGGCTGCTTTCAATGCTGTTGCCCAGGTGTGTAGTTTTTCACCTCAATCATTGGAAGCATTCATCCCTAAGGAAAGGAAAGATCAGACATAATGTGCCATCTATTGCCCCATCTCTCTTCTCAACACAGATATCAAACTGTATGCCAAATTGATAGCCAATAAGCTGAAGCTATTACTCCCTAATCTGATTCACTAAGATCTGGTGGGCTTTGTGCCTGTGAGAGAAGCTCGTGATAACACAACCAAAGTAACTGATTTACTACATTAAGTTTCCATAGGTCCAAGCCCAGTAGTGATGTTGTACACTGACGCTGAAAAGGCTTTTGACAGGGTTAGCTGGGCTTTCATGGAGGGGGTCTTGAGACACCTGGTACTAGGCCCTGTCAGCCTTCATTGTATTTTAGCGCTTTACAGTTCGCCCACAGCCAGGATTAGAAATTAATGGGTCCCTATCTAAGCCAGTTCTGATTAAGGATGGAAATAGACAGGGCTGTACTCTTTCACCTATTATTTTTATTTTATGTATGGAAGCCCTGGCTGGTTCCATTAGACTTAACCCGAACATTTCTGGCCTCACAATTCGTGGTGTAGATTATAAGATTGCTCTATTTGCAGATGACCTGTTAGTGGTCCTGTCGAACCCTGTTATTTCCATCCCCAACCTGATGTCTGAATTCCGTCGGTTCGGCTCTCTATCAAACTTTAAGATTAACTTATCGAAGTCTATCGCAGTGAATCACTCCTTGACAGGACTTAAAAAGGCTTTTCCATTTACTTGGCACCCATCCAGTCTTAAGTACCTCGGGGTCATCTTACATACTGATCTTTCTCGCCTGTTTGAGGAGAACTTTAAGGGACAGCTCTCTACACTTCGCTCCAGATTTAAAGATTGGGGCAACAAAAGGTTGTCATGGTTGGGTAGACTCAGTGTGGTTAAAATGAATGTTCTGCCTAGGGTTCTGCCTATACCTTCTGCAGACATTACCTATACGCATCCCCAAACAGTGGTTTCGAGATTTACATAATGTTGTTAGGGAATTTGTGTGGGGCAATAAAAGACTGCGCTTCCAACATAGCATCCTTTTTTCTGCTGCAGGCATATGGGAGGGCTACTGTTACCTCACTTCTCATTGTATTACGATGCCATCATTCTAAATAGGATTATGGAATGGTCTAGGGCAATAGATATCAAACAATGGGTTCTTATAGATAATGAATCTCTGCCGTCACTAATAGGCCAATACCCCTGGTGTTCCAAGGTCCTGATTATTCCCCACCCCACCATCGGTCCCACATTGGTTCGTTGGAATATATTGCGGATCCTTCCGTATGTGTCCTCAAAATGTTGCTACTTAACGCCGCTATTTGGCAATCCTGACTTTTCCCTGGGAATATCTGTGTGTGTGTGTGTGTGTGGGGGGGGGGGCTTTGACCTATCAAAACTATATGGGGTGACACGTGTCGGCCACCTGGTGGACGGAGAAGAATTGCTCCCGTTCCCTACAGTGCAATCTAAATGGCTTCTACCTTCTTTGGAGATTTGGAGGTATTTGCAGTTGAAGCACTTTGTATCCTGGTGTAGAATGAGATTGACTGCTGCTAGACCCCTGACTATTTTTGAGACCATGTGCTAGACCCTTCATGCCCACCACATTTTCTCTCAAGATGCTACAAGCATTTGATTGAACATCAGTTTTCGGATCTCCCCAAATTCACGAGACAATTTGAACAGGACTTGCAGATTGACCTAACAAAGGCAGATTGGAAAAGGAGTTCCCAGGCTACTTTTGTTAGCTTGATTAGCTACTCTGTGATTGAGACTCAATTTATAGTCTTGTCCCGCTGGTACAGGTGTCCCCTCTACACTAGCCAAAATGTTCACCGGTGTACCTGATACTTGCTGGCGCTGTAACAGTGACACGGGCTCTCCACTGCATATCTGGTGGGACTTTTGCTCTCTCCGCCCTTTCTGGAACAATGTTATTTCCATTTCTAGGTTGATACTGGGTTCGGAGTTTCCCACTGAACCCGTGTTCTGACTTCTTAATGTTTTTCCCGGCTCCTTGACAACTTATAAGAAATCCCTCTTAAAGTTTTTTAATAGCGTTGCCAAAGCGGTCATCCCAGTGCACTGGCGGTCTGCTATCCCGCCTACTATGAAGGGGTGGTTTAATAGACTTGACATGTATATGTCGATGGAAGAATTAAGAGTGACGCCGGAGAGGTTTCAGATATTCACTGCTACATGGTATCCATTGCTTAACTTTAAATCCTCCCCAATGTTCTCATTGCATATGGCCTAGATTCTGAATCACACTCTATTATGTTGTTATCACATTGACTATTGCATTAGGGAGACTTGTCCTCTTAACTGTTTGCATGGCATTTAGGGATTCCACACATCCCCAACCTTCTTCTTCCCTTTTTTTGTCTCCCTTTTTTCTCTCTATTCTTCTCTTCTTTATCTTGAATCTTCTCTTACTTTTTTTTTAAAATGTATGTTTGCATTTAATGTTGTGTTGGTTGACACCGATGTTTCTATAGTATTTTATTGAGATACTTGAGATAACTTACTCTGTTGAGATTATATTATTTTGCTTTGTATATCTCTGCTCTCTGTATGACGAGCACAAGTTTTGTTTTGTTTAACCTATCCTTCTTGTCTGGCCTGTGTTGTATTGGTATGTTAAAACTAATAAACATTTATTGGAAAAAAAAATGGGGACTCTGCCTGGCGTAATGTGTAAAAGGGGACTCTACCTGCTGTACTATGTAAAAGGGGACTCTACCTGGCATAATGTGTGATTGGGGCTCTACCTGGAGTAATGTGTAAAATGGGGCTTTACCTAGCGTAATGTGTGACAGGGGCTCTACCTGGAATAATGCGTAAAAGGGGCTCCACTTGGTGTACTGTGTGTAAGTGGCGCTACTGTGCGGCATAATTTGAATAATGGAGACTTCTGTACAGTGTAGTATGAATTGGTATTATTTTGTGGCCACGTCTCTTCCCCATGAAGCCACATCGGTATATTTTTGGCGCATGCCTACAACGCACACTGGCCCTGTTTTGTATATGGGAGATGGGCGCCGATGCTGTTTCTTGCACACAGCTCTAAAATATCTAGTTACGGCACTGGTTCTTTATACGAAGATACTTGTTTTTTTTGTGCTTTGCTCTCAGCTAAGTATAAGTTCCATGGTGTCATCAAGTAACGTTTGTAGTGATTGTCTGCATAAGTGAAATTTAGGGGTATATTCAACTGATGTCGGTTCCTTTTCGACGAAAAGGATCCGATATCTCAGTATTCAATGAGTGGTCAAATCTGACAGGAGTTGGCCGTTCCTGACAATGCCAATCCGACTTTTTTTTAAAGTCGGATTGACATTGTCAGAAACGGGGCTAAAACCTGTCGGATTTGGCTGAGGAATCTGACAAAACACGTGGATCTGCGGCTATTTCGCTGATACTGTACATGTGTTTTCCGATTCCGATTCTCAATTTGTCAGAAAAACGGCAGGGGGCTTGAATAGGTCGGAACAGTTTCCGACCTAAAAAGTCAGAAATTGGCGTCTTTCCGACAAGACGCCAGTTTCCAACTACAATTGAATACACCCCTTACTATGTTACAAATAATTTTCTGTAGGTTGTATCTCTGTAATGCAGACAAAAATAATTTTTTAAGTTACTTCTGAAGACAGTTTTAATTTTTGGCTTTTACAGAGAAAGAACAAAATGTATCTCCAAGGTATTATTATTGCAACAAATTTGCTTGATCTTTTTATGGAGATTATGTAACATTTTTTTATTACATACACTATTATAATAAATTTATTTCACACATTTTAAATATAGCAGAAAATGAATACCTGTTACCCCACTGTGAACCCTTTATCGTTTGAAGCTAACGTGTAATGAACTGGTAACTGCGTTTTGTTGACAAATGTTCATTCCCCTGTTTCTGCAGTATATTTTTCTTTGCGGAGGTCGGCTGTACATCCAGGATTATTGTTAAAACGTGTGTTCTCACATCTGTTCCTCAATGCTATTTATTCCTCGGTGTTGCTAACCTGACTGCTTGGCTGCGCGCTGTGTTGTTAGTTAATCCTGTTGTCTAATCTATATGATGGAATTGTGCCAGCTGTTTATGGGACTGCCTGTAACCATGTAGAATAGAGAGATCTAAGCTCAAACCTAGCCCAACCAATCCCACAGCAGGTTGCACACAGTGTAGGCCATTAGTGGTCTTTTTGCTACACAAAAGCAGTATTGGACACCACACACATAAGCAAACATACAGTTCTGCCAAGGCACATATGATTACAAGCAGGTGTGTCTCATTACTGGAGGGAGCCCTCTGAGCTGCGCCCAGTGTGCCCCCTCGCTTGTGCTGGCGCAGGGACAGTGTAGATTCTGCCGCTGTACCACATCCTACTGCACATACGCATACCTCCATGAAAATGGTGCTGGCACCATTATCCTGGTGCTTTCTCCATTGCTCATGTGCCAATGCCATTCCAGTGAATTCCTCAGCAGTGGCCGCAAAGTACTGTAGGCATATTTTATGGGCACAGGGTATGCAGTGTGGGCCCCCCCGAAGCCCAGGGACCTGTGTGCACTGAATACCTTGCACCATTCTAAATACGCTAATGGCAGCAAGAAGTCGTCTATTTTCCTTAAACTTTAATATATATCTCACATTTTGAAGAAGTTCAGCCCACACAATTACTACTTTTAATAAAGATAGTTCCAATGCCCCCTAAATACCAAACTATATTATACAGAGCAGTAACTAGGGCAGTGTGACCTGTGCCACCGCCCAGAGTGTGCCACTGGAGTACTGATTGGAATTTGTTGTTACCACTATGACTGTACTACTGGCTCATTCCCGGGACCAACCACTATGCGATAGCTATTTGGTATGAATTTGAGGTCAGTTTCTTCCTTCTCCCCTCTTGCACTCTCCCCCTTTCTCTTCGGCTCAGTTGCTGCTACCTCTTAAGGTGCATACACATGGTGAGATATTAACGATCTCCGATTTTGACTATGCAATTTCCTCTAAACTCCCCGGAGCCCTGAACCACCGATAGTGACAGTGAGGAAATGAGGTCTGTGACAATTAATATAACTATGCCTCCTTTCCTGTGTCAAATATGTACTTTTTATACCCATATCCATATTCATCCAATTTGTCTGTTTATTCACTCCATAACATGTCCATTGCTGCTCACCCAATACTGTGTTTATATCAACCTTACTATATATGCAATTGTGTTATGTTATCTGTTACCCTTTAGATAATGTATTTATGTTAGACCTAGTTTCCTATTGTTTTCAGTCACCACAGTGGACATTCAAAGGTTGAGTCATATAAGGTACCATTGTCCCTTTTTGTTTACTCCTTATTGTCCAAAAGTGAGCTGACCAGACAGGGTGGCCCTCTGGCTGATGTAATCACCTTGATTAGAATATATATTTTATTCCAATGCTGTAAAATCCTAAAACACAGAGGTCACACACAGCCCTGCAATATGAAGCTTCTGGAGGTATAAGTAGAGCTACCCAGAGAGCTGGAGAGAGATTCTTTTTCCCTAGGCTAAGAAGTAATGTTCTGCCAGGGATCTGCTGTGAAATCCATTATATTGGATTTATCTGGGACTCTGTGTTACTGGAAGAGAATCTATGCTCCTTGACTAAGAAGTGATGTTGTCACGATCCGGGTATCTGGACGCCATTACTTACCCTTCAGATGCCTCCTAAGGCGGGCTCAGCGTTCCAGGACCAGATTCCGCTGTTCCTGAGTTTCCACATGCAGAGTGTCAGAGTGGTGTTTTCATCAGCCGCGGCCTCCGCTGTGCCCGCGTGGTTAAATGTGCATCTATCAGCCTGGCGTCTCCGGTGGCCGGCGCCGCCATTACTGTTTCCCAGACCACATGGATTACAAACCAAACTTCCCTCCAAGTGTCTGCATGGGCGCAGCCATCTTGGATTCTGTCATCTGATCATTTCCACCAATCTGCTGTTTGTATTGTTGATTTGCATAATTGCCTAGCCAACCCCTTCCTTGCTGCAGGTATAAGTAAGCTGTGCCTGAGCAAGGAAGACGTCAGTGCTTTGGTTGTCAAACCTAGTTCCTGTTTGTCTCTCTTCTATGATTGTCTTCCAGGTTCCAGCTCCTGTCTCAAGACTTCCACCATAGAGACCCGCACCAGCATTCCACCTGCGGTGTAGCCTGACTCTCCAATCCATTGTGGATTCATCTGTTTCCAGCTACAACACTACCTGCTTCCAGCCTCAGCTTCCAGCAGAATACAGCTTCCCTTAAAGGGCCGGTGTCCTTTCTACACTTTACCACTCTCCACCGGAATTATTATTTCTCCGCTCTCAAGTTCTACATTTCAGTTCACATTTCATCGCTCCCAAAGTTCATTTATTATTTAACTGGTTCCAGCCAGTATCCACTCCGTGCTAACAACAGTCTGGTTCCAGCCAGTATCCACAGCAGCTGTTTTACCTTCAGCAACCCAGCTCTTCCTGGAACACCAGCTGGTACAATCCTGGGTTATCTCCATTGCTACAGCCGGGCCTGGTAAGGACTTTCCATCTAGAAGATCATAAGAACTATCTCATACTACCAGTGCCCTGTGGCTCCTGCCATGCTGTAGTACTCAGGAACTGTATTTATTCTTTGCTGACTTTTACGTTTTCTTTTATTGCTGCTGTGATGCGGAGTTGTCATAATAAACATCATTGACTTTTATCTAAGTTGTCGTGGTCACGCCTTCGGGCAGTTATTATTTATGTTACTTACATGTCCAGGGGTCTGATACAACCTCCCAGGTTCCGGTACATCTCAGCCCCTACAACTGAGGCTGCCTCCCGTCAGCTCAGGCCCTCAGTTGTGACAGATGTTCTGTCAGGAGTTTGTGGTGGGAATTGTCACGTGGAATTGGATTTCAGAAGTGTGCTGAGCTGTTTATAACCCATTCTGTTCAATAAACCACTGTTGGTTTTTCATCTACCACCGTGCCTGAGTGATTTGGAACCCGGTATCTTCACAGTGACTATCTTTACTTAAGATTTTGACTATGTGATATTTTGACTAAGTGGCAATTTTGAGTATACTAAGTACTAGATTGTACACAATATAGTCAAGATTGACTTGCCTGCACAGCCTATCTTTTCTTACGATACCAACCATCGGTATCACAAGCTGTGTACACATGGTGCGATTTGCACTAACTTTCCTTACGATTTTGACTATATAATCAAAATCGTAAGGTTATATCACACCTTGTGTGCGCACCTTTAATCCAGATGCATACATGGGGTCCAGATTCCCTGAAACTCCTACATGTATTACACCCTGCCATTTTTAAACTAACTGAAATAATGTACTTTATAATGTGCCAGATCATGTGTGCCACAAATGGGAATTCTAATAGTGTTATAGAGTTGCAAACATGGAGTCAGAAAAGGTGGGCTCCCCCCCCCCTACCCCCTCCCCCCCTGAGGTGGCAATTGTGGAATGAGCACAAGAGTCCTACCTGGCCATTCACCCATTCTTACACAGTGACACAGAGGGTCTATTCATGAAGCAGTGAAAAGTGTGGAGAGGTTTGCCCATGGCAACCAATCAGCTGCTATGTATAATTTTATAGAATGCACTTTCTAAATGTTACCTCAACACTGATTGGTTGCCATGGACAACATCTTCACTGGCTCACTCCTCCACTCTTTTCACTGCTTCATGAATAAACCCCAGAATGAGGGCTCAGGCCAGTGTGTGTGCGCACCACAGATGTCAGGGTCAGTTGGGCTACTTCCCAGTCATGGCCCTGCTGAGAATGTGTGGTCTGGCTTTGAACACAACATAGGGGTTGATGTATTAAGCAGTGAAAAAAGTGGAGAATTAAACCATTGCCCACAGCAACCAATCAGCTTTGAGGTATCCTCTTTTTTTTTTTTTCAAATACAAATTTATTGAGTTTTCAATTTTTAGAAGGGAGAACAAACAGGAATCATAACATACAAGTAAGTAAAAGTACAGAGAGTCACAACCGGAATGCAGCATAAGGGGATCAGAGAGCACAGTATAAAAAGTCACTACAAGTGACATCCAAAATAAAAGAGAAACCGACCCTGTGGAACTGAGTAATATTGTAAACATAATACAGAAGACATATAATACGGGTAACATTATAGAAGCAGGTTACAGATACTTATCTTCATCATGAAATATTACAGTTGTGTAATTACTGTATTAGAAAAACAAATGCCAGAGGCCTGAAAATACACAGAAAAAGAGAAAAAACACAGGTAGAGAGGGGGCAGAGAGTACCAAGAGGAAGGGGGGACAAGAACGACGTAGGGGTAGACATGAGCGTGCCAACAGAGTCACAAAACAAAAAGATCACAATGTGCATAATAAAAACATATAATATTCTCAGGTGGATTTATCTAACTGACGTAAAAGAAACCAGGTTGTGGATTCAAAAATTCTCTGAATATGGAATTGAATCGTATCATCTAATTTAGCAATATAGACATCCCATTTGTTATAAAAATGTTTGCCTCCTTTCTCCACATCTGGGAGTGCAGCACGACGAACAAAATATATAGATTTAAGAACAAGGGTTTTTACCTCCAAAAGCATAGGAGAGGATTTGCCTACCCAGTGGGTTAAGATTATTTTCTTAGCCACGGGATCGGCGTGCTAGGTTCAGGACCAAGATCCCATGAGAAAAAATTTAACAACAGGCATGGGGTAGGCTGTTTGGTTAAATGTAGGAACAATGGCCCTCATTCCGAGTTGATCGCTCGCTAGCTGCTTTTAGCAGCAATGCAAACTCTAAGCCGCCGCCCTCTGGGAGTGTATCTTAGCTTAGCAGAAGTGTGACCGAAAGGTTCGCAGAACTGCTCCAAAATATTTTCATGCAGTTTCTCAGTAGCTGCAGACCTACTCCTACCTTGCGATCACTTCAGACTATTTAGTTCCTGTTTTGACGTCACATACACGCCCTGCGTTCGGCCAGCCACTCCCCTGTTTTCCCAGGCACGCCTGCGTTTTCATCTGACACGCCTGCGTTTTTTAGCACACTCCCGAAAAGCGGTCAGTTACCTCCCAGAAACGCCCCATTCATGTCAATCACTCACCGATCAGCATAGCGGCTGAAAAGAATCTCTCGGCCTTGTATGAAACTGCATAGTTTTTTGTGAAAGCACGTCGTGCGTGCGCACTGTGGGCCATACGCATGCGCAGAAATGCAGATTTTGAGCCTGATCGCTGTGCTGCGAACAACGGCAGCTAGCGATCAACTCGGAATGACCCCCGCCTCAATGTGTCATTGATATAACAGATCACCTTATTCCAAAATTTCTTAATTTTGAAGCACTCCCAGAAATTATGGTAGAAAGAGGCTACACTCGCTCCACATTTCAAGCAGGCACCCGACTCCAAAGGGACTATATATTTCCTTTGCGCTTGGGAGACATACGCTCTGTGCAAAACTTTCAAATGGACTTCCTGAAGAGAAGCAGAGGAAAGATAATTCATAGAAGTTGTACAGTGCTTTAACCACACATTCAGAGACTCCACAGCTCGGATATTTATCACCCATTTACTAAATGTACGATCCCATACCGTGGTACTAGGAGGAGCAATAAGAGATGAGTATAAATAACGAAGTTTATAGAATTTTGTTCGAATAAATGACATCACAGAAAGAATATAAGTATCATGACCAGCTGACATTGCGGGAGGTAAAGTGGCGAGCCTGCAAGTACATAAAAAAATGGGTATTGGGCAAATCAAACTGAGTTTTCAGAGTCTCAAAAGAATTAATATTCCCACCAGGATCAAATAAGTCTTTGATCGCGGAGATGCCTTTCACCCTGCAGTTGGAATATAAAGCATTCTCTAACCCCGATAAAAAACAAGGATTGCCTCAAAAGGTAGTGTAAGGGGAACTAGTAAATTGGCGGCAAAGAGTCTTATTAAGAAAGTACGATATTTTATAAGTATCTCTAAATAAAATGTTGGAGAGGATCGACGTAGGAATCAACTTTTTAAGGGTATGTAGAAGAGCACTTAACGAATAAGGATGAACTAAGGCTTCCTCTAAATTAAAACTAGTAAAAATGGAAGACTGCGTAAAGCAATCAGAGGTGTATCGAAAGAAAGCAGCATGAGTAAACTACACCAAATCTGGGGCCCCAAATCCACCTGCACCCTTAGGCTGCCGCAATTTAGGAAATGCTAAACATGATTTTTTTCCATTCCAGATAAATTTGGAAAAGAGAGCATTTAATTTGCTAGTGTCATGTTTAGAAGCATGAAGGGGGAGCATTTGGAGTAAGAAGGACAGTTTTGGGAATGTCACACTTTTAACCACTGTAATTCTGCCCATTAAAGAAAGGGGGAGAGACATCCAATTAGATAACATTTTATCTATGGTATCGATAATAGGTTTAAAGTTAATCATATATAACGTTTCTAATGAGAGAGGATTTTAATGGAGTATTTTAATGGAGTCTTGCAAACAGAAAATTGGGAGAGGGTGGGGAGGGAGCTAGAAGATAATACATTTGTGGACAAGGGCAACAATTTAGATTTACAGTAATTAACCTTAAAACCCGCAAATTTACCAAAACTATTGATAATATATCAACAATTGCTGGGATAGACTGGTTGTATTCAATGAGGAACAGTAACACGTCATCTGCAAAAAGGCTAAGTTTAACCTCAGAACTGCCAACCCAAATTCCTGTGTAGTGAAAGGAGTTACGTATAGCTATGGGTAGGGGTTCCAAAGCAATAGCGGAAAGCAAAGGGGAGAGTGGGCAACCCTGCCTAGTACCCTTTAAAATTTGGAACTGGGAAGATAAGTAACCATTACTCAAAATCTGAGACACAAAGAACCGGAGTATAAGCAACGGAGTACAGAAATGAAGTCCTCTGGGGCACCAAATTGACGTAGGGATTCAAAAAGACGATCCCAAGAAATAAGGTCAAAGGCCTTTTCAACATTCCAAAGAAAGAATGGCCTGGGCCTGAGGATCCCCAGAGGACACCAACTGTTGCATCACTGTTAAGACCTTCCTAATGTTGATGATGGAATGACATCCCCAGATGAAACCTCTGGTCATCAGGAATTATATTGGGCAAAAGCACCTTAAGCCTATCAGCCATAATTTTTGTGAAAATGTTATAGTCCGTGTTCAAAATGGAGATCGGCCTATAGGAACTAGGCAATTCAGGATCACGTCCAGGCTTATGTAGCACTGTAATGAGAGCAGAATTAAAATAAAGAGGGGGAAGTTGTGAACCTGAAAGAAGGAGGTTGAACACTTTCTGCAATGGTTCACTGATTTTAGGCACCAAAATCTTATATTGGTCATTTGAGAGCCCGTCTGGGCCCGGGTATTTACCAGGTTTGAGATGGCTAATAGCAGATTTAACATCTTCAACAGTTATCGGGGTTAGTAGTGTGGCAGTCTGGTCAGGAGACAGCTGGGCAGTGTAAGGTTACCCCAAAATACTGCTTTCTCAGAAACATCTACTGTTAAGGTGGAATATAAATCGGCATAAAAAGAAGGTAAAATGTCAGATATATCTTTCCCTTGTTTAACAAGACTACCATCGGTAGCCCTAAGAGATTTGATGGAGCAGGGGGGGAAGTTGGCACCGCAATAAATTAGATAATAATCTACTGGACAATATCTATAAAATTTACTATATCAATAAAATTTGAAACCAGAGAAGGAGTGTCTAGATTCAGATTGAGACAATAAAGCATCGAAGCCAGTAGAGAAAGACCACCTTTCTGTCAAAATGACAGTTGCTCCACCCCTTTCTCCTGGGTAACGCCTCCTTTAATATTAAATGATAGTGTTTGATATCGCTTTTATATAAAATTTAATATAAAATTTATAGAGCTCGATATTAAACTGTATTAATAGATAATTGCTTTGAAAAGAGTGTCACGTAACACCAGTCGCAGAATGTCACGCAACGCAGCGCGTCAAATCAAGCGGATGAAAGATGCATATTACACAGTGTTAAAACCAGGTAGTTTTAGCGGCATTGATAAATATTATGGGTCGGTTAAAAATAAATTTAAAAGATCCGACGTAAGAAAGTGGTTACAAGAACAAGACGCATACACGTTGCACAAACCGGCAAAAAAAAACTATAAAAGGAACATGATTTGTGTATCGGGTATAAACCAACAGTGGCAATGCGATTTGGTTTCGCTGATAGATCTGTCAAAATACAACGATGGTGTTAAATACATATTAACAGTCATCGATATATTCAGTAAGAGGGTGTGGGCTGAAAGTCTGACCGCTAAGAACGCCGCAACAGTCGCTAATGCTTTTGAAAAAATATTCCAGCGGGGTGCTGTGCCGATGAAGCTACAAACCGATAATGGTAAAGAGTTTCTAAACAGAAACCTAAAAAAGGTGTTAGAAAAATATGGTATAAAGCATTTCACGACCAATAACGATGTGAAAGCGGCTGTTATAGAGCGCTTCAATAGGACTTTAAAAACACGCATGTGGCGCTATTTCACGGCAAAGAATACCTACAGATATATAGGCGTTTTACAAGACTTCATACGCAGCTATAATAACACATACCATAGAACGATTAAGTGCGCTCCAAACGATGTGAATGACTCTAACGCATTGAGTGTCTTCAAAACAACCTACGGTGATTACTTTAGAAGTAAGAAAGCCCCCGTTTGTTTAGGAATCGGTGACCACGTCCGTATTTCTAAATATAAGGACATATTTCAGAAAGGTTACGAACAGAGTTTTTCTGAGGAGATATTTGTTGTACATAGTGTGAACACTAAAGGGCTTATGCCGCTATATAAGTTGGCAGATCTGTACGGTGAAGTTATAACAGGTAGTTTTTACCCCGAAGAGCTTCAAAGCATACCAAAAAACTATAACAGGGTTTACAAAGTGGAAAAGATTTTAAAAAATAAGACGGTCAGAGGCCGAAAATACGCGTTAGTCAAGTGGCGCGGGTACCCCGAAAAATTTAACAGTTGGGTCGCGGCATCGGTGATAAAAGACATATAAAGCTCATCACTATCTAAACAAGACGAGCGATGGATGACAAGTCGTTCTACATAACCTTACCCAGCAACGCCTTGGCGGTTACTTTCCCGCAAAATAAGATTTCTAACTATACGACAAAGTTGGCTAAACCGATAGACTTAAATGGCGAATGGGAAGTAGCACTTACTGAGATACAATATCCGCACACATGGAATACATTGGATTTACAAGATTGTAGACTGCAATTATCATGGGATGGAACGGCGGATCAGCCGGTGGCGAGAGTAGCGAGTTTGTGCATTAAACCGGGTTTTTATGTACAATGCGGCATAACTATGGCACGTTGTACATAAAACGTTTCACACACAACGTTGGTTACAAGTTACACAATTCTGTATATATCTATCTGCATAATGACTCAGACAATGGCTTCTTGGGAGCCGTCTTACAAAATTTGAAACAAAACAATCATTACGTTTTGTGTCATCACTAAAACGGGCCAGTACATCCACATATTTGTATTTTTTACACATGTAAAATATAAAGTATACGCAATATTGACCGCAAACGGTGCTGTTAAAATTTTGCAACTGCTTATTTTGGTGATAAACACTTTTTGAATTCAAGTTTAAAAAATGTATTATAGCTTTTGGGAATAGGGGGCTGTCAGGGGCTAACCCGTAAGAATCAAAAAAGTAACATTCACGCTGTTCGTTAAAATAAGCGGCCAACCAGTGCTCACCCGGCTGCCCGCTGCTATGCGTATTGATTACAAACGCGCAGGGGTATTGCGCCAGTTTACTGACCGGTAACATATCGCACAGATACGTTCCTTTAAAAATATGCCGTGTGCTTTGCACAGCGTACAGAATACAGTTTATCTGTAATGTGTTAATTTTTTTTAGCAGCGTAGTGTTAGTTTATTTCATTTATAGATAATCGTACAGCACATCGCGCCTTTGATTAATCTCGATGATGTTATCAAATAGGGCGTATATTATCACATTGACTGTCCGGTCCAACGCTTCTGCAAAGCGGAATTCGGCACGTAGATTGCCAGTTCTTATAAGGTGAAGGTGTTCTCCACACTCCTGTTCTGGTGAAAGGTCAAAAGGAAATAGCGTGTAGCCTCTGAGGTACTCTTCGCGGTCAATCAGTATACCATTGTCAGATTTCTGCTTATTTGTGATCTGTATGAGTGACATATACTCTCTTACCGCATTACCGCATTCAAAGTCGGGTTGAAATGGTTTGGCGGGGTGCGGTGTTCCATCCAGATAAAGGGACGCAAAACTTACATTTTTATGTTCAAAGCAAAGGGGATTCCGGTTATGGATTCCTGAAAATGATTCGTTATCCACAAAACAGGCTATAACTGTTTTCGGCACTTGACCTAAAAATAGATTTTCTAGATTAAATACTCTACTGCCTGTTGGTACGCTGTAGATTTTCATCCCAACGCGGTCAATCGCATATTTCACGTTACCGTTTAACAGGGCCTGCGCGTGCCCAATCCGCACGGCTGGTGAGACCTGAACTCTTTTCACGAACAGGGATGCCGCTGTGATCTGTATTTTAAAGGCATCCGCTTCAGACGACATTAAGCAGAATGCGTCTTTGTTTCTGGTTAGTTTAATCTTCAGATCAACGGCGTTTAAAATTAGTTTATGTTGATGGAAAAGTTCGCAGTGAAGCGGTCCTAGCAATTCAACCGTGCGACTCTGCTCTTTTGCTCCTGCTCATTTTTTGAACCCTGTATTCGGACCGTCCAGCGCCGTGTTGTTAAATTCACCAGCCGAATCTTTGTAAAATAATCCTGTTGTGTGTTTTGTTGACAATGCATCCGAGCTGTAATTCAATATAGTCTCAATGTACGCGCGGTATGCGTAAAGATTGTTGGAATGTGATATGAGCCTGTCGCCCAAAGTTACATCTACTTGGTTAAATAAAGTCGCTATTGGGTAATTAATAAGTGCGACCCGCGCACCTTGCGGTATCGGTGTGTTATCGGTTCGTACGATCTTGCATGTCACGTACAACAGCGTGTTGTTCAGATCGTAGTAGTGTTCACCGCTGGCTGCTATATAAAATTCAAGCGGAGCTGTGTCGGATAACGCCGCTAAAGGTTGAACTTCGACGTATAGACTTTTCTCTATGCTAGTTTGTGTCGAGGGCACGTCAAAAAGATCCAGCTCTGTTTTTGCACATTCAACGGACTCGTGGTGTATGAAAGACATGTTTAAAAAATATCACGAACGGAGCACTTCGGTTTTCTCTTCTTCTTTGAGTTGCGTCGTCTCTGTTTTTTATTTAAAAAGGGTATGTCCCAAGGCGGAAGCGCTATCATACGCTTCCGTTTTCTTTTAGACACGCCTTTTCTTGTAAATATTAGTCCTGAACCGTCTTGCTTTGCTTGGTTCGCCTTGTGTATCTTATTCACCACGGCCGTTGTGGCTTGCCCGATAACATCTTTCGCTATATTACGTGCCGCGGTCTTCATATGCGGTTTAGCTAACTCTAAACCTCTCCGGAAAAGAGGAACAGCTTTTCTGAAAAGACTTCGAAAAATACCGCCTAAACCGCAGCCGTACATGTACGCGCTGCCGTGAAAACCTGGTAATCCATTACCGGCTTGATATTTATAATATTGCGCGTAGAGGCCCGGATCGCCATAATTTTAACAGCGACCATTCTGCTTAGTTAATAAAATTCAGTTTTGCGGCGTCTGAAGTGTAGCTTCACAATCGCTTTCCCAAACTTAAATGCCATGTTCTCGTTCTGGTCGTTCTTTATCTCTATGGCTATCGTGTCAAAATGTGTTTTGCACAATGGTACATAATCGGGCTTCTCGTATCGTATTGTGACCACCTCATTGTTATAACCCTTCATTTCAACAGTGCGAAGTAGCGGTACATAACTATCCCCGACCCGTTGGTGTTCGATAATGTCTGTGTACACGTACATCGTATATTGGCCGCCTTTGATGTCGGCGCATGGTTTAGAAATCTTAGTTTTAGGTTGTAAACCCAGTATCCATGTCAGCTTAGAACCAGCGTGGATTTGATACAACAGCTTACTGTCGCATGTTACAACGCGTGCAAACGGATCGTACGTTAGTCTTAATCCAACGTCCAGTTTCAGTTGTACAATTTCAGCGTTGATTACGTTCAGTAACGCTTCGATTGTTTCATAAAAACCCGGTTTAATGCACAAACTCGTGACTCTCGCCACCGGCTGATCCGCCGTTCCATCCCATGATAATTGCAGTCTACAATCTTGTAAATCCAATGTATTCCACGTGTGCGGATATTGTATCTCAGTAAGTGCTACTTCTTATTTGCCATTTAAGTCTATCGGTTTAGCCAACTTTGTCGTATAGTTAGAAATCTTATTTTGCGGGAAAGTAACCGCCAAGGCGTTGCTGGGTAAGGTTATGTAGAACGACTTGTCATCCATCGCTCGTCTTGTTTAGATAGTGATGAGCTTTATATGTCTTTTATCACCGATGCCGCGACCCAACTGTTAAATTTTTCGGGGTACCCGCGCCACTTGACTAACGCGTATTTTCGGCCTCTGACCGTCTTATTTTTTAAAATCTTTTCCACTTTGTAAACCCTGTTATAGTTTTTTGGTATGCTTTGAAGCTCTTCGGGGTAAAAACTACCTGTTATAACTTCACCGTACAGATCTGCCAACTTATATAGCGGCATAAGCCCTTTAGTGTTCACACTATGGCCCTCATTCCGAGTCGTTCGCTCGGTATATTTCATCGCATCGCAGTGAAATTCCGCTTAGTACGCATGCGCAATATTCGCACTGCGACTGCGCCAAGTAATTTAACAATGAAGATAGTATTTTTACTCACGGCTTTTTCTTCGCTCCGGCAATCGTAATGTGATTGACAGGAAATGGGTGTTACTGAGCGGAAACACGGCGTTTCAGGGGCGTGTGGTTAAAAACGCTACCGTTTCCGGAAAAAACGCAGGAGTGGCCGGAGAAACGGAGGAGTGTCTGGGCGAACGCTGGGTGTGTTTATGACGTCAAACCAGGAACGACAAGCACTGAACTGATCGCAGATGCCGAGTAAGTCTGAAGCTACTCTGAAACTGCTAAGTAGTTTGTAATCGCAATATTGCGAATACATCGGTCGCAATTTTAAGAAGCTAAGATTCACTCCCAGTAGGCGGCGGCTTAGCGTGTGTAACTCTGCTAAAATCGCCTTGCGAGCGATCAACTCGGAATGAGGGCCTATGTACAACAAATATCTCCTCAGAAAAACTCTGTTCGTAACCTTTCTGAAATATGTCCTTATATTTAGAAATACGGACGTGGTCACCGATTCCTAAACAAACGGGGGCATTCTTACTTCTAAAGTAATCACCGTAGGTTGTTTTGAAGACACTGAATGCGTTAGAGTCATTCACATCGTTTGGAGCGCACTTAATCGTTCTATGGTATGTGTTATTATAGCTGCGTATGAAGTCTTGTAAAACGTCTATATATCTGTAGGTATTCTTTGCCGTGAAATAGCGCCACATGCGTGTTTTTAAATTCCTATTGAAGCGCTCTATAACAGCCGCTTTCACATCGTTATTGGTCGTGAAATGCTTTATACCGTATTTTTCTAACACCTTTTTTAGGTTTCTGTTTAGAAACTCTTTACCATTATCGGTTTGTAGCTTCATCGGCACAGCACCCCGCTGGAATATTTTTTCAAAAGCATTAGCGACTGTTGCGGCGTTCTTAGCGGTCAGACTTTCAGCCCACACCCTCTTACTGAATATATCGATGACTGTTAATATGTATTTAACACCATCGTTGTATTTTGACAGATCTATCAGCGAAACCAAATCGCATTGCCACTGTTGGTTTATACCCGATACACAAATCATGTTTCTTTTATAGTTTTTTCTTGCCGGTTTGTGCAACGTGTATGCGTCTTGTTCTTGTAACCACTTTCTTACGTCGGATCTTTTAAATTTATTTTTAACCGACCCATAATATTTATCAATGCCGCTAAAACTACCTGGTTTTAACACTGTGTAATATGCATCTTAATCCGCTTGATTTGACGCGCTGCGTTGCGTGACATTCTGCGACTGGTGTTACGTGACACTCTTTTCAAAGCAATTATCTATTAATACTGTTTAATATCGAGCTCTATACATTTTATATTAAATTTTATATAAAAGCGATATCAAACACTATCATTTAATATTAAAGGAGGCGTTACCCAGGAGAAAGGGGTGGAGCAACTGTCACTTTGACAGAAAGGTGGTCTTTCTCTACTGAAGCCAGCCTTCTGGGTCAAATATAGTGCATGGTGAGAAGGGGAAGGGGAGGTCTTAAATTGTTGCTAAGCTGCTGTAAGGGAAGCCTGTTGATCCAAATATGATTGACAAAACATCTTATCTCTATGAGTGCAATACGACAATATGTCACCCCTAAGGACAGTTTTAGACGCCTGCCAGAACAAAAGTGAAGAATCATGTGACATAGGCAAATGATTATGAATATATGATTCCAAGGCAGCGTCCAACATATATCTAAATTTGACAGAGTTGTCTCAGTGAGAGGGGGACCTCCATTGCCTATAGGCCCCTCTGTCTACGGCAATAGCAAGATTAACCAGCACAGTACATGATCTGACACAGATCGGTTCAATACCTGCCTCCAAAACTCTAGAGAAGAGATCATCAGATAGTAGAATATAATCTATACAGAACAATGTGCCATGTGCTGCAGACAGGCACGTAAAGCCACGCTTCAAAGAAAGTGACGCCCTCCGGACATCTACCAGGTGCAATTGGATGTAATATAGGGAATGCCGATTTTTGGGTTAACTCTCCGGGAGGAGGCAGGTTGGGTAGATCTATCCATTTGAGGTGAAGCTACAATATTAAAATCTCCTCTAGAAAATAATAGGATAATCAGAAAAGGAGATTTTGTCAATCATATTTGGATCAACAGGCTTCCCTTACAGCAGCCTACCAACAATTTAAGGCCTCCCCTTCCCCTTGAGGTGATATCAAGAAATAAAATCTTTGGAATAAACATTGGGGGCATAAATGTTGCAGAGAACTACACTGGTACATCCTATAGAGACATCTATTATAATATATCACCCCTGGGGGTCTATGACAGAGGAATGTATACCCGATGGAAGATGCTTTTTAACTAAAATCACCACCCCTAGCTAAGTAAGGGGCAGAGGTCAGAACGGGCCATTTGAGCATATTTAATTTTAGGATTTCAGGTGGGAGCGGGTGAGATTCCTGTAAGAAAGCTTCATCAATGTTAAGTTTGTTCAAGTATATCAGCAACTTTTTACGCTTAACAAGGGAATGGAAACCGCCCACATTCAGGGTACCAAATGTCAGACTAGTCATGACACATCACATAAAATGGTATAATAGTCACAACCAAAGAAAATAATACAACAGTATCAACAGCACAGATGATCAGTAGAAAGCAGAGGCACGCTTGAGAACACAATGAACAAGACACAGCAGGGGGAGAAACACAAGGGAGAGACAAAAGGGACAGAAAAAAGTAGATATGAAAACAAAGAATCAGAGAGCGAGAGGCAGCAATAGGCCCCAAACTCTTGTGTTGACTATCAACCTGAGACAACCAGCAAATTTAGAACAGGGCATAGCATATTACTATGCCACAAGATAAATCTATATCAAAAGGGGGCACTCTCAGCAGTCCCCAGCTAAAGTGAACAGTATATTAACGGGGAAAAAAGAAATAACAAGGTAAGGCATGTGGCCCAACCTACACACACACACGTGTGTATATATATATATATATATATATATATATATATACACGTGTGTGTGTGTGTGTGTGTGTGTGTGTGTGTGTGTGTGTGTGTGTGTGTGTGTGTATGTGTGTGTGTGTGTGTAGGTTGGGCTCCACACCTTACCTTGTTATTTCTTTTTTTCGTTAATATACTGTTCACTTTAGCTGGGGATATATATATATATATATATATATATCCTGTCTGTCTACCCCTCCCCTTAGAATGTAAGCTCTCACGAGTAGGGCCCTCTTCCCTCATGTGCCTATACTTTTCTTACTTTAATAATCCTCAACTGCCCATATCCCGCAGTTTTTTGGCCACCTGGAACTTATCTCTATGTTTACTGGTGTAGTTATGCTTAGTTGCCCTGTACTTGTCCTATATTGTCTTCAACTGTAAGTCACTGTTTTCCTGTTTTGATTATGTGCATATGTACTCTGTAATTGGGCGCTGCGGAACCCTTGTGGCGCCATATAAATAAAGGATAATAATAATAATAATATATATAGAGAGAGAGAGAGATAAAACATTTTCAGCGATGCAGTAACATAACACAGTAAACGTAGTAAGAGCAAAAAACATACAACTTCAGTATCTGTAGAGCAAATATACATCAAAATCAGACAGACATAAAAGAGGGGTGGTCTTCAGTTTGCCGGCGCCTGGGCTCCCGACTACCAGCATACCGGCGCCGGCATACCGACAGCTTTTCTCCCTCTTGGGGGTCCACAACCCCCCTGGAGGGAGAATAGATAGTGCGCCACCGAGCCCGCAAAGGGCTCATTTGCGCTTGCCCAGCTGTCGGTATGCCGGCGGTCGGGATTCCGGCGCCAGTATGCAGGTCCGCCAGGAGCCCGACTGCCGGCATAACATACTACCCCCATAAAAGAGAAATAGTGAGTAAAAAAGAGATTGAACACATACAATATGCAAGTGAGTGACCCACGAGGGTCAAAATAACCAGAGTCCTTGTCCAAAGTGAAAAATGCAACACAGTTGGAAACATACTCACTACCAGGATCACCATGCTCTGGAGGTGGGAAAAATGATTAGTCCAACTTAAACTGGTAGGACAAAGTTATCCAGTATAAAAGGACAAAGGCAAAATAGGTAGTAAAGCACAGCAGTCATAATCCTCCAAAGTGCAGTCCAGGCGGAACATCTTTACACTGAGGTAATGAAATATTGGCATGGGTCCTCAAATGCATAACACGAAGACAAATCTTACGTGTCTTGAGAGGCAGGAGAGGAGTGGGAGCCAGCTTCCTCTGCAGCATCAGCCAAGTTACCCTCCGCATCTACAACCGTTAAGAAATTCATAAAAGGGGGCGTGGCTTGGCAGCCATTGAGAGTAGTCTAGCTTTACATGAGCTCTAGCTTCAACTGCCCTAATTTGCCACTTACTGGGACTCTTCCCCCTATTAGCTCCTCCCTGTATATTGCCCCGGAGGCCGTGCACCTTCCCCACTGCAGCTGTCCTGTTTGCGGAGCCGGGGGCTGGGGGGGGGGGTGTCTCCTACCCCTCTGCGGGTTGCGGCCTGATTTTCTAGCTGAAGCCGGGGTCTCAATTTCCGGCTGGATCCCGGACCAGATTTCCCTATCCCTCCAACGTAGTCCTGTGCCTCTCTTAACTGGGACCTGCTTGGATGCTCTCCTCGCTGCCTACCTCTGTCTCCTGTGGTTCCCGCCCGCTGAGTCCCCCGCCTGGGCTACCCGTTGGACCGCTGGATGGTCCCTGTCGGCTGGCTTCTCCTACTCCACGGGCTGTGATACCGGAGCCTGCTGCTGCCGCTCGTGCCTGGCTGCGACTGGGGAGCGTCTGGGCTGGCTGCTGACCGCTGACTTCTCTCCCCGCGGCCCGACGAGAGGCTCCCACTCGGCTGTCTGTTTCCTGTTGCGGGCTGCCGACGCCACCCGCCATTTTGTCCGCCCCCCCCCCCCACCAGGTTGATCTCCTGCAGCTGCACGGAGCCCTCCAGATACTGGATCCAGAGTGGGGACCTGGCGTGTGCGCCCTTACTATTAGGTACTCTGGAAGATCTATTTATTACTCTTGCTGAGGGTGAGGGGGGGGGTGTCTGACCCCTCCTGCAGCATAATCATTGGTGCTGGAAGACTGGTGTAGCTTATACCAGTGCACCCACCTCATAGTGTGACGACAAGCCCTTTGACCACCAGGCCTTGCTTATCCCACGTCTGCCTCCTAAGCGGCTGTGTGGGGATATTGCGGCTTCCTCCATGTACCCAGCCTACGCTTTCTGTGGAAATATCATGTTCTCTGATGGGTAATCAAAGTGCCCTTGGAATGGCTGCCTATTTCTGCTGCCACTAATAGTGTTCTTCAATGGGTCTCCTGCGCTGAAGTGCTCTTTCTATGCTTTACGGGTCGCTCACCCGCTTATCCATGCAATAACCACAGCATTCTAGTACCCATAGTCACTCCGCCTGCTCTTAGTATGTGACCGGTCTCTCTGAGAATTTATACCTCTCACTATGCCACCGAAAAGAGGGGGGAAAACCCCAAAAAAGCCTGCTCCTATACAATTTCCTAAAGCTACCAGATTCAATCAAAATTCCGCTACTGCATCAGCGGTGAGCTTTGGGACCCCCACTAACCAATCTAAATCTTCTGCTTCCTACCCACCGTCTGATTTAGATATGAATCTAGACCCTCAAGCTCCCCTTACCACACAAACGATGCTCAAGATGTTCTCAGCGTACCGCTCCGATATCTTATCTGGTGTCGATTCCTCAATTCAGTCACTTTGAGCTGATCTCAGTGGCATAGCAGGGCGTACCAACCATCTCAAAGAAAAAATGCAGGAGTTGGTGACCTCGCATAATGACCTTCTTACATACCACTCTGAATTGCAGAACAACGTTGTCTCGTTGCGAGAGAAGGTCGCAGATCTGGAGGACAGATCGAGGAGAAACAACCTTAAAGTTAGAGGTGTACCCGACTCTGTGGCTCCGGCAGAGTTGCGCGATTATGACACCAAATTATTCCAGACTCTTCTCCCTACTGCGTCTTCTCACAATTTGCTTCTGGATCATGTCCATCGCTTACCTAAGCTGAGGAGTGGCTACTCACCCAGTGTTCCGAGAGATGTTTTGTTAAGAGTTCACTTTTTTCATATCAAAGAGGACAGCCTCAGAGCTGCCAGACAAGTGGAGGACTCTGATGTTATGGGCGGTCTGCAAATCTACCCTGATCTTTCCCAATTTACATTGTATAAACGACGGGCGTTGCGCCCGATTACAACCGACCTACGCGATAATGACATTCACTATAAGTGGGGCTTCCCGGTCAAGTTGATTATTACCTATGACTCTTCCACTTATATCATCTCTACGTTTGAAGCTGGAGTGAAGTTACTAGACGACTGGGACTTTAAAATTTCGAAACCAAAAGTTGTTGCCCCGGCCCCAGTGTCGGATACCTGAGTACCCGGAGTCGTTAGCTCGACTGTCCTACTCTATTTATCTCTAGACACACACATGAAGGTCGGGATGTTTGTTGTTGTCCTCCTGAGCCCTCTAGATCCCAGGGCCGTTGCCTGAATCCTAGTTTAACTTTCTGTATTTATGTCTTATATCTTATAGATGTTAGTCTATATTCTACCTGTTGTCATGTCATATGATATAACATTTATCGATGTATGCATGCCTTGTAGTTCTGAATAATGTGCTGTGTTGTTGATATTATTGTTTATTTCCCTTTATCAGTTTATGCCTCATTTTATGTGGAGCTCATTCATGGCCTGTGAGACCCATTTGAACCTATTCCCCCGAGGGTTTTTGTTTTGCCACTACGTTTTTTTTGTGGCAAACACTGTGGCCCTGAAGTCAGGGCTTTTTCTGTTTTTTCTCTACTGTTTTTTCTCTTTTCTCCCCTTTTCCCTCAACCTTCTCTGTTCCCCCTGTTTTTACTCCCTCTGTTGAAGTCCACTCTCCTGAATGATTACATAGACCCTACAACGATACTCCTCACACTCCCTAATGATTAAGTTTTTTCCATTAAATGCCAATGGCTTGTACTCCCCTTGTAAGAGACGCCAGCCTTTAAATACTTTTTATAAGGAAAAGGCTAGAGTTGTTGCTCTTCAGGAGCTGCATTTTACATCCTCTGCCCCACCTGTCTTTCATAACTTTCATTATCCGTCAGCCTATTTTGCAAATGGTCCTTCTAAAAAAAATGGCGTTGCTATCCTTTTCCATAACTCTATTCAATTTGCTTTGGATTCTCAATTATCAGATAAGGAGGGTAGATATTTGATTTTGGTGGGGAAATTGGAAGATGTTGAGGTAACACTAGTTTCTCTCTATGCCCCGAACACTAATCCGCTGCCTTTTCTATGTAAACTATTTACCACTATTCACAAGGGCCCTCATTCCGAGTTGTTCGCTCACTAGCTGCTTTTAGCAGCCGTGCAAACACTAAGCCGCCGCCCTCTGGGAGTGTATCTTAGCTTAGCAGAAGTGCAAACGAAAGGATCGCAGCGCTGCTACAAAAAAAGATTGTGCAGTTTCTGAGCAGCTCGAGACTTACTCCTAGCTTGTGATCACTTCAGTCTGTTTAGTTCCTGTTTTGACGTCACGAACACGCCCTGTGTTTGGCCAGCCACGCCTGCGTTTCCCCAGGCACGCCCGCGTTTGTATCTGACACGCCTGCGTTTTTACACACACTCCCTGAAAACGGTCAGTTACCACCCAGAAACACCCACTTCCTGTCAATCACTCTGCGGCCAGCAGTGCGATTGAAAAGCGTCGCTAGACCTTGTGTGAAACTGCATAGGCTTTTGTGAAAGTACGTCGCGCGTGCGCATTGAGCCGCATACGCATGCGCAGAAGTGCCAATTTTTAGCCTGATCACTGCGCTGCGAACAACGGCAGCTAGTGATCAACTCAGAATGACCCCCAAGGTACGGAAAGGCAGATTGATTGTGATGGGAGATTTCAACCTGGTCCCTGATGAAAGACTGGACAAAACGCTTCCCCCCACTAGAGCCCTACGAGGGTCACGCTCCCAGACTACTTTAGCCGTTCTACTAGTGGAATTTGATTTATATGACGTATGGCGTGTACACTCCCCTACGGTTAAAGATTATACCTTCTTCTCTCATGTCCATAACTCATACTCTCGTATAGATCTGATATTGGTTGACAAATGGTCCCTACAACTTACTTATAGAACACATATTCTTCCGGTCTCTTGGTCCGGCCATGCGGCAGTGACGTGGTCGTGGAAGAATACCCCCTCCCAATTTCGCATAGCACGTGGAGACTGTCAGAATATATCTTGCGGTCCCCAGAGGCGTCCTCTGCTATCGCTGACTTCTTGTCCACATATTTAGCTACAAATTCCCCCACAGACACATCTATCCCCACGCATTGGTGTGCCTTCAAGGTGGTGTTATGGGGGACAACTAATCAGGTGGGGGCCAGGTTGAAACCACAATCCATGAATCTCCAAGAAACTTTAGAAACACAATTATTACAGGCGGAGTCTCTTAATAGAGCTCAACCCTCCCGACTTTTGAAACAGGAGATAGTCTCACTCAGGAACCAGTTCCAAAAGTTGTTCTTAAATCGTATGCAGCATGCCTACGCTAAACTCCAACCGAAATTTTACTCCTTAGGCAATAAATCAGGTAAATTCTTAGCCCATAAACTGAGACTATGGCAAACTAGGAATAGAATTAAATGTATCCAGACACCAACTGGACAGAAGTTGTTGAATCCAGCTGACATAGCTAACACTTTTGCTACCTTTTATAATAATTTATATAACTTAGCCTCAGACCCCACTGTTACTCAACCTACCCCCGATATGATATCCTCTTTTTTGGCAGATTTACAATTTCCTCAGTTGACCTCGGACCAGCTAGATCTCCTTAATGCACCTTGGTCTTCGGCAGAAATAATCTCGGTTATTAAGTCTCTACCATTGGAGAAGGCCCTGGGCCCAGATGGTTTCACCAATTCCTTCTATAAAAAATATGTTTCAGAACTTGAGCCCTTACTAACTACCCTATATAATCACGCTACTACTGTGATGTTAGTGTATTAGAATGCTTAATATTTGTAGACACTCCCTTACTAATCTGTGTAATCCTGAATCTTCAGTGATGGTCCCTGGGACCAGGGGGATGCTGGGAAGTGGGTGGTCCAGTGTGCAGTGTGCTTGGAGTTGGTGATGGAATAAAAAGCATAGCAATGAACTCACATGTCTCTGTGTCCTGATGACTGGATTTACAAACATATGAATAAAACATGGTGTTAGAAGTAGTTTAACTTGGACTGCTAGTGCTCTCAGAGTGTGAAAGAATCCTGCAGAAGTATGTAAGGCTGTGATACTCGGTGTCTGCAAAGCCTGCCCTGTGCTCCTCTCTTCAAACAGTGAGTAACCATGGATAAACTAGCTCCTCCAACCGGCATGCTGATGTCTGGTAACTTGTCTGAAAACTGGAAAAGATTTAAGCAAAGGTTTAATATATATCTTGTTGCATGTGGAGCTGATACAGAGGCTGACAAAACGAAGGCATCCATTTTCCTCCATGTGATAGGAGAGGATGTGCTGGACATTTATAATAGTTTTCAGTTTGTTGAGGGGCAGAATATGGTGCTATCTTCTATAATGCAAAAGTTTGAAGATTACTTTGTGCCAAGGAAAAATGTGACATATGAAAGATATAAGTTTTTCACATGTGATCAGAAGTCTGTAGATGGATTTGATCAGTATGTTACAGAGCTGCAATCACTCAGTAAAACCTGTGAGTTTGGTGATTTAAAGGATTCACTGATTAGAGACCGTATTGTCTGTGGAATACATGATAATGGACTCAGAGAGAGACTGCTGAGAGAGCAAGACCTAACACTAGACAAGGCAGTGACTATGTGTAGATCTGCAGAAATAACTAGATTTCAAGCCAAAACGTTACACAAGGAAGTTGATGCTGCTGTCTATGTAGTGCAGGAAACAGAGCCAAGCAAACCTCCATTCTCAAGAATGAAGCAGTCTAAGCCACAGTCTAATAAGGAAATGTGTAGTAGATGTGGAAATGCTCACAATCCTAAAATGTGCCCGGCTTATGGTAAAACCTGCATGAAATGTGGTAGACTTAATCACTTTGCCAAATGCTGTAAAATGAAAAGTAAAACAACCAATGTGCATGCTGTTAAACAAACAGATGAATTCTTTGTGGATTGCATTGAACTTTGCAGTGCAGATAAGAAAGAATGGCTTGTCCCTTTAACTGTGAACGAGATTGTCATTCACTTTAAGAAGGAAAATCACCCTAGGATGATTACCTCCTGGCGCTAGGTGCGGAGATTCAACACAGCAGCTTATTCAAATAGAGGTTGGTCAGACCCCAATAAAAAGATACACTGGAAAAAGAATATAAAGCGCTAAATGGTCACATATGAAATGAGTTGATCTCTACAATCCACATTTCAAATGGTTAAAAAGAAAATTTTAATACAAAAGGACAATTAAAATAAAAACACACTGAATAATACATATATAATATGTCTATAATTAATAAAACTGCTGCTTACAGTCCTGCTCCCAAATGGATAGATTAATCTGAAACAGACAAAGTTCAAACGACCTGTTCCTTTTAAATAGTCCCTTCTGATCCTATAGGACCTAGATAGAAATGAGCAACCGTGAATAATTACCACTGATGCATTCAAGGTGTTTTAAGCGGTTCAGCGTTCCGCAGAATGGCAGTCCCTTGATGTAGATTGTGGAAAAGTTGCCACGGTTTCCTAGGGATCCCTTCAACACGGTCCAAGGGATGGTAGAATATGGGGACTTGGTCCAGGTCTTTGTTTCTTCTAATTGTAAATCCAGGGGAGCAGAAGCATGAAAGATGAATCAGCAGCCTTCACCAACGCGTTCGTTGCGTTCACGCAACTTTTTCAAGGTGCTTACAGTGCTGCAGGTAGGGCTTTATATACCCTAACAACATGGCTACTCATTTGCATATGTGATTGGTAGAGATGAGCGGGTTCGGTTTCTCTGAATCCGAACCCGCCCGAACTTCATGGTTTTTTTCACGGGTCCGAGCAGACTCGGATCCTCCCGCCTTGCTCGGTTAACCCGAGCGCGCCCGAACGTCATCATGACGCTGTCGGATTCTCGCGAGACTCGGATTCTATATAAGGAGCCGCGCGTCGCCGCCATTTTCACACGTGCATTGAGATTGATAGGGAGAGGACGTGGCTGGCGTCCTCTCCATTTAGATTATAAGAGAGAGAGATTTACTGGAGCTTAGGACTAGGAGGAGTACTGTAGAAGTGTAGAGAGTGCAGAGAGTTTACTAGTGAGTGACCACCAGACAGTGCAGTTTATTTAATATATCCGTTCTCTGCCTGAAAAAAGCGATACACACAGTGACTCAGTCACATACCATATCTGTGTGCACTGCTCAGGCTCAGCCCAGTGTGCTGCATCATCTATATATATTATATATCTGTCTGACTGCTCAGCTCACACAGCTTATAATTGTGGGGGAGACTGGGGAGCACTGCAGTGCCAGTTATAGGTTATAGCAGGAGCCAGGAGTACATAATATTATATTAAAATTAAACAGTGCACACTTTTGCTGCAGGAGTGCCACTGCCAGTGTGACTGACCAGTGACCTGACCACACTGACCGCCAGTATAGTTAGTAGTATACTTATATTGTGATTGCCTGAAAAAGTTAAACACTCGTCGTGTGACTTCACTTGTGTGTTGTTGTTTTTTTTATTCTATAAAAATAAAACTCATTCTGCTGACAGACAGTGTCCAGCAGGTCCGTCATTATATAATATATAATATATACCTGTCCGGCTGCAGTAGTGATATATATATATTTTTTATATCATTTATCATCCAGTCGCAGCAGACACAGTACGGTAGTTCACGGCTGTGGCTACCTCTGTGTCTGCACTCGGCAGGCAGTCCGTCCATAATTGTATACCACCTAACCGTGGTTTTTTTTTCTTCTTTATACATACATACTACTACGACATCTCTTTATCAACCAGTCTATATTAGCAGCAGACACAGTACAGTACGGTAGTTCACGGCTGTGGCTACCTCTGTGTCTGCACTCGGCAGGCAGTCCGTCCATAATTGTATACCACCTAACCGTGGTTTTTTTTTCCTTTCTTCTTTATACATACATAGTTACATAGACATCTCTTTATCAACCAGTCTATATTAGCAGCAGACACAGTACAGTACGGTAGTTCACGGCTGTGGCTACCTCTGTGTCTGCACTCGGCAGGCAGTCCGTCCATAATTGTATACCACCTAACCGTGGTTTTTTTTTCTTTCTTCTTTATACATACATAGTTACATAGACATCTCTTTATCAACCAGTCTATATTAGCAGCAGACACAGTACAGTACGGTAGTTCACGGCTGTGGCTACCTCTGTGTCTGCACTCGGCAGGCAGTCCGTCCATAATTGTATACCACCTAACCGTGGTTTTTTTTTCTTTCTTCTTTATACATACATAGTTACATAGACATCTCTTTATCAACCAGTCTATATTAGCAGCAGACACAGTACAGTACGGTAGTTCACGGCTGTGGCTACCTCTGTGTCTGCACTCGGCAGGCAGTCCGTCCATAATTGTATACCACCTAACCGTGGTTTTTTTTTCTTTCTTCTTTATACATACATACTACTACGACATCTCTTTATCAACCAGTCTATATTATTAGCAGCAGACACAGTACAGTACGGTAGTTCACGGCTGTGGCTACCTCTGTGTCTGCACTCGGCAGGCAGTCCGTCCATAATTGTATACCACCTAACCGTGGTTTTTTTTTCTTTCTTCTTTATACATACATAGTTACATAGACATCTCTTTATCAACCAGTCTATATTAGCAGCAGACACAGTACAGTACGGTAGTTCACGGCTGTGGCTACCTCTGTGTCTGCACTCGGCAGGCAGTCCATAATTGTATACTAGTATCCATCTCCATTGTTTACCTGAGGTGCCTTTTAGTTGTGCCTATTAAAATATGGAGAACAAAAATGTTGAGGTTCCAAAATTAGGGAAAGATCAAGATCCACTTCCACCTCGTGCTGAAGCTGCTGCCACTAGTCATGGCCGAGACGATGAAATGCCAGCAACGTCGTCTGCCAAGGCCGATGCCCAATGTCATAGTACAGAGCATGTCAAATCCAAAACACCAAATATCAGAAAAAAAAGGACTCCAAAACCTAAAATAAAATTGTCGGAGGAGAAGCGTAAACTTGCCAATATGCCATTTACGACACGGAGTGGCAAGGAACGGCTGAGGCCCTGGCCTATGTTCATGGCTAGTGGTTCAGCTTCACATGAGGATGGAAGCACTCAGCCTCTCGCTAGAAAAATGAAAAGACTCAAGCTGGCAAAAGCAGCACAGCAAAGAACTGTGCATTCTTCGAAATCCCAAATCCACAAGGAGAGTCCAATTGTGTCGGTTGCGATGCCTGACCTTCCCAACACTGGACGTGAAGATAATCTGTGAGGAGGGGGATGTACACGGTGATATATCGGAGGGTGATGATGAGGTGGACATCTTGCCTCTGTAGAGCCAGTTTGTGCAAGGAGAGATTAATTGCTTCTTTTTTGGGGGGGGTCCAAACCAACCCGTCATATCAGTCACAGTCGTGTGGCAGACCCTGTCACTGAAATGATGGGTTGGTTAAAGTGTGCATGTCCTGTTTTGTTTATACAACATAAGGGTGGGTGGGAGGGCCCAAGGACAATTCCATCTTGCACCTCTTTTTTCTTTTCTTTTTCTTTGCATCATGTGCTGATTGGGGAGGGTTTTTTGGAAGGGACATCCTGCGTGACACTGCAGTGCCACTCCTAAATGGGCCCGGTGTTTGTGTCGGCCACTAGGGTCGCTAATCTTACTCACACAGTCAGCTACCTCATTGCGCCTCTTTTTTTCTTTGCGTCATGTGCTGTTTGGGGAGGGTTTTTTGGAAGGGACATCCTGCGTGACACTGCAGTGCCACTCCTAGATGGGCCCGGTGTTTGTGTCGGCCACTAGGGTCGCTAATCTTACTCACACAGCTACCTCATTGCGCCTCTTTTTTTCTTTGCGTCATGTGCTGTTTGGGGAGGGTTTTTTGGAAGGGACATCCTGCGTGACACTGCAGTGCCACTCCTAGATGGGCCCGGTGTTTGTGTCGGCCACTAGGGTCGCTAATCTTACTCACACAGCTACCTCATTGCGCCTCTTTTTTTCTTTGCGTCATGTGCTGTTTGGGGAGGGTTTTTTGGAAGGGCCATCCTGCGTGACACTGCAGTGCCACTCCTAGATGGGCCCGGTGTTTGTGTTGGCCACTAGGGTCGCTAATCTTACTCACACAGCTACCTCATTGCGCCTCTTTTTTTCTTTGCGTCATGTGCTGTTTAGGGAGGGTTTTTTGGAAGGGACATCCTGCGTGACACTGCAGTGCCACTCCTAGATGGGCCCGGTGTTTGTGTCGGCCACTAGGGTCGCTTATCTTACTCACACAGCGACCTCGGTGCAAATTTTAGGACTAAAAATAATATTGTGAGGTGTGAGGTATTCAGAATAGACTGAAAATGAGTGTAAATTATGGTTTTTGAGGTTAATAATACTTTGGGATCAAAATGACCCCCAAATTCTATGATTTAAGCTGTTTTTTTGTGTTTTTTGAAAAAAACACCCGAATCCAAAACACACCCGAATCCGACAAAAAAAATTCGGTGAGGTTTTGCCAAAACGCGTTCGAACCCAAAACACGGCCGCGGAACCGAACCCAAAACCAAAACACAAAACCCGAAAAATTTCAGGCGCTCATCTCTAGTGATTGGATCTGACCATCCCATCTCATAACGTGACCAAATAATAACAGACACTAATCTTAATAATAATTCATATTCAATATTAATCCTATATGTAAAATAAATAACACAAATACTCAAATCCAGCATAAAGATAATTTGTAAAATCTGGTCACATGACCACTACTCCTCATAGAGGAATATATCACAATGAATATATGGAGTGTAGCATAATGGATTCCAAGCATACCCACAATACAAGTACCCATATCAGATTGATCCGTATATTACACTCATCCCTCCGTTTAGGGCCCGCCTCTTAGTTAATCAGCTCAATCCCGCTGAGCTAGTATCTTAATATCTTAATATATCCCCATCACGTCACCCGGCCGCGTCAGAGCGCGCATCGGGTGACGCTCCACTCCACACTAGGACGCCGCGACACTGGCACGTACAGGTGCGTATCGCGTCACTGATAGGCGCAGATGCACACTGTGACGCGGCGGGAAGCTCTCTCGGTTGCCAGGGGAACACACTCTTTGTGTCATCCCGGCGTAGCTGGCTATAATTGGCTAAGGCAACCCGGAAAGCACACTTCCGGCAACATACCTGTAAATCTGCCAACCATAGTGCCAACCAGGAAGTAAACTCAATAAATGTTACATATATTAAATCCTAAACTAAAGGTATGTGCAGTTAGTAATGTACAACACATCCCTTAGTTTATATAGGTCTCCCTTCTCAAACATAGGCTTGTACTAGTATTTACAGGAAACTAATATGTAACGATTGGATCAATAATCTAATATAAAGACTTATATAACATTAAAAGCTGCATTATACAGGATTAAATGGTCAAATATATAAGATTATCAACTTTATTACCATCTAATTCAAATCGATGTTTGGATATAATTCCACCCTTAGGCACAAACATAAGAATTTGAAGCTAAAAATTACATAAGAATCATATAGAAAAAAACACATATATATAAGGGCACTTCATAGGGGGTAGACACTAATTATGGGGGATCACAACACTGAGTTTAGTTCAACCACTTCATTTAACCCTAATGGGTAAATGGTGTTCAATTTGAACATCCAGTATAGTTCCTGCTTGCATAAAGTTTTATAGCGATCTCCTCCTCTTTTTGTCACCTCTATATGTTCAATCGCTACTAGATGAAGAGAGGACGGATCACCGCCGTGATGGTCTCTAAAATGCTTCGACACACTATGTGTGGGCACTTTATTAATAATATTTCAGCGATGTTCCATAAATCACACTTTTATGCTTCTTGTAGTACGCCCTACATATCTCTGATTGCAACTGCAGGATAAGAGGTATATAATGTAAGTTGTATTACAATTCATAAAGCTAGTGAGCATATACTCTTCTCCATCTCTGACTGAAAGATGCGTTGTTTTTCTGCACATATGTTGCAGGTAGTACACCTAATAGCCCCACAACGATAGAAACCTTTTGGTCTAGATGGTAACCAATTCTCCTGCTGGGTCTCTTCATTCTCTCTAATATTTACTTTCTTAATGAAACTGGGGGCAAGTAGATTCTTAAGAGATCTATTTTTAAAAAAAAAAAATTTTGGTCTATCGGAAATTTGGCCCCTAAGTAAGGTATCTTGGTTAAGGATCTTGAAGTTTTTACACACAATTCTTTTAATCTGCATACTTTCGTTGTTAATCAGCTCAATCCCGCTGAGCTAGTATCTTAATATCTTAATATATCCCCATCACGTCACCCGGCCGCGTCAGAGCGCGCATCGGGTGACGCTCCACTCCACACTAGGATGCCGCGTCACTGGCACGTACAGGCGCGTATCGCGTCACTGATAGGCGCAGACGCACACAGTGACGCGGCGGGAAGCTCTCTCGGTTGCCGGGGGAACACACTCTTTGTGTCATCCCAGCGTAGCTGGCTATAATTGGCTAAGGCAACCCGGAAAGCACACTTCCGGCAACATACCTGTAAATCTGCCAACCATAGTGCCAACCAGGAAGTAAACTCAATAAATGTTACATATATTAAATCCTAAACTAAAGGTATGTGCAGTTAGTAATGTACAACACATCCCTTAGTTTATATAGGTCTCCCTTCTCAAACATAGGCTTGCACTAGTATTTACAGGAAACTAATATGTAACGATTGGATCAATAATCTAATATAAAGATTTATATAACATTAAAAGCTGCATTATACAGGATGAAATGGTCAAATATATAAGATTATCAACTTTATTACCATCTAATTCAAATCGATGTTTAGATATAATTCCACCCTTAGGCACAAACATAAGAATTTGAAGCTAAAAATTACATAAGAATCATATAGAAAAAAAAACATATATATAAGGGCACTTCATAGGGGGTAGACACTAATTATGGGGGATCATAACACTGAGTTTAGTTCAACCGCTTCATTTAACCCTAATGGGTAAATGGTGTTCAATTTGAACATCCAGTATAGTTCCTGCTTGCATAAAGTTTTATAGCGATCTCCGAGGGGACAGTTTCTACGTTTGAGACGTAATTGTACGGAAGATGCTAAATTCATGGAACAAGCTGAATCCATGATGGAGGCATTTAGTGATAGAGGTTATCCACTCTCACCCCTGAAAGAAACCGTTAAGGAAGTTTCTAGTCTGAATAGAGATGTTCTACTCAGACCAGGTAAAGTAGACAAAGGGAAAAGGGGAAAGGGAAACAATAACATGAAGTTGAGGATATAGCTTTTATATCCAATTTTAACAACGAAAGTATGCAGATTAAAAGAATTGTGTGTAAAAACTTTAAGATCCTTAACCAAGATACCTTACTTAGGGGCCAAATTTCCGATAGACCAAAATTTATTTAAAAAAAAAAATAGATCTCTTAAGAATCTACTTGCCCCCAGTTTCACTAAGAAAGTAAATATTAGAGAGAATGAAGAGACCCTGCAGGAGAATTGGTTACCATCTAGACCAAAAGGTTTCTATCGTTGTGGGGCTATTAGGTGTACTACCTGCAAACATAGGTGCAGAAAAACAACGCATCTTTCAGTCAGAGATGGAGAAGAGTATATGCTCACTAGCTTTATGAATTGTAATACAACTTACATTATATACCTCTTATCCTGCAGTTGCAATCAGAGAT
This sequence comes from Pseudophryne corroboree, assembly GCF_028390025.1. Classification (NCBI taxonomy): domain Eukaryota; kingdom Metazoa; phylum Chordata; class Amphibia; order Anura; family Myobatrachidae; genus Pseudophryne; species Pseudophryne corroboree. The sequence goes on from NC_086452.1 coordinate 383,408,598, forward strand.
ATGTAGGGCGTACTACAATAAGCATAAAAGTGCGATTTATGGAACATCGCCAAAATATTATTAATAAAGTGCCCACACATAGTGTGTCGAAGCATTTTAGAGACCATCACGGCGGTGATCCGTCCTCTCTTCATCTAGTAGCGATTGAACATATAGAGGTGACAAAAAGAGGAGGAGATCGCTATAAAACTTTATGCAGGAACTATACTGGATGTTCAAATTTAACACCATTTACCCATTAGGGTTAAATGAAGCGGTTGAACTAAACTCAGTGTTGTGATCCCCCATAATTAGTGTCTACCCCCTATGAAGTGCCCTTATATATATGTGTTTTTTTCTATATGATTCTTATGTAATTTTTAGCTTCAAATTCTTATGTTTGTGCCTAAGGGTGGAATTATATCCAAACATCGATTTGAATTAGATGGTAATAAAGTTGATAATCTTATATATTTGACCATTTAATCCTGTATAATGCAGCTTTTAATGTTATATAAATCTTTATATTAGATTATTGATCCAATCGTTACATATTAGTTTCCTGTAAATACTAGTGCATGCCTATGTTTGAGAAGGGAGACCTATATAAACTAAGGGATGTGTTGTACATTACTAACTGCACATACCTTTAGTTTAGGATTTAATATATGTAACATTTATTGAGTTTACTTCCTGGTTGGCACTATGGTTGGCAGATTTACAGGTATGCTGCCGGGAGTGTGCTTTCCGGGTTGCCATAGCCAATTATAGCCAGCTACGCCGGGATGACACAAAGAGTGTGTTCCCCCGGCAACCGAGAGAGCTTCCCGCTGCGTCACTGTGTGCGTCTGCGCCTATCAGTGACGAGATACGCGCCTGTACGTGCCAGTGACGCGGCGTCCTAGTGTGGAGTGGAGCGTCACCCGATACGCGCTCTGACGCGGCCAGGTGACGTGATGGGGATATATTAAGATATTAAGATACTAGCTCAGCGGGATTGAGCTGATTAACAACGAAAGTATGCAGATTAAAAGAATTGTGTGTAAAAACTTCAAGATCCTTAACCAAGATACCTTACTTAGGGGCCAAATTTCCGATAGACCAAAATTTATTTAAAAAAAAAATAGATCTCTTAAGAATCTACTTGCCCCCAGTTTCATTAAGAAAGTAAATATTAGAGAGAATGAAGAGACACTGCAGGAGAATTGGTTACCATCTAGACCAAAAGGTTTCTATCGTTGTGGGGCTATTAGGTGTGCTACCTGCAAACATATGTGCAGAAAAACAACGCATCTTTCAGTCAGAGATGGAGAAGAGTATATGCTCACTAGCTTTATGAATTGTAATACAACTTACATTATATACCTCTTATCCTGCAGTTGCAATCAGAGATATGTAGGGCGTACTACAAGAAGCATAAAAGTGCGATTTATGGAACATCGCCAAAATATTATTAATAAAGTGCCCACACATAGTGTGTCGAAGCATTTTAGAGACCATCACGGCGGTGATCTGTCCTCTCTTCATCTAGTAGCGATTGAACATATAGAGGTGACAAAAAGAGGAGGAGATCGCTATAAAACTTTATGCAGGAACTATACTGGATGTTCAAATTTAACACCATTTACCCATTAGGGTTAAATGAAGCGGTTGAACTAAACTCAGTGTTGTGATCCCCCATAATTAGTGTCTACCCCCTATGAAGTGCCCTTATATATATGTTTTTTTTTTCTATATGATTCTTATGTAATTTTTAGCTTCAAATTCTTATGTTTGTGCCTAAGGGTGGAATTATATCTAAACATCGATTTGAATTATATGGTAATAAAGTTGATAATCTTATATATTTGACCATTTAATCCTGTATAATGCAGCTTTTAATGTTATATAAGTCTTTATATTAGATTATTGATCCAATTGTTACATATTAGTTTCCTGTAAATACTAGTGCAAGCCTATGTTTGAGAAGGGAGACCTATATAAACTAAGGGATGTGTTGTACATTACTAACTGCACATACCTTTAGTTTAGGATTTAATATATGTAACATTTATTGAGTTTACTTCCTGGTTGGCACTATGGTTGGCAGATTTACAGGTATGCTGCCGGGAGTGTGCTTTCCGGGTTGCCTTAGCCAATTATAGCCAGCTACGCCGGGATGACACATAGAATGTGTTCCCCCGGCAACCGAGAGAGCTTCCCGCCGCGTCACTGTGTGCGTCTGCGCCTATCAGTGACGCGATACGCGCCTGTACGTGCCAGTGACGCGGCATCCTAGTGTGGAGTGGAGCATCACACGATGTGCGCTCTGACGCGGCCGGGTGACGTGATGGGGATATATTAAGATATTAAGATACTAGCTCAGCGGGATTGAGCTGATTAACTAAGAGGCGGGCCCTAAACGGAGGGATGTGTGTAATATACGGATCAATCTGATATGGGTATTTGTATTATGGGTATGCTTGGAATCCATTATGCTACACTCCATATATTCATTGTGATATATTCCTCTATGAGGAGTAGTGGTCATGTGACCAGATTTTACAAATTATCTTTATGCTGGATTTGAGTATTTGTGTTATTTATTTTACATATAGGATTAATATTGAATATGAATTATTATTAAGATTAGTGTCTGTTATTATTTGATCACATTATGAGATGGGATGGTCAGATCCAATCACATATGCAAATGAGTAGCCATGTTGTTAGGGTATATAAAGCTCTACCTGCAGCACTGTAAGCACCTTGAAAAAGTTGCGTGAACGCAACGAAACGCGTTGGTGGAGGCTGCTGATTCATCTTTCATGCTTCTGCTCCCCTGGATTTACAATTAGAAGAAACAAAGACCTGGACCAAGTCCCCATATTCTACCATCCCTTGGACCGTGTTGAAGGGATCCCTAGGAAACCGTGGCAACTTTTCCACAATCTACATCAAGGGACTGCCATTCTGCGGGACGCTGAACCGCTTAAAACACCTTGAATGCATCTGTGGTAATTATTCACGGTTGCTCATTTCTATCTAGGTCCTATAGGATCAGAAGGGACTTTTTAAAAGGAACAGGTCGTTTGAACTTTGTCTGATTCAGATTAATCTATCCATTTGGGAGCAGGACTGTAAGCAGCAGTTTTATTAATTATAGACATATTATATATGTATTATTCAGTGTGTTTTTATTTTAATTGTCCTTTTGTATTAAAATTTTCTTTTTAACCATTTGATATGTGGATTGTAGAGATCAACTCATTTCATATGTGACCATTTAGCGCTTTATATTCTTTTTCCAGTGTGTCATTCCCTTTAAGCTTGATACTGGCGTGCAGGTGAATTTAATATCGTTTCAAGACTATAAGACTTTTAGAGTAAAACCTAAAATTCATCCAGCCAAAGTGAAAGTTACAGGGTATACTGGGGAGGAAATTCCTGTGAAAGGTACATGCTTAGTGACACTGAAATATAAGGGACAACAGTTTAAAACATCTCTACTGATTGTGGATAAAAATATGCAACCGATTCTAGGATTAAGTTCCTGTGAGAAACTAAGCTTGCTAAAGAGAGTTTTTATGGTGACATCACAAGTAGAAGATGACTGCAAATCGATGTTTACAGAATACAGAGACTTGTTTGAAGGTCTAGGTTGTTTGCCTGGAGAGCATACAATAAATATAGACACACAAGTTTTTTCAGTGATGCACCCCTGTAGAAAAGTGCCGTTTGCGCTGAGAGAAAAACTGAAACCGTTAAATTGCATGGAAACCTTGGGTGTGATACAGAAAGTTGATCAGCCTACTGAATGGGTAAGCTCCTTAGTAATTGTTGAAAAGAAAAATGGACAACTCAGAATATGTCTAGACCCCAGAGATTTAAACAAAGCTATTAAACGAGAACATTTCAAACTACCAACCAGAGATGAAATCATGTCGCAATTTTCAGGAGCAAAATGGTTAAGTAAATTGGACGCATCTTCAGGATTCTGGCAAATGAAGCTATATGAGGCCAGCTCAAAGCATTGTACATTTAATACACCAGAAGGTCGTTATAGATTTCTTCAACTACCATATGGAATATTGTCTGCTCCAGAAGTATATCACAAAAAGATACACATGATTTTTGAACATATTCCAGGTGTTGAAACAATGATGGATGACATTATTGTCTGGGGATCTACAAAGGAAAAACATGATTCTAGATTGAGACAAGTAATGGAACTTGTCAAGAAAGTGAATCTAAAGCTAAACAAGGACAAATGTGAATTTGGTGTGAATACACTTACCTTTATGGGCGACGTGGTCTCGGATCAAGGTGTAAAACCAGACCCAAGGAAAATATCAGCCATAGTGAACATGGAACGTCCTAAAAACAAAGACGATGTCAGAAGATTCCTAGGAATGATTACTTACTTAGGAAAGTTTATTTCTCAACTCTCTGAATGAACAGCCTCTCTTAGATGGTTGTTGGACAAAGATAACGAGTGGATGTGGTCACATGAACAAGAAGCAAAGTTGTCAAAACTTGAAACAGATCATTACAGAGCAACCAGTGCTAAAATTCTTTGATCCTGCATAAAGAATAAGAATTTCAGCAGATGCTTCGCAATTTGGCCTAGGCTCAGTGCTGTTACAAGAACATGAGGATACATGGCAACCAGTAATCTATGCATCAAGAGCACTGACAAGTGCTGAAACAAGGTATGCTCAAATAGAAAAAGAACTTCTCGCGATCACATATGCATGTGAGCGATTTCATCAGTTTGTGTATGGTCAAACATTTACAGTGGAAACTGACCATAAGCCATTGGTAGCTATCATGACTAAATCATTACATGACTGTCCCATGAGAATTCAACGAATGCTTATCAGACTACAGAAATATGATGTACACTTGCTGTACTGTCCCGGCAAATACATGTACATTGCTGATACACTTTCTCGTGCTGTGGACAAAAGTGAAGGTTCCAAAAGTCTGATGGATGAAGAGATAGAAGCCTATGTTAATTTGATCGTAGCTTCTCTACCATTGTCTCTTGCAAGACGAGAACAGATTAGGAAAGAAACTGAGACAGATGACACAATGAAAGTGTTGAAAGATATCATTCTGAAAGGTTGGCCAGCAGAAAAACATGCGTGCCCGCTGTCTATCCATGATTATTGGATGTACCGCAGTGACCTTACAGTTGTCGATGGTATTATTTACAAAGGCAATAGGTTTGTCATACCTGCACGACTAAGAAAAACTATGCTGTGCAAGATACATGAAGGCCACTTAGGAGAAGACAAATGTAAGCGGAGAGCGCGTGAAGTTATGTATTGGCCAAGAATGAACCAAGACATAGCACAGACTACAGCTACATGTGAATTATGTCTTACGTATAGATCGAAACAACAGGTCGAGCCACTGAGTCCTCACGCAGTGCCAGAGAGACCGTACCAGAAAGTTGGCGCAGATTTGTTTGATTGTAATGGGAAAACGTACATTGTCGTGACTGATTATTACTCTAACTACCCTGAGGTGAAGACACTACATACAACTACTAGTAAAGCCATAATCAATTGCATGAAGTCAATCTTTGCAAGGCATGGTGTTCCTATGGAAGTGTTCACTGACAATGGTCCTCAGTTTTCCAGTGCTGAATTTAGACAATTTGCTGATGAGTGGGAATTTGTCCATACTACGTCAAGTCCCCACTATCCACGCTCAAATGGGTTGGTGGAAAGTTCAGAAAAATTTGTAAAGAGTCTCATGAAAAAAGCTCAAGAAGGTAAAGAAGATTTCTACAAAAGTCTTTTAATCTACCGCAGTACACCTTTATAGAATGGACTTTCTCCTGCACAAATGCTGATGGGAAGGAGGATTAGAGCAAATCTCCCGATACATGATGAACTGCTTAATACACATAACTCAGCGTTGGTCAGACTGAGTAAGGAACGTCAACAGGCGAAACAGAAACTCTCCATGACAGGCGAGCAAAAAGCTTATCTGATCTAAAATCGAGTGACCAAGTCCATCTCAGAGATCACGAGAAAGGTATTTGGGTGCAGAAAGGTATTGTGCAAGCACAAGTAGCACCAAGATCTTATACTATACGTACAGAGCATGGAACGGAAGTAAGAAGAAATCGGGTGGATTTAAGATCTCAACTTAACCATAATGAAGACAACATGACTGAAGAATACCCTTCATCTGACATGTATGATGATCCTCATAATGGTGAACAAACCACGATTCTAGAAAGGTCCAACATGGTAGATGAAACACAGACTGTGTATGAAAGACCCAAAAGGGAAATACACAGACCTGAGAGACTCATTGAAATGTGTTAGATGATGTTCTTAATATGATGTTGTTAATTGTTGCATTGAAGCGCACAGAGCTTATCTTTAAAGAAAAGAGGATGTGATGTTAGTGTATTAGAATGCTTAATATTTGTAGACACTCCCTTACTAATCTGTGTAAGCCTGAATCTTCAGTGATGGTCCCTGGGACCAGGGGGATGCTGGGAAGTGGGTGGTCCAGTGTACAGTGTGCCTGGAGTTGGTGATGGAATAAAAAGCACAGCAGTGAACTCACATGTCTCTGTGTCCTGATGACTAGATTTACAAACATATGAACAAAACAACTACTAGCGGTTCTCTGCCAGAGGAAATGTTACCGGCCCGTATTATTACAATACATAAACCTGGCAAGGACCCTTCTTTTTGCCAAAACTATAGGCCAATAGCGCTGTTAAACACGGACTTTAATTTTTTTTCCAAACTTATTGGCAATAGACTCTCTCCCCTTATCCCTACTTTGATTCATCCAGACCAGGTGGGTTTTGTGACCGGACGCCAGGCGTCAGACAACACGAGGAGGGTTTTTGATCTAGCAAACATGTCTCCAATGGGAAAGAGGCAGCACTTTTTCTTTCTCTCGATGCTGAGAAGGCCTTTGACAGGCTGTATTGGGGCTTCCTATATGATACCTTAGATAAATTCAGGTTACGAGGTCCCATTCTCTCTTCCATCTCAGCACTTTACAGCTCCCCAAATGCCATAGTCTTCTCCTTTTACAATTTCTAATGGAACAAGGCAGGGATGCCCCTTATCCCCCCTTATGTATGTATTAGCTATTGAACCTCTTGCTATGGCAATTGACCAATCCTCTACTTTTTGTGGTATAGAAGTGGGAACATCTACCCACAAGATTAGTTTATTTGCAGACGATGTGCTCCTATTTATTACCAAGCCCGTCTCTACTCTACCAGTTTTACACAAGATCATTGACCGATTTAGTGCAGCCTCATTTTACAAGTTGAATACATCTAAAACAGAGGCCTTACTATTCAATCTGATGCCAGAGGAGCTCCTGACACTTCAACTTGTTTAGAATTATAATTGGAAGAAAGAGTCTCTTACTTATCTTGGTATTACTATTCTGAATTCTCTGTCTACTACGTCGGAAATTAATTATGGTCCGATGCTCGATTACATAGATTCCTTATGTAAATCTTGGTTTGGTTTAGCGATATCTTGGCTAGGTAGAATAGCTGCGTTTAAAATATCGATTCTCCCCAGGTCAATGTATCTTTTTAGAGCAATCGCTTACATTGTTCCCTTACGTATTATTGGTCGCATACACTCGCTAATATTGAAATATATTTGGAAGAAGAAACCTCCCCATATAGCGTATAAACAGTTGACTAAACCTAGACGTTATGGAGATCTAGCAGTCCCAGACCTTAGACAATACCAATATGCATGTCTAGTAGCCCAGTTGAGCGATTGGTCCTTGCCGGCTGGCCAGAAGCGGTGGGTGGACCTTGAGAAAGAGTTGTAAACTCGTACTCCTTTGCTAGACTTGTTGTGGATCCCGATCCAGCAGAGGCCCTCTTATGCTACACCTCTCCGTACTATTACAGACTCCCTCACAGCTTGGGACTCATTAGTAGTTTCGACAAAAATAATCTCTCTCCCTTCCCGCAAATTATCCCTGTTTGCCCTTTCCAAACTGATTCCAGATCTAAGCCTTACTAAGTGGATCTCCTCTGGCATTGATTCTCATCATTGGTTGATGGTACGGTGATTACTCCGTTTAGTACTTTACAAAGTCAATACTGTCTCCCTGCGAAAGATTTATTTACATATACTCGTATTACCCACTGGACTTAATGTGCTCGCTAAGATCCTCGGGTCCAGTGCTTTTGCCCCCTCCCAATCTATTAACGAAATTGTCAATGGGTAATTGCAGGGGAGCGATTTGATTTTGGTATTCTGTGGTACAAGAAAATCAGAGAGGGGAAAAATCTTCTGCCCACGTTAAATGGGAAAATGACTTATCTTGTTCTCTCTCCATGCAGCAATGGGAGTCGATACTTCTCTCTTCTAAGATGTCCAAATGTACGAACCATATAGAGATGCACTTCAAATTAATAAATAATATTTATTACACTCCTGTTAAATTACATAGAATCTGGCCTTCGGTTTCTGATTTGTGCTGGAGAAATTGTTTGCAGAAGGCCAATACCCTACATGTGTTTTGGTCATGTCCAAAATTACGTCAGCTGTGGAGTGAGGTATTTGCCCTAGCTTTTACTGTCCTACATACCCCCCTCCAAATGTCCCCTTCTTTAGCGTTATTGCACATCTACCCTACCGACTTACCCAGTAGTGACCGTTATGTTCTCGGTCACTTTTTTATTGCCACTAGAGCAGCAATAGCTCAAGACTGGAAGAAACCTTCCCCGCCTTCAGTCCTAAAAATTGTACGGAAAATACATTATTCTTTTCACATGGAAACCATGGGTGTACCTCCCTCTTCCTGGGGCAAATCCATCGTTGAATAAGTGGGCTCGCTGGCAGGAATATATGTCCTCAAGGGATGGAGCGACTTTGCTATTTGATTCGGAATAATTACACTCTCTGATTTTCTTTTTTTTTGTGTCTATGCTGTGCTGTTGGTTACTGTATTGTGTTATATTCTATGTAACTATGTATAACTGTTATGCATATGTATGCAACCGCATGGGGCACCCGTCGCGGCACTTTGCATGTCCTTGTCTCCCCCTCCTCTCTCTTCCCGAGCACTCCTGTTCGGGTGGCGGAGTTTCGTCGAAAGACGCGTTTGCGTCGTGATGTCACGACGCAATTGCGTCATTCCACGAAACCCCACCCCCTGAGCAGGAGTACTCGGGAAGAGGGAGGAGGAGCAGACAAGCTGGAAGGAGGAGGCGGCCAGCGCGAGGGAGGTGAGGCGGCCCGACCCGGAGAGCGGGAAGATCCTCTATATGTAAGTAGTCTCTCCCTCTCCCCCCTCCCTCTCCCTTCCTTCCCCCCCACTTGACACTTGCCTGCCGTACTGTGTAAAATGGGGACTCTTGCCTGCCGTACTGTGTAAAATGGGGACACGTGCCTGCCGTAATGTGTAAAATGGGGACTCTTGCCTGCCATACTGTGTAAAATGGGGACTCTTGCCTGCCATACTGTGTAAAATGGGGAGTCTTGCCTGCGTAATGTGTAAAATGGGGACACGTGCCTGCTGTAATGTGTAAAATGGGGACTCTTGCCTGCCGTAATGTGTAAAATGGGGACACTTGCCTGCCATACTGTGTAAAATGGGGACTCTTGCCTGCCGTACTGTGTAAAATGGGGACACGTGCCTGCCGTAATGTGTAAAATGGGGACACGTGCCTGCCGTAATGTGTAAAATGGGGACTCTTGCCTGCTGTACTGTGTAAAATGGGGACTCTTGCCTGCTGTACTGTGTAAAATGGGGAGTCTTGCCTGCGTAATGTGTAAAATAGGGACACGTGCATGCTGTAATGTGTAAAATGGGGACTCTTGCCTGCCATACTGTGTAAAATGGGGACACTTGCCTGCCATACTGTGTAAAATGGGGACTCTTGCCTGCCGTACTGTGTAAAATGGGGACACGTGCCTGCTATAATGTGTAAAATGGGGACTCTTGCCTGCCGTAATGTGTAAAATGGGGACACGTGCCTGCCGTAATGTGTAAAATGGGGACTCTTGCCTGCCATACTGTGTAAAATGGGGACTCTTGTCTGCCGTACTGTATGAAATGGGGAGTCTTGCCTGCGTAATGTGTAAAATGGGGACTTTTTTCCCCCTGTGGTGGCCGTGATGATATCAGATGAGGACACGCCCACTTTAATGAGACCACGCCAATTTTAATGAGGCCACACCCCCTTGTCAGGAGCGCGTTTTTCTTTTTATAGCTATGGGGGGGGGGGGCACATTTTGAGATCTCGCACTGGGAGCCAAATTGGCTAGAAACGGCCCTGGTACTAGGACAGATGTGGAACGTGCCGGGGCTGACTGCTGAGAAAAAGCTGGAGACACCGCTAATAAAAACAGCAGCACCCGGCAAATAGATATTGCAGCGGCCAGTTCCACCCCTAGAGCAACCTGCAATCTCTGCGGCAACACTAGTCGTAGCACCCCGGCCAGATTGTTCCTGATTGTATAGGGGCACATCAGTAGACCATTCCCAAGTCCTTAAGCATTAATACTACTTCTACCTGCAACATAGATGATCTCTTTGCAATGTAGAGTTACTTCTGAAAACTAGTTTCTATCACTCAGCATGTGGCTTGTTACTTCTAAGTATGTACCAGTAATAGGACAGATGACATCCTGTTGCTTTTAATGTTTCACTCAATTTGTGCATGCATCATTGACTTTGATTTTAACTTTCTCCTTTGAGCATTTTTAAGTGTTCTCTTTTGCTCTGCTTTCTAAATGAAACACTCCTTCATATGTCAATGGGGGTAATTCCAAGTTGATCGCAGCAGGAAATTTTTTAGCAGTTGGGCAAAACCATGTGCACTGCAGGGGAGGCATATATAACATGTGCAGAGAGAGTTAGATTTGGGTGTGGTGAGTTAAATCTGCAATCTAAATTGCAGTGTAAAAGTAAAGCAGCCAGTATTTACCCTGCACAGAAACAATATAACCCACCCAAAGCTTCTGCATTAGTGTAGTATGACTTGTAACCCTTTATAATATATGTAGTATTATTGTAAGCTTGTAACTCTTTATAATATATATTGTATTACTGTAAGGAGTGGACTGTAATAGGGGTATTCTTAAGTATGGCGCGTGGCTGAAGTTGAATTACATGCTGTCAGCTCGCGGGACCCCTGGACAGGGGGAGAGCGAGGACAGCCTAGAAGAGACCCGGATGAGGATGTTGAAAAACGGCAGTTGGGGGCTAATGGAAAAGGCAGCCCGACACAGTAAGCAGAGGAGCCGGCGGTGGAGACCGGGTTACGAACGACGGAAGACAGGACTCACGTAATACAGAGAGTGCCTGGAGGACGAAGCGGAAGGCCAGACCGTTATTGTCGTGCTGGAGTCAGTGAGCCGGGAGAACGGTTATCAGCGCTGGTGACCGCGGAGCCCGGTGAGTAGAGGACCGCGCCGGGGACCCGTGATCTGGGGGAGCAGAGGCAGATACCGCATCATCTAGAAAGGTACCTCAGCAGCACCACTAGCAGTAGTGGTCAGGCCAGCCGCATCTGCATCATTCCCACTTTCCCACTGCACAGTAGACGTAATCGAGAGATAAGGTGTGACCAAGCAATCGTTCCAGCAGTATTTGACTAGAAACCTTGTACTGTAACCGCCTGAGGTTGTTGACTTATGCAGTATACCCCTTAACCGGGACAGTAGTAACAACCAATAATAGGCAGACTATTCTCCATCCAGTACCCATATGGCAGAATGACTGGAATATAGAGGAGTAATATTAATCCAGTTCAACACTATCCATAAAAGGATCATAACCACCTGAGGGAGAGTCAGGGTTTAAAAGTCTCAAGTGCAGACTGAAGAGAGACTATATAGCATAGTACATTTGAGGAATACGCTTCCAGTCTCGGATGCTTCATACAAGAAGACCCATGATTCACGGGCTTAGTTAACCCCTATATATAGAAAGTGAATTACAACAGAAAAGGAAGGTAATTGTTGGTACAATGGGAGATAAATATATCCTCTATCAGGGGTTCAAGAGGAGAATAATTACTCTGAGAATCTCTTATCTAAAGTCGCTGTACTAACTGAGAGACAGTAACCTACCTTCCTAAGGATATTGTGATATAAGACAGCGCATAGGCATTGACTATAACATTGAGACATCAGTTTGGGAGTCACTCATAGCAAGGGCTGCCTAAACTGAACGGATACAACTGACCTATAATACATTAGTAGCGGGTCCACGCCGCCTGTAGTCACAACACTACAGCATTCAGGACGGGAAACCTTGTAGCTAACTAACTATTCTACCTGCAAAACACTGTTTAGCTGCCATATATCCTACCCCGAACATCAGTACCCTGGAATTGTTCAGTCTTCTGGCAGGGAGTGCAAGGATCAATTACCACAGGAGATTGGCAACATATATATATGCATATATATATACCTTAGTGTCCCCTTTAGTTCAGCCTTGTGGATTACCATATACTCTCCAGCTTGATAGTGGAGAATTCCTGGACAGTATCTGAACTGAATATTGTTGTTTATTATAATTAATGTAATGTTGTATTACCCATACATTATCGACTAGTTATTCAAGGTATCGATTATAGGGACCGAGAATTGTTAGAGGTCATATACTAACAGTATCGATTATAGGGACCGAGAATTGTTAGAAGTCATATACTAGATACCCATTGTTAAAACCTACTGTCTGAGTAAAATATCACCATATACCTTTATAAACCTGTTACCATTATTGTGTAGTTTCTTACTGGAATACTTACCACTGTCAAGAAGGATCGAGGTTTGACGGACCATCAGGTAACCTGAAATACAAAAAAAGGATTATGATATTGTAATGTATGTGATGTGCAAGAGGGTATTCCCAAGTCTACCCTTATACAACCCCTTTTCACTTTAATTGAACAGGGCTACGACTTGGGTGGAGGCACACATAAGAGACCTATTGCTTTTTATAACACTTGGTCGCCGTGGTAGCCATTACCAGGGGCTACACTAGTACTAGGAACTGGAAGTGGTTCCTGAACTTTCACTATTTTTTCCTTCAAATTTTTGTTCTCCATTTCACAGGACAGCACCCCTTTATAATTACAGCACACATAACAGTGCCCCTTTATTTTCACAGCACCACTGTAATTTTGCAGCATACAAAACAGGGCCAGTGTATCTTTATTTTCACAGCACCCCAGTATTTTTACAGCATACAAGACAGGGCCAGTGTACCTTTATTTTCACAGCACCTCTGTATTTTTACAGCATACAAGACAGGTCCAGTGTACCTTTATTTTAACAACAGTACCCCTGTCTTTTTACAGCATACAGGACAGGGCCAGTGTACCTTTATTTTAACAACAGCACCCCTGTATTTTTACAGCATACAAGACAGGGCCAGTGTACCTTTATTTTCACAGCACCCCTGTATTTTTACAGCATACAAGACAGGGCCAGTGTACCTTTATTTTCACAGCACCCGTGTATTTTTACAGCATACAAGACAGGGCCAGTGTATCTTTATTTTAACAACAGTACCCCTGTATTTTTACAGCATACAAGACAGGGCCAGTGTACCTTTATTTCCACAACACCCCTGTAATTTTACAGCAAACAAGACAAGGCCAGTGTACCTTTACAACACCCCTGTATTTTTTACAGCATAAAAGACAGAACCAGCACCCCTGTATTTTCACAGTACTCCTGTATTTTTACAGCATGCAGGACAGGGCCAGCACCCCTATATTTTAACAACACCCCTGTAATTTTACAGCATACAAGACTGTGCCAGTGTACCTTTACAACACCCATTTATTTTTTACAGCATACAAGACAGGGCCAATGTACCTTTATTTTCACAGTACCCCTGTAATTTTGCAGCATGCAAGACATGGTCAGTGTACCTTTAGAACACCCCTGTATTTTCTACAGCATACAGGACAGAACCAGCACTCCTGTATTTTCACAGCACCCCTGTATTTTTACAGCATACAGGACAGGGCCAGCACCCCTGTATTTTAACAACACCCATGTATTTTTTACAGCATACATTACAGTGGCCCTGTACAGCACAGTGACAGGACAGCAACACCCACGTACAGCACCCCTAACAGCACAGGACACCACAGTGACAGGACAGCACTCAGGACAGCACCCCTAAAGAGCACACACTGACTCCACCCGATGCCACTACCCACAGGGAGACAGAGGTCTGTCTCCCTCACTCTCCAAGTTTGGAGTGAAAATGCCAGCAACGCGCGGCTCCTTATATGGAATCCAAAACCCACGAGAATATGACAGTGGGATGATGATGTTTTGCCTCATTCTGGGATCCAAGTCTGGCGGGAAGTCCCAAGCCGGACTCCGATCCCGGCTTGGATCATGAAGTTCGGGAAGGGGGGTTTGGATCTCGGAGATCCAAACCTGCTCATCTCTACACTGCATGTGTCAGAATGAATGAAGCAGAGTGGAAGTCTCCCACATTTGAAGAAAGGGTTAACCTTCTCTGCCTCAGAAAAGAACGACACCCTTTCCACAATTAAGAGGGGCTAAGGTAAAAAAAAAAAAACCTGATTATGTGAGTGATGGGAGAGACAGAAGGATATGTACTTTTAGCAACTCACTGAATTCTGGATACTACAGACAATGACTTGCCTGTGATTATTATACCATAGCTCCCAACTTACTGAGTTTGATGTGACAGTGCCGGTTTTCAGTCACTGTTCTGCCGTCCCACCCACGGCCACAGTGTTTTGTGTGGGAAGGGGTTTGAGTTGGGAGACCCCCACTCACTGAATAGATGATGTTTGCATGCACACTGGGTCTAATCCAGGGACTGGGGGCATGGCCCGCAGCATCCATAGCGCTGGCCATATCCCTACAGTGATTAATACAGGGTGTGGCTCACTGTTGCGGAATTTCCCATGAAGACACGGCCCCTGTCACTAGGCCACACCCCTTTTTCATACGAGCAAGTCTTTGGCACGTGACAGGGTTACTATTTAAATTTGTGCAAAGTTGGGAGGTATGCTATACTCCCGTCAATGTTGTTCCTTGTAAGTTGTACATTTTTATGTTCCTGAATGGCTGTTGGTAATCCTGTGTAAGAAACCATTGCACTGGCTCTGCCTTTCTTTTTCTCGTATGAAAGCTTACTTACTTTAAAGCACTTCAGTCTAATGAAACTTACCCGTTTAACTGAACAGAAGCATACTGTCTCTAGCATTACATTTATAGGGGGTAATTCCGAGTTGATTGCTCGCTAGCTACTTTTTGCAGCGCTGCAGTCAGATAGTCGCCGCCTATATGGGAGTGTATTTTTACTTTGCAAATGTGCGAATGCCTGTGCAGCCGAGCTCTTCAAAAACATTTTGTGCAGTTTCTGAGTAGGTCTGATCTTACTCAGCCCTTGCGATCACTTCAGCCTGTCTGGTCCCGGAATTGATGTCAGACACCAGCCCTGCAAACGCCTGGACACCCCTGCGTTTTCCCAAACACTCCCAGAAAACGGTCAGTTGACACCCATGAACGCCTTCTTCCTGTCAATCTCCTTGCAATCGGCTATGCAAATGGATTCGCCCGGCAGCATGCGAACAGGTCGGAATGACCCCATAGTCTCCTGCTTGTCCTTTCATTTGGTATAGTTTCCTCAGCAGGAATAATGTAATGTTTAAACTGGAAGTTTCATACAGCTACTATAATGTTTCTTCTGTAATATCATGTCATTTGCAGTAGTCTCATATCTTATTTGAATTGGACGGTTATCTTAAGCACAGACCGCTCAGCACACATCTCTCCCCTGTCACACAGCGCGATGTGTGCTGAGCAGGGGGGGGGGGGGGGGGAGTCAGCGACGCGCGGGGCCACATGTCATTATGGGCATACACACGGAGAGATCCGTGCTTACTTTCTAAGCAGTTTATTAAGCTTACAGAATGTTTCCTCATGCCTGTCTTATTTTCTTATCCAGTCTTGATTAACAGCCTTATTCCTGTTTGTAGTTAAGGCCCCCACACATCCGCAATCACTAAAAAAAAAACAATTAGCAGATTTTGAGATTTTTTTCTCTCTCCAGATTTTAAGGTTCCCCAATCCACCAATCTGTGCCCATACGTTATAGATATTATTCAGTGATTTGCAGATCATTTTCAGCAAATACAGATCTGCAAATCTTGAAAGGCTCATCAGTTTAATAGAAAAGGTCTGCAAATCTGTTGATTGTTACCATACACTTGCAATCGACAGACCCATTTGATCTGTGAAATCCAACATCTATAATCAAAAACAACAGGCATGGCGCTCAGTTAAAAAAAATTAAAGTTGTAGGTGTGTCAACATTATGGTTTTCACTCAATCAACAACAAAAAAAAGAATCAGAAAAAATTCAATGACACATGCGCTTGTAAAGTATTAAAAAAAACAAAATTTCAATTTATTAAAATAATAATATCATATAACCCACAAGCGAATGGACAAAGAATATATTAAAAATTCACAACATATATGAAGTAAAATATAATATGAGCTTTTATACAAAACAACACTCCCAAGGAGGCTTAGTCTTAAAAAAGACATGTGTCACGGTTTGATGCACAGTGTTACCTGCTTCAGGTGATGGCTGGTGTCCAGCGGCTGCGACTCTGAGCTGGAACCGAGGAGGCTTTACAGTATATAGCTTTTGCATGAGACTTGGGTAGCAACGAGAACTGCCGTTGGTATATACACTATTTCAGGTAATGAACCACCAAGTGGCTCTATTCTGGACTGGCTACCTGCTAAGGAAATATAGCTGGACCAGACTGGCTACTGGCTGGAGACGCTGCTGGATCGGACTGGCTACTGGCTGAGGAATACAGCTGAATCAGACTGGCTATCGGCTGAAGAGATGCTGCTGAACCAGACTGGCTACCAGCTGAGGATTATAGCTGAACCGGACTGGCTACCGGCTGAAGAGATGCTGCTGGACCGGATTGGCTACCAGCTGAAGAGATGACATTGGACCTGGTAACTGCACAGAAGACAAAATGCAGGTTTACTTGTCACACCTTCAATGTATCTAATTCATACTTGCCAACCTGACTCTCTCCATGAGGGAGAAAATGCTCTGTTCCTGGACTTTCCTGGTAATGTATGATTGCCATCACCTGTGGTGAGCTAGTTAATTGATAAGAAAGGTGTTTCACCACAGGTGATGGCAATCATACATTACCAGGACAGTCCAGGAACAGAGCATTTTCTCCCTCATGGAGAGGGTTAGGTAGGCAAGTATGTGCAAGACCCCCTCCCACTGGCATATCTATAATGGGTGCAAGGTTGCGGTGCACACGAGCCCCTGCGTCCAGGGGGCCCACACACCCAGCACCATTTTAATTATACTCAACTCTCCATCAGCCGGGCACTGGCTGCAGCGTGGTGGCTATTTTCTGGTGATTAGCGCATGCGTGATAGAGACGTCGCTGGGAATGCGGCACGGGCACCATGTTCCCGGAGACCTGCACATGTGCAGTAGACTCTACTGCACCGCTGGAGAGGAGGGGATCCAATCGGAGATTGCACACGGGCCCTCTCCTCTCTTAAACCGCTCCTGGTTATGACTCAGCTTTATTTCTTTCATTTATTTGATTATTTATGTATTACATTTATTATTTATTTTATTTAATCATGTAGGGATTTCACAATACCGCACATCAGCATTTGCAATATGCTGTTGTTTGTCTGAGATTACAGGCCTTCAAAGAATTGAGGTTAATTGGCAGGATTGCTCTCCATCTGTCTCGCTATCCACACTCCAATCCACAGAAGCTGATTTTGGCAGTCGTGTCTTTGACACTAACAGCATCACAAAAGAAGTCCCATCAATGCCCGTAGCATAGCCGGCAGCAGCACAGAGATGTTCCTAACAATGATACAGTATAATGTCTTACATATGAGCCTTCATTGTGATTCCAAAGTCTTCATTACACAGACACAGGTTCATCATTGTATTTCACATTTTCAGTTAGACAAAAAGTCAAGAACAGCTACAGGAGAATACACACACATACACACAAACACACATATACACAAACACACACTTCAAAAAAACTAAAGCAAACAGTAATAATATAGTAATAGTGATATTTACCATATATAAGATGGGTAAAACCAAGCGCTAGCTTATATCTTTGGTTTTGTCATTGTTTTAATATTTCAAAATAAGTCATCCTTATAATAAACAACATAAAGGCATACACACAAACTAAAGAGATAGCTACAGGTTTTGTATGCAGCATTTTTGGGGGAATCCTTCAAAATTATTTTATTTTATTTTTTTCAACAAAAGTCGCTCTGGCGTCTTGTAAGAAGTTGCAGCTTTGCACAAACGTCTTTCATAAGCAAGTCATTTTTTGAGAAGGATTGCGGTAGGTTTCAAACCCATCCTTATTTTTTAGGTGGGATTGTAGTAGGTTTTAAGCCCACCCCGTTGTAAATATGGTTGGTTCTTTAGTTCTGACGGGGAAAAATCAGAATGGATTTGGTGTGTAGTTTAATATATAGGCAGGGTGTAAACACACAGGGAAATCTCTGTAATTTTGCTGAAATGTCAAACCCGCTTTACAGCAAATTGATAATAGGAATGAATGCTACATCAGGTTTATTGGGTGGTCTTCAGTATGCCAGCTGTCGGGATCCCGGCGTACAGTATAACGGCGCCGGAATCCCGACAGCCGGCATACCGACACTTATTCTCCCTCGTGGGAGTCCACGACCCCCCTGGAGGGAGAATAAAATAGCGTGGCGTGCGTAGCGCGCCACCGTGCCCGCAGCGAGCCCGCAAGGTGCTCATTTGCGCTCGCCACACTGTCGGTAAGCCGGCGGTTGGGCTCCCGCCGTCGGTATGCCAGTCGCCGGAAGCCCGACCGCCGGCATACCATACCACACCCAGGTTTATTTAGCATTGATTCCTGTTGCCGTTTTAAGACTGTTGGTCAAATCCGCAGATGACCAACAGATTTGACAAACCACTCACTATAGGCTACCTTGAGGTCCTTCCACTCTGACTTATGGTGTGAAAGCAGATAAAGCAGGAAACACCTACCAAATACTTACAACCGAAAAGTGTGGTGATACAGTATAGAGCAGCAACTGCCTGCCTCTCAGCAGAGAGCTGCTATAAAAGCTGTGGAGCGTGATCCTGGAGAGACTGGTGCTCAGGAGGATGAGGATCTCCCAGCTTCCTCTGCAGTGTCACTCACTGAAGACACGGTCATCGCACTGCCAGCCAGTGTAGAGAAGCATAAGAGAGCGGCTCTCTGGGAGCCAGCAGAGCCGACTGCAGTGTGTTGGAGTCTGGGACACGTGGCGCACTAGAGCAGAAGTTATTAGAGAGGAACATCAGGAATGTACAGTATTTAAAACATTGCAGAACATAGGCGTTACAACCGATTACTACATAAGGGTGTGGTATATTTTATCAGCTTTCATAATGTCAGCAATGCCCGCATGTTGACAGTCAGCATGTTGACATTGGGATTTTCCATTTAGTTTAAGAATAACCCTAATCTAACCTTAATCCTAAAACTGGGTGTCAACATTATGTTGTGATTGTCGAACATTGACATTCTGTACATGTTGACTGAGATTAAATGAAGCAGGGGAAGATGATGGTCAGTCCCTCCTGACATATGAACTACTGCTCTCTGCTTAATGGTAATGGGGTAATGTCACAGGGGGGTGGGTAATGCTACCACTACCAGGCAATTTCATTATTGGAGGTAGGGGAGTGGGTAATACCCCACAAAAGGTTTATTTGGCCTACGTGTGGGATATTATATATATATAGAGATATATTAATGGGTAGTGCCACTGTGGAACCTACTGTATGGACACTTGTGGGTGGGATACTGTGCTAATGGGGATTTATTACCGCTAGTAGGTTGATGGGTAATGCTTCTGGATTACTCAGAGGGCACAATGCTGCATTTGTTCACAGAAACCGGCATAATGCAATCAGGCAGGTAACAGCCTCGGCATCCGCCAAACCCATACTCGCACATCTGACTGCCAAACAGAGAAGCGTGATTCATCACTCCACAGAACATGTTTCCACTGCTCCACAGTCCAGTGTCAGTGTGCTTTACACCACTCATTCCGACGCTTGGCATTGGACTTGGTGATGCAATGCTCACATGCAGCTGCTCAGCCATGGAAACCAATTCCATTAAGCTCCCACCGTACAGTTTTGGTGCTTACATTAATGCCAGTGGAAGTTCGGAACTCTTCAGCTATGGAATTTAGCAGAGTGTTGCCAATTTATACGCAGCATATACCTTAGCGGTCGTTGACCCCTCTGCGTGATTTTACATGGTCTTCCAATTCATAGCTGAGTTGCTGTTGTTCCTAAACACTCCTACTTTCTAATAATATCACTTACAGTTGACCATGGAATATCCAGTCGGGATGAAATTTCACGAACCATCTTATTGTAAAGGTGGCATCCTATCCCAGTACCACGGTTGAAGATACTGACCTCTTCAGAACAATCCATTTTGTATCACAAATGTTTGCAAATGAAGACTGTATGGCTAGGTGCTTGATTTTATACACCTGTGACAACGGGTCTGATTGAAACACCTGAATTCAATAATTAATAGGTGTGACCAAATACATTTGTTCACATATTTGTCAAGGTGTGAACAAAGTGGCTACGGGCCCAGAAATGTTGGTTTCTTTATCTGGCACCCCAAATTAGATGTTTGCAACACAAGTCCCTGAGTTCCATATACAGGTTGAGTATCCCTTATCCAAAATGCTTGGGACCAGAGGTATTTTGGATATCGGATTATTCCGTATTTTGGAATAATTGCATACCATAATGAGATATCATGGTGATGGGACCTAAGTCTAAGCACAGAATGCATTTATGTTACATATACACCTAATACACACAGCCTGAAGGTCATTTTAGCCAATATTTTTTATAACTTTGTGCATTAAACAAAGTGTGTCTACATTCACACAATTCATTAATGTTTCATATACACCTTATACACACAGCCTGTAGGTCATTTAATACAATATTTTTAATAATTTTGTCTATTAAACAAAGTTTATGTACATTGAGCCATCAAAAAAACAAAGGTTTCACTATCTCACTCTCAGTCAAAAAAGTCCGTATTTCGGAATATTTGGATATGGGATACTCAACCTGTATATTACTTCATTCACGGAGGGCACAGCGGCAGATATCATTGAAGTAAGTGGAGTCCAGGACTAATCTCTTACAATATATAGATATATATACAATATCTCACAGACAACACTTATTTTTATGTATGTAGATTGACTCCCTGCTGTTAGTGTGAAGGCAAGTAATGATTTTCACAGGTCAGAACTCTACAACTTGTAGCAGTGCTAGTTTTATTAAATTTGTTGAGAGACATTAATTATTCATCAGCATAGCTATAACTGTAAGAGACTCTAATTCATCTCACAAGTCAGGATGCCATGTTTCAATCACCTTTATTTTTAATGAGTATATTCTATCCAACATGGCTGACCTCCTGCTACTAATGCCACAACAAATTGTACTATGAAGCTAGCTGGAGTTCCAGCAACAACAAAATATTATATTTATGGTGTCAAAGTCGAAAAATATTGCAGTACACACATCACGTACAAACTACACACAGATGGCCTCCGTGCGTGTACTTGTTCTGCTGTGCATGCGCATATTCGCAATTTGCGTATGGTCGCTCCCACGGTCCTGCGCATTAGCGCGTGGTATGGGTATTTACGGTAGAGTTTGTGAATGCATGAAAAAGCCATCAAAACACATTACATATTTAATCCAAATAGTGCACAATGGTGGTAATTCCAAGTTGATCGCAGCAGGATTTTTGATAGCAATTGTGCAAAACCATGTGCACTGCAGGGGGGGGCAGATATAACATGTGCAGAGAGAGTTAGATTTGGGTGGGGTGTGTTCAATCTGCAATCTAATTTGCAGTGTAAAAATAAAGCAGCCAGTATTTACCCTGCACAGAAATAAAATAACCCACCCAAATCTAACTCTCTCTGCACATGTTATATCTGCCTCCCCTGCAGTGAACATGGTTTTGCCCAATTGCTATCAAAAATCCTGCTGCGATCAACTTGGTCGAATTGCCGCAAATGTCGAAAAACGGGGTATTTTCGACACAAAAAAAAAATTCGACAATGCAATACAGTACTTTTCGACAAAAAACGGACGTTTCAGATTCGACCGCTGACTGCAAAGTTCCCACCATTGAAGATAATGGAGCGGTATGTGCTATGCGCGTCTGACAGCTCAGCCGCGCACAGCCAATCAGGAGAGTGCCACGACGTGGCGCTCCTTGATTGGCTGAAGGGACCCTCTGTGACAGGAGTCATGGGGGGTCTCAGCAGTCAGGGAAAGGGGTCCCATGTGTAAACATGGGACCCCTTTCAGTACGTGGTCCGGGTAATGCGTTTTCTTTTTTTGCCAAGTATGTGGCTTACAAAACAGAAGAGGACAGATCTACACTGGATTTTGGTGAGTATAATTTTATTTTCAGGTACACCATGGATTATACTTGGAGAAATGGACCGAACCTCGTGTCAACATAGGTAAGTATGTGTGTGTCGGCATGTATGTAATAAAGTTATACAATCACGGTGTGCGTGTACTGTTTTTATTTGGGTATTTTTTTGCAGTAGAACTACAGGTACCAGCGGGCCTGTTTTCCCCCCACATGCTGGTACTTGTGGTTCTCCAAGTACGAGCTTGCGGGGGAGGCTTGCTGGAACTTGTAGTTCTGCTACAAAAAACAATACTCTTTTATTTGACACAAGGCTATCAGTCCCCCATCCGCAACCCTTGGATGGGGGGGACAGCCTCGGGCTTCACCCCTGGCCCTTGGGTGGCTGGAGGGGGGGACCCCTTGATTTAAGGGGTCCCCACTCCTCCAGGGTACCCCGGCCAGGGGTGACTAGTTGGGGATTTAATGCCACGGCCGCAGGGACCAGTATAAAAGTGTCCCCCGGCTGTGGCATTATCTCTCCAGCTAGTGGAGCCCGGTGCTGGTTGTAAAAATACAGGGATCCCCTGTCAATTTTCCCCCCATATTTTTACAACCAGGACCGGCTCAAAGAGTCCGAGGCTGGTTATGCTTAGGAGGGTGACCCCACGCATTTTTTTCGGGGTTTTTTAAACACTTTTGTGCCGTCCAAAAAGTTGAATCCAGGACGCACATATCCGTCAATTGGTCCGTTTTTCGACAGCGGGATTGTCGAATCCATTTTTTATTGAATATATGTCGAATTCGGGACCCGGTGGCAGGGTGTCTGACTGTCGAATTGTGTCGAATTAAAAAACGATCGAATTCCAGCCAGAATTTGACTGCAATTGCATATACCCCATAGTCTCCCCGCACCACATCAGCAAGTTACAACAGTTTAAATGGTATCAGAACAAAGGGATTCACCTTTACAGGATAGGAGGGGACAGAACAAGGTTATAAGGTGGTGTTTGATGTCCAGCTGTATGGTATTTTAAGGGTAATATTCCGGTGTTGGTTTGCAGAAGATCGCACGTTCCTGCGAATAGTTATGTGCAGGAGCAGAATATAGATATAAACTGTATTTACTGTACATTAGGTATGCGGCGGGAACCCAGAGGAGACCACCCACAAGTGCATCTTGAACAGACATCGCCCACCTATTCAAACCAACCTATGACCTTTCCTGTACCGTAAATGACAATCCCTGTGTCCAATGGACAAAGAGATTACAGTATCCATTGTGTTAAGTTTTGGAAGATTGTATAAAAGGAGCCAGCTGCAGGCCTGGTCACACAAGACTCTAAAAGTTATCTGCAAACAGAAGAATTGGGTTCTTTAAAATGTGCGCAAGGCAGCTTTAACCAATAAAAAGTGTCTAGCAGGATGTCACCCCACCCCAAAAAGAAACAGAAACTTTCACAAGAAAAAGACAATTTTTCTCAGTATAAGCGCCAAAATGGAAAAAATGGGTAATAGATGTATATATACGTCCCTTGAAGATGTTCACAATTGATTGTTCCTCAATTATTCACAGGACGTCCTCAGTTAGTATAGGAGATGACCAATGATTTTGATATGGAGACAAAAAAAAACAGACATACAATGTGTAGTATTGTTTTGCATACAGAGTTCTTTTCATACATAAAGTTAACCTAATCCCGTTAGGAAAAAGTTAAAGTGGTGACATAAGGAGGGAGTCTATATATGGTGCGTACCCCGACTCACACAGAGAGGGGCAAATACGTGCACGCAAAGGTTTCTTTAAAAATTTCTTCACCCTCTTTGTGTATCCTTCACCATAAAGTATGCGTAGAAGAGCATACCTAGACTCACTTTAAAGTGAAAGTGAGTCAAATATATGAAGGTATCTTTTTATCCTATTGCTGCTGTATCAGATGGAAATGCGTACCACACTCACAGGACAAGAAATGGAGACAATCCTATCAGGGTATCTTTAGGATCCAAAAGGCACTTCACAACTTCTGAAAGTGGCTCAAAGAGATATTTCCCAATGGGAGCAGTTCATACCCGGTGATTTTGTATGGAAGAAAGAAACAGACATACAATGTGTAGTGTTGTTGTATATCTAGTTTCCTTTTTAAATAGATGAAATTATCCTTATCCCATCAAGATAGAGGGGGACACTACTATAAACAGAAAGTCTGTATATAATGCGTACTCCAACTCACAATAGGGGAGATAAATGTGTGCACAAAAAGGTTTCTTTAGAAATTCTTCACCCTCTTTGAGTGTCCTTCACCACATCTGTCTCTCCCCACTTTAAAGTGAGTTGAGGTATGCTCTTCCATACATACCATATGGTGAAGGACACTCAAAGAGGGTGAAGAATTTCTAAAGAAACCTTTTTGTGCATACATTTATCTCCCCTATTGTGAGTTGGGGTACGCATTATATACAGACTTTCTGTTTATAGTAGTGTCCCCCTCTATCTTGATGGGATAAGGATAATTTCATCTATTTAAAAAGGAAACTAGATATACAAAAACACTACACATTGTATGTCTGTTTCTTTCTTCCATACAAAATCACCGGGTATGAACTGCTCCCATTGGGAAATATCTCTTTGAGCCACTTTCAGAAGTTGTGAAGTGCCTTTTGGATCCTAAAGATACCCTGATAGGATTGTCTCCATTTCTTGTCCTGTGAGTGTGGTACGCATTTCCATCTGATACAGCAGCAATAGGATAAAAAGATACCTTTATATATTTGACTCGCTTTCACTTTAAAGTGAGTCTAGGTATGCTCTTCTACGCATACTTTATGGTGAAGGATACACAAAGAGGGTGAAGAAATTTTTTAAAAAACCTTTGCGTGCACGTATTTGCCCCTCTCAGTGTGAGTCGGGGTACGCACCATATATAGACTCCCTCCTTATGTCACCACTTTAACTTTTTCCTAATGGGATTAGGTTAACTTTATGTATGAAAAGAACTCTGTATGCAAAACAATACTACACATTGTATGTCTGGTTTTTTGTCTCCATATCAAAATCATTGGTCATCTCCTATACTAACTGAGGACGTCCTGTGAATAATTGAGGAACAATCAATTGTGAACATCTTCAAGGGACGTATATATACATCTATTACCCATTTTTTCCATTTTGGCGCTTATACTGAGAAAAATTGTCTTTTTCTTGTGAAAGTTTCTAAAAGTTATCTATCTAGATGACCGAGGACCAGACTGGGTAGCGCGGCGAAATCCAAACAAGTATGTACCATTGACTGTAGCCATTATTCTCTTGTATTGTATTGCTTTGTTATTGTATCCCCCTTTCAGTAATAATATGTTGTGGTGTCAGAACCCAGCAGTTTAAATACAATCTGGTGTCGTGTTTTCCTTTCCCTGCTCAGGTTTAAAGTGTATTAATATCGCATGCATAGCTGTTAAGGGTTCACGGTGTATCTTTGGGTGTGTGCGCGCTGCGTGTACTTTGTACAGTCAGCGTGGCGTTTGTATGCAAAGTCCGTACACGGTACGGGACTCTGTACGCTAATGGTGTAATAAGTACGTAGGTTGTGGATTAAGCATAGCGGCTGCAGCGGCTTCATTTAAAGTGTATGAAATGTCTTTTTAAAGTGTTGCTTTTAGTCCTGTATGTAAATCAGCGTTTAAAATTGGGGGCTGATCCGATTTCCACATACTCACAGCCTAACAGGTCATAGCAGACTTAATCTATTAGCAAAAGAGTGGACAGAAAGTATCCTACGTAACCTTTTCGTGGTCGATGGATACACTGAAAACCCTACTTGTGTGCTGATTAGATGACGTCTGCTCTGTATGGTTTGCAGAAGTGCTGGTAGAACCCGTAAAACAACAGGAAAAAAGCTATTTAAAAATCTGTGAAATTTTTTTGGCGCCAAAAAGCGAACAAAAAAGACACCCATACTTTGCATACCCTCTCACATTGTTGCCATAAGACTAAAACTTTTGTTTAAACTGTATTGCCTCCGGGGTAAAGCTGCCTATCTGAATGAATTGAAATTTTCTGTACAGAAAAACCAAAGTGTATTTGAGTGAGCGAACGTAGAAGTGAGTGGATATTGAACCCAGGGAATTCAGGATCCCGTAGTGTGGTACATCAAGTAAGTGGAGGCTTGGTGGCGTGAGGCGGCTGACTCATGTTAGTATAAGGTTTAATACGCAAATCGTGAGGAGATTTGCAGAGGAGCGTAATAGGGAATTGTGCATTGTGTTGTATTGAAGTAAAAAGGTTTTTTGTTACGCTCCGAGCTGAGGGTCACAGTTTGTACATTGACCCATGGTTGTACGGCAGATAGGTAACAAGTACCTATACGCTGTGCGATTGCACCGCGTGTTTGTGGGTGCGATAGATAGCGCAACTTGATACCCTTTTTACGCGTTTTTTTGCATAGAATCGCGGTATCATTAGTGCTGTATAGAGCATACGCAAGCGTGATTTGTGTATAAGTGTATAGGGAGTTTTCGCTGGTCTCTCTCAGGTAAATCTCCAGCGGCAGATATTTACTGGAAAAGGTAAGTCACTCCTAACACTTCCAGTAAATAGAAACTAATAGGGCCTCACTGGGTACGCGGTGTTCACTATTGGAGTGAGTTGTGATACTCAGCGGAGAAGGAGCGAGTGAAAGCACTAGGTGTCTTTCACCGTCTATCTGCGGTGTGCATTGGGGATTGCGTTTATTGGCAAAAAGTCCGCAATGGGATCCAATTGCACAAGCGGTGGGCGTTTAGTAGCTAGGGTTCAGGCTGAAGAAGTGGGGCTCGAAAAGGTCAGAATTGCGACCGAGAGGGTCAGCAAGGTTTATTATGTGTGAAAAGTATGATTCACCTACGGAGGCTTTTTGCAATGAATGGTTATGTATGACTGACAAAGATAGGGTACCATTCCCTAAGGTGGGCAGCTTTGAACCGGAGGTACTGCAGAACTTAAGGATAAGGATATGTCTGATAAAATCCAGAAAACAAAGAATTAGACATACAGATTGTTTAAACTTATGGCAGCAAGAGGGGGATGTGCAAAGGGAATTAGCTCGCGCAGCAGGTTCCAAACCTAGCGGGAAAACAATGGCGACCGCACCACCACCACCATATATTGTTGGGGAGAAAGTGGCTACAAGCAATGGTGCTTTGGTACAGGATAGGAATGTGATTGATAAATGTACTAACACTAACCCTTGCCAGCTGTATCCCATTTTAAATTTTCCTCAGGATTGTGAGCAGGAAGATGATCCCAGCACGATATCGGCACTCTCTCTAGCAGCCACCATACAAGATACTCAAGTGGTTCAACCATCAAGAGTTGAAGCAAGGCCCCCTAGCGGAGGGATAAGTGAGGTCGTGTCCACAGGTAAGTACGGTACCATACACTATGCAGAAACAATAGCTCCCCACATTATAGAATCAAACCAGAAGGACATAATTGAACTAAATCCTGTCAGGGTAATTGCAGTTCCCAATGGGAGAACTGACGCTCAGGGAGTAACTCCCATCAGGAACATTGCCATGCATTGTCCCTGGTCCCGGGCAGAGTTAAGGTCAATTATGTCTGAATTTCCCGAACCCAGGAAAGAGCTAGTCGGATGCCAGAGATTCATTAAAGAGTTAGGTAACGCCCATGAGCCTACAAATAAAGATTGGCGAACAGTGCTACGAGTGTGTTCACCCTCAAATATTGACACCACGAAATTCATAGCAGACAGTAAGTTAGATGTAGACGTACCTCTCACTGATGAATACAATCAGGAGAACGTAAAGCAAATCAATCTGCAACTAGGAGTGGATTTCCCTACTGTTGTCAAATGGAATAAAATTTTCTCCATAAGACAAAAGGAAGGTGAAATGGCATCCGAATATTTCCATCGAGCACTGCAGGAAATGGCTAGATACACTGGGATCGAGGACATTAAAGATAATGCACATCACAGGGAGGTAGCTGTTACTGTATTAATGGACGGGTTGAAGGAGGCATTAAGAACAAGGGTAGAAACCTCTCTACCTAACTGGAGAGGTATCTCGGTGGCTGCATTGAGAGAGTCCGCTATCGAGCACGACTGGAACATCAGTAAGCACAGGGAGTCTCAGGGGGATAAGCTGATGACAGTGAGTATAAATGCTCTTACAACAAAACCACATCAGCCAAAACCCCAGACCACTGATGGTAAGCCACGTGTAGTAAAATGTTATAATTGTCAGAAGGAAGGACATTTTGCAAAGGATTGTAGGAATAAAGGTACACACAACTTATACCGACCCCCTAGACCAGAATACGAACCACACTACAATTCACATAATTGGGATCAGGGACCACATAGAAGAGATTATGAGCCACATAGAGGGGAAACAAGGAGGTACCCACCAATGAGGGACTGGCAGGCCTCCAAAAAACCACAGCTACCCCCCTCACATATTGTAGCTGCCAATGCGTTGCGAGAGGGCACCCATACACAATAGGGGTTGGGCCACACCTGTAGTCTGCAGCCAGTGAAATTGATTGCTAGCCTTGGTAGTGAACCTGAGGTCACAGTTGATGTAGCTGGTGTACCATTACCATTTTTTGTAGATACAGGAGCAGCCAGGTCAGTCTTGAATTCCACTTCAGGTATAAAAACAACAGGAAAAATAATTTGAGCAATGGGAGTAACAGGAACGGTGGAACAAAACCCTTTGAGTAGACCTGCAGAGATTACGATAGGGCCCTTGCAAACCAAACATTCTTTTCTGCTGGCTGCATCGGCTCCGACTAATCTACTCGGCAGGGATTTATTGTGTAAAATGTGGTGTGTCATATACTGTACTCCTGAGGGTGTCTTCTTGGATATACCTGAGAACCACGCTCAAGAAGTGCAAGATATATTAGACACCCCTCAAAGGCTAATGTCGCATTCTACTGTTATAGACAAGTGTCCATCAAAGGTAGAGGAAATGATCTCAGAAATACCGGGTTCCCTTTGGACCAAAGATGGACAAGACACTGGATTGATGGCGAATGTAGCTCCAGTAGTAGTACAAGTAAAAGATGGTAGGATAGCTCCAAAAATCCCTCAGTATCCTCTGAAGCCAGAGGTAGAATTAGGAGTGTACCCTGTCATAGAGTGGCTGCTACAGCAGGGCATCCTAGTCAGGACGTCCAGCACCGCCAATAGTCCCATCTTCCCTGTGAAAAAGAGTGGGGGGGAGGGGTTACAGACTAGTGCAGGATCTAAGGGGGATAAACAAGATAGTTGAGAGCCAATTCCCCATAGTGCCCAATCCAGCTGTCATCCTCATGCAAATTCCCTCTACTGCAAAATTCTTCACTGTCATTGACCTCTGTTCTGCTTTCTTTTCTGTCCCTCTTCAACCTGACAGCCAGTACCTTTTTGCCTTTACATACAGGGGAGTACAGTACACCTGGACTCGTCTTCCCCAAGGTTTCATTGACAGCCCATGTATTTTCTCCCAGGCTTTGCATGACTGTTTACAATCCTTTCAACCTGAGAGTGGATCAGTACTAATACAGTATGTCGATGACTTGTTGTGTTCGGACTCACTCGAATCGTCCTTGAAAGACACGAAATAGCTTCTGTTTCATCTTTCCCAAATGGGACACAAGGTTTCAAAGGATAAGTTGCAGTTGTGCCGGACCAGGGTCAAATATTTGGGACATTGCTTGACTCAAGGACTTAGACACCTCACTGCTGATAGAATACAGGCGATTCGCGACATGACTCTGCCACAAACGCAGCAACAGATGTGCACTTTCCTTGGAATGTGTGGGTATTGTCGAAACTGGATTCCAGGGTTCTCTATACTGGCTTTACCTTTGCAAGAAATGGTCTCTTCGAACAAACCAGAACGGATCTCGCACACAGATGAGTCTGAACTGGCATTTGAGAGACTCAAACAGTGCCTATCACAGGCACCTGCATTAGGTATGCCAGATTATGAGAAGCCCTTTGAATTGTACGGTACAGAAAGTGCAGGGTGCGCGGCAGGGGTTTTAACTCAGAGACATGGTGATGCCAGCAGACCAGTAGCTTACTACAGTGCACAGTTGGACACTGTAGCTCGGTCTCTCCCCACTTGCTTGCGAAGTGTTGCAGTGATAGCTTTGCTGGTAAGTAAAAGCGAGGACGTAGTATTAGGACATGACCTGACCATTCATACACCTCATGCAGTATCAGCCTTACTAAACTCAGCCCAAACCAGACATGTCTCATCTGCTCGGTTTACAAAGTGGGAATTAGCACTGATGGCCCCGGTAAACATCACCATTAAGAGATGCAGCTCACTAAATCCTGCAACTTACTTGCCAAATGTGCCTGGACAGGCACAAAGGGTGGAGGATGAGAATGTTGGTGAAGGAGGATTTAGTGCAGATACTGATACACATGATTGTATGGAATACCTGAATCAGACTTTCACAGCGAGATCTGACATC
Source organism: Pseudophryne corroboree (assembly GCF_028390025.1). Taxonomy (NCBI): domain Eukaryota; kingdom Metazoa; phylum Chordata; class Amphibia; order Anura; family Myobatrachidae; genus Pseudophryne; species Pseudophryne corroboree. The sequence continues at coordinate 383,439,527 of NC_086452.1, forward strand.
AGTGACAACCCACTGGAAGGAGTAGACTTTAACTTCTACACTGACGGTAGTTGCCACAGACAGACAGAATCGAGAGACTTGTGCACTGGATATGCAGTTGTAGATGACGAAGGTATCATAGAAGCTGAACCCCTGGGCCCACCGCACTCAGCACAAGTTGCTGAGCTGGTCACCCTAACCAGAGCGTGTGAATTGGCCAAGGGTAAGTCAGCTAATATATACACAGATTCTAGGTACGCCTTTGGAGTAGTGCATGATTTCGGGGCCCTATGGCACCTCAGAAATTTCATGACGGAAGCTGGCACACCTGTAGCGCATGCGTCCCACATCAAAAGGCTTTTGACAGCAATACAGGAACCAGACAGAGTGGCTGTTATCAAGTGCAAAGCACACACTTACAACCAAGACCCAATTTCACTTGGTAACAGCCGGGCAGATGAAGCTGCTAAATCAGCAGCAAGCACCCCCATACAAACGAACATCACATCACTGATGACATTTAACACGATCAACACACAACAATTAATCTAAATGCAAAATTTGTGTTCCCTAAAGGAAAATGCAGTCTGGAGGGCAAAGGGGTATGGCCAGGAGTCCTCAGGACTGTGGACAGGTGGACAAGGTAAGCCGGTGGCCCCCAGAGCATATCTTCCAAGCCTAGCTGTGGCGGCACACGGTCTGACTCATCTGGGCAAAGAGGGTATGTGCAAATTGGTAAGAGCCTACTGGTGTGCACCAGGATTCTCTTCTCATGCAGGTAAGAGAGCAATGACATGCTTTACTTGCTTGAGGAGGAATATTGGAAAGACAATACCAACAGAGCCATCCCATATCCCTCCTACAGACGGACCTTTTCAGGTAACACAAATCGACTTCATACAGTTACCACCCTGTAGGAATTTGAAATATGTGTTAGTTTGTATTGATGTTTTTTTCCAACTGGGTAGAAGTGTTCCCTGCTGCCACAAATACTGCTACGTTCACTGCAAAGAAAATTGTGCAGGAATTTGTGTGTAGATATGGTATCCCTAGAATAATTGAAAAGTGACAGGGGTACCCATTTTACAGGTGAAGTCTTTCAGGTCATGTGCAAACTGATGGGAATTAATAGCAAGCTGCATACTCCGTACCGTCCACAGGCAAGTGCAAAGGTGGAGAGAGTGAACAGCACTATTAAGAACAAGCTGAGCAAATTAATGGCTGAGACTGGATTGTCGTGGCCAGAAGCTTTGCCACTAGTGTTGTACAGCATCAGAACCACTCCCAGGTCTCCCCTTAACTTATCACCCTTTGAAATTCTTTTTGGTCGACAACCTCATGTAATGATAGACCCCCAGGATGATTTCAAATGTAATAATGAAGTGACTGTGAAATATTTGGTTGGGATGAGCCAGCAGCTGAGAAATCAACAAAGAAATTTAAAGCTGGTGATCCCTGACCTACCGAACAGTAATTGTCATGACATTAAGCCTGGGGATTATGTGATGATTCGAAATTTCTTACACTCAGGTTGCCTCATAGACAGGTGGGAAGGACCATACCAAGTCTTGTTAACCAGCACGATAGCATTGAAGATCTCTGAAAGAGAGACTTGGGTCCACTCGTCCCACTGCAAGAAGGTCGCTGACCCGGAGAGAACTCGTGACAAAGAGCAGAGTGTAGAGAATCTCGTATCACTGGAGTGTCTGTTCCGGGAAAATTGAGTGGCAGGACTGTTGAAGGGCATCTGAGCACAGAGAGTAACAAGATCTGGAATGGTTGTCGTACCATTTTTCTTTTTTCACCTCCCCCTGCATTTTCCTTTCTTTCTCTATCGTCCTAGTGGATGCTGGGGTTCCTGAAAGGACCATGGGGAATAGCGGCTCCGCAGGAGACAGGGCACAAAAAGTAAAGCTTTACGATCAGGTGGTGTGTACTGGCTCCTCCCCCTATGACCCTCCTCCAAGCCTCAGTTAGATTTTTGTGCCCGGCCGAGAAGGGTGCAATCTAGGTGGCTCTCCTAAAGAGCTGCTTAGAAAGATCCCGACGACACGTCTGCTGTGCCTAGGGATGATTCTGGACACAGTCCAGAAAAAGGTGTTTCTCCCGGAAGAGAAAGCCAGGGAGTTATCCGAGCTAGTCAGGAACCTCCTAAAAAAACTGCAAGGACTTTTCGCTGGGCGGAAAATCATGTGATAGCACTGTCAGCAGTGTTTCATCCCGGGAATGGAAACTGGGAAGCAGACTTCCTCAGCAGGCACGACCTCCACCCGGGAGAGTGGAAACTTCATCGGGAAGTTTTTTCCACATGATTGCAAACCGTTGGGAAATACCAAAGGTGGACATGATGGCGTCCCGTCTGAACAAAAAACGGGACAGGTATTGCGCCAGGTCAAGAGACCCTCAGGCAATAGCTGTGGACGTTCTGGTAACACCGTGGGTGTACCAGTCGGTGTATGTGTTCCCTCCTCTGCTTCTCATACCTAAGGTGCTGAGAATTATAAGACGTAGAGGAGTAAGAACTATACTCATGGCTCCGGATTGGCCAAGAAGGACTTGGTACCCGGAACTTCAAGAGATGCTTACAGAGGTCTTATGGCCTCTGCTGCTAAGAAGGGATTTGCTTCAGCAAGTACCATGTCTGTTCCAAGACTTACCGCAGCTGCGTTTGTCGGCATGGCGGTGGAACGCCGGATCCTAAGGGAAAAAGGCATTCCGGAAGAGGTCATTCCTACCCTGGTCAAAGCCAGAAAGGAGGTGACCGCACAACATTATCACCACATGTGGCGAAAATATGTTGCGTGGTGTGAGGCCAGGATGGCCCCACAAAGAAATTTCAACTCGGTCGTTTCCTGCATTTCCTGCAAACAGGAGTGTCTATGGGCCGCAAATTGGGGTCCATTAAGGTTCAAATTTCGACCCTGTCGATTTTCTTCCAGAAAGAATTGGCTTCAGTTCCTGAAGTCCAGAAGTTTGTCAAGGGAGTATTGCATATACAACCCCCTTTTGTGCCTCCAGTGGCACTGTGGGATCTCAACGTAGTTCTGGGATTCCTCAAATCACATTGGTTTAAAACCAGTCAAATCTGTGGATTTGAAGCATCTCACATGAAAAGTGACCATGCTCTTGGCCCTGGCCTGGACCAGGCGAGTGTCAAATTGGTGGTTTTTTCTCAAAAAAGCCCATATCTGTTTGTCCATTCGGACAGGGCAGAGCTGCGGACTCGTCCCCAGTTCTCTCCCTAAGGTGGTGTCAGTGTTTCACCTGAACCAGCTTATTGTGGTGCCTTGCACCTACTAGGGACTTGGAGGACTCCAAGTTGCTAGATGTTGTCAGGGCCCTGAAAATATGTTCCAGGACGGCTGGAGTCAGGAAAACTGACTTGCTGTTATCCTGTATGCACCCAACAAACTGGGTGCTCTTGCTTCTAAGCAGACTATTGCTAGTTGGATGTGTAATACAATTCAGCTTGCACATTCTGTGGCAGGCCTGCCACAGCCAAAATATGTAAATGCCCATTCCACAAGGAAGGTGGGCTCATCTTGGGCGGCTGCCCGAGGGGTCTCGGCTTTACAACTTTGCCGAGCGGTTATTTAGTCAGGGGCAAACACGTTTGTAAAATCCTACAAATTTGATACCCTGGCTAAGGAGGACCTGGAGTTCTCTCATTCGGTGCTGCAGAGTCATCCGCACTCTCCCGCCCGTTTGGGAGCTTTGGTATTATCCCCATGGTCCTTTCAGGAACCCCAGCATCCACTAGGACGATAGAGAAAATAAGAATTTACTTACCGATAATTCTATTTCTCGGAGTCCGTAGTGGATGCTGGGCGCCCATCCCAAGTGCGGATTGTCTGCAATACTTGTACATAGTTACAAAAATCGGGTTATTATTGTTGTGAGCCATCTTTTCAGAGGCTCCGCTGTTATCATACTGTTAACTGGGTTCAGATCACAGGTTGTACAGTGTGATTGGTGTGGCTGGTATGAGTCTTACCCGGGATTCAAAATCCTTCCTTATTGTGTACGCTCGTCCGGGCACAGTACCTAACTGAGGCTTGGAGGAGGGTCATAGGGGGAGGAGCCAGTACACACCACCTGATCGTAAAGCTTTACTTTTTGTGCCCTGTCTCCTGCGGAGCCGCTATTCCCCATGGTCCTTTCAGGAACCCCAGCATCCACTACGGACTCCGAGAAATAGAATTATCGGTAAGTAAATTCTTATTTTTTCTCCTTATTTTCCTCCTTTCCCCTAACGAAATGGATCGATCACAAGAGACTGCGTTTAGGGTTCTGTTAGTAATTCTGGTTTTAATCAGGACAGTTTGTTTTGGTGAGGGTCCCAGAGAGGTCGAGCAGGGATCTGGAATGGGTTCTGATGGCGAGTATGAATTTGTAGGATCTCAGGATCAGCACATCACTTTAGTAAAGGCTGGCATCAGTAAGCGCTCTGGTAGTCAGGGAGCTCGGAGGCACTGTGAGGGGTTATTGTCTGATGAATATTGTATTTGTAGGTATTGTGAGAATATTGTACAGGATGGGTGCATCCAGAGATGCCAGTCCAAACTTAATATCAACATGGACCACCATCCGTTGAGTGATTACCACTCACTAATGGGTAAGATCTTAAACCAGACAGAATGCTGGGTGTGCTCACAAGTACCTCAAGGTCAGAGTAAGTCAGGATTAGTACCATACCCTTTAGCAATAGATGAGGTACTCGAATTGCGGGGTGGGAGACCGGTGGACAAGAAATTCAATATCTCTAGGCCCCCTAGTTTGAAGCTCCACCAGTATCATGTAGACAGGTTCTTATTGTGTTTTAATATTTCCAATTACTGAAAACCGGGAAATTGGGAAGTGACGTGGAATAACCAGACAATGACCTTTTCATACAGAGCTGATAGGATACCCATAGACTCTGAACTTGTATGCCAAATAGCCAACAGTGGGAGGTATTTCCGGTATAGGTATACTCGTGGAAGCAAGACCATGTGGGTTGGAAAAGTATCGTCAGGGTATTGTGCTCATATCATCCAGCCCGATACTTGTACTGACCAGAAGGGAGAACTAGGGACTGGTTTCTTTACTTGGAAAGTTTGTAATATGGTGATGTTATATTTTGTCCCCTATGTTCTCCCAGATGATGCCTATTTTATATGTGGGAGGAAGGCGTACAAGTGGCTTGCCCCGAGCTCAGAGGGATTGTGTTATATTGGGAGAGTACTACCAGAGGTCATGACCATAACCCATGATAAAATGAAAGACGTTTCACGCAGTGCTCAGGCTCCTTATACTCATACTCACTACGAACACATCATCAAGAGACACCTCATAGATAGGGCAGAGCACGCAGCCTCTGATTTGATCCACGAATCCACCGGGATTCAGTTCCTTCTCGCATTAGACATTACCCGTACTGCCAGAGGAACTATAAATTATAGGTATATCCATGCGCTAGCGAACTTGATAGAGAATATCACTGAGATGTATGACGACACCTTCAGGTATACGGGAAGGGAGTTACAAGCTTACAAGAAGGAACTGATTCAGCACAGAATGGTCCTTAATTATGTCACAGCCGTGACAGGTGGGTACTGTGTTACCCTGGCAACTCAATATGGTGTGAAGTGCTGTACTTATATTACAAACGGCACTGATGACCCAACGGAGATTATCGATCAAAAGATAGACGATATCTTACAGTTGAAGTGGGAGTTCAGGAGGAAGCACAACCTTACCTTAGCGACTGTGAGTAATGAACTGACCGCCTGGATCTCATGGTTGAACCCACACAAATGGTTCTCAGGTTTAGGAGAGTGGGCTCAGAATGTCATTATGAGTGTGGGGAAGTTTCTCCTTTGTATCCTGGGAGTCATCATAATTATTGGTTCGATATTTAGGTGTATTCAAATTCTAATGCGGCGCAAGCACGGCACAAATTTGATGAGTCTAAGGAGCGAGGGCGCTGTTATAGCAGCAGATTTAATTTATGACCCATCCATAGAGACAGTGTTATGATAAGGATTGCAAATGAATTTCATGGCCTGTTTCTTTCACCCGCTTTTCTTGTCTCCTCCTCTGCCCAGATACATCCATCCGGAAAAGACATCAGCCCTACCCAAAATGTTTATGTGAATGTATTTTTATATATGTGTCTTATCTTCATCTCTGCAACCTCCAGCTAATGGCACACATAGTCGACAGGTGATATCCACATATACTAGCACTCACATATGTTTCCCCCTCCATGTATCATCAACTAAATGTGCACCCCATTTGTTGGAACAAGAAGCCGAAAAGAGCTCGGTAGTGTTTGTTGGCCCATTTACAGACCCTTAATACGGGATGAGAAGGATTTAATGTATACTTCGCAATACCTCGAAGCTTATGTAGAACATATACGGCACGATGATACATGCCCCTCAGACATGGATTCATACATACATGCTTTTACTATCCCACTAGGTCATATATTTCCCACCTACAACTCTCTCCCGACCATCCAAACTTCTGTAGATATTGTATAGATATTTTTCTGTTTAGTGATTAGATAGTGGCAGTTATTGGTGACTGCCAAAGGGTGGACTGTCAAAGTCGAAAAATATTGCAGTACACACATCACGTACAAACTACACACAGATGGCCTCCATGCGTGTACTTGTTCTGCTGTGCGTGCGCATATTCGCAATTTGCGTATGGTCGCTCCCGCGGTCCTGCGCATTAACGCGTGGTATGGGTATTTACGGTAGAGTTTGTGAACACATGGAAAAGCCATCAATACACATTACATATTTAATCCAAATAGTGCACAATGTACACATGGGCCCTCATTCCGAGTTGTTCGCTCGCAAGCTGTTTTTAGCAGCTTTACACACGCTAAGCCGCCGCCTACTGGGAGTGAATCTTAGCATCTTAAAATTGCGAACGAAAGATTCTCAAAATTGCGATTACACACCTCTTAGCAGTTTCTGAGTATCTTCAAACTTACTCGGCATCTGCGATCAGTTCAGTGCTTGTCGTTCCTGGTTTGACGTCACAAACACACCCAGCGTTCGCCCAGACACTCCTCCATTTCTCCAGCCACTCCCGCGTTTTTCCCAGAAACGGTAGCGTTTTTTCACACACACCCATAAAACGGCCAGTTTCCGCCCAGAAACACCCACTTCCTGTCAATCACATTACGATCACCAGAACGATGAAAAAACCGTGAGTAAAATTCCTAACTGCATAGCAAATTTACTTGGCGCAGTCGCAGTGCGAACATTGCGCATGCGCACTAAGCGGAAAATCGCTGCGATGCAAAGAAATTTACCGAGCGAACAACTCGGAATGACCCCCATAGTCTACCCGCACCATATCAGCAAGTTACAACAGTTTAAATGGTATCAGAACAAAGGGATCCACCTTTACAGGATAGGAGATGACAGAACAAGGTTATAAGGTGGTGTTTGGTATCCAGCTGTAGGGTATTTTAAGAGTAATATTCCGGTGTTTGTTTGCAGAAGATCGCACGTTCCTGCGAATAGTTATGTGCAGGAGCAGAATATAGATATAAACTGTATTTACTGTACATTAGGTATGCGGCGGGAACCCAGAGGAGACCACCCACAAGTGCATCTTGAACAGACATCACCCACCTATTCAAACCAACCTATGACCTCTCCTGTACTGTAAATGACAATCCCTGTGTCCAATGGACAAAGAGATTACAGTATCCATTGTGTTAAGTTTTGGAAGATTGTATAAAAGGAGCCAGCTGCAGGCCTGGTCACACAAGACTCTAAAAGTTATCTATCTAGATGACCGAGGACCAGACTGGGTAGCGCGGCGAAATCCAAACAAGTATGTACCATTGACTGTAGCCATTATTCTCTTGTATTGTATTGCTTTGTTATTGTATCCCCCTTTCAGTAATAATATGTTGTGGTGTCGGAACCCAGCAGTTTACTTTAAATACAATCTGGTGTCGTGTTTTCCTTTCCCTGCTAAGGTTTAAAGTGTATTACTATCGCATGCATAGCTGTTAAGGGTTCACTGTGTATCTTTGGGTGTGTACGCACTGCGTGTACTTTGTACAGTCAGCGCGGCGTTTGTACGCAAAGTCCGTACACGGTACGGGACTCTGTACGCTAATGGTGTAATAAGTAAGTAGGTTGTGGATTAAGTATAGCGGCCGCAGCGGCTTAATTTAAAGTGTATGGAATGTCTTTTTAAAGTGTTGCTTTTAGTCCTGTATGTAAATCAGCGTTTACAAGGGCCAGCGCTCACATAAACTAAAACGGGGAGCATTTGGTTTGGGGTGCCTTAGGGGCCCATATATCAAATAATATTTGCGGCTATGTCCCTGAAAACACTAATTTTCATGGGTTAGCCGCAAATATTAGGGGTCTCCTGAATGTATAAAGGAGGCATCGCAGCAGTTATCTACGATACCTGCTGCAATCCCTCCATTTCTGCCCGCAGCTACATACATCATAGATTTCTATGAGGGATGCGATGCTGTCCGATGTATCAATATCGGGAATGCAAAGCATTTCTGATATTGTTCCCCGCAGGTACCGCACTCTGGGGGTATTTCAGACTTGATCGCAGCAGCAAATTTGTTAGTAGTTGGGCAAAACCATGTGCACTGCATGGGGATGCAGATATACTGTAACATGTGCAGAGAGAGTTAGATTTGGGTGGGGTGTGTTCAAACTGAAACCTAAATTGCAGTGTAAAAATAACCCACCCAAATTTAAATCTCTTTGCAAATGTTATATCTGCCCCACCAGCAGTGCACATGGTTTTGCCCAACTGCTAACAAAATTTCTGCTGCGATCAACTCTGAATTACCCCCTTATTTTGTAGAAAAGGCGCAGTGGACATTTTCCTGGTGTTTTGCGCATGCACAGGAGGAAAATCACTGGGCAAATGCCCACTATGCACTTGGAGACCTGCGCATGCGCACTAGACTCTGGGACAGCGCTAGGGTCTCCTAGTGACCCCAGTGTTCAGAGTCAACAGAGCTACTGACTAGATGGGAGGGAGCCCAGAAGGAGACTGCTCACGGGGTTCCTCCTCTCTTAAGATGCCCCTGCAATGGCCAGACATCCCCAGAGACTTTACCTTGGAGCATTTGTTACAATTAGTTACTAAGCATGCTGCATAGCAGATGTGTTGCAAGGAGGTTACTTAAAAATAAAGGATTCTCAAACAAAGTGATTGAGGTATGAGGTTTCATAGACCGCAAGAAAGAAAAGCTCTGCTGTAGTGTACTACAGAGGTTAGAAAGCATTTACACTTTGGGGGAAATACAAATTTATTGATCCAGTTACTGCAACATACTGCTGGTACTACATTTCCTTCAAGACGGTTTACAGGAGGGTCTTGCCCTTAGTACATTGATGGCGTGAGTCTCGTCACACTGGGCGTTTCAAGAAGCAAATCAAATTATTTGTCCTCACAATAAACATTTTGTAACTGTGAGATCTCAATCTTATATGAGAGGCTTTTGTGTTTAGAACCCACTGAACCTTTACAGGAAGCATTACGTAAATGACTGTCAAGGTTCTACAGCAATGTCTATTAGCAATTACATTTGCTGGAAGAGTGGGTGAACGTCAACCATTGTGGTGCAAGGAATTTGTGAACATATATGTAGGTAAAGTGGTTTTATGTCCAAATACAACCTTCATAGTTTATAATCAATAAAGAAATTGCACTTCCAGCTTTTTGCCCACAACCAATGAAAGTGAAATAAGATTAGATACAGTAGACCTGATCAGAGGAATTCTTGTGTATTTCTCAGAGAACAAAGAAATTCAGAAAAATTGATCATTTTATTAGTACTCTCTTAGTACTTCTTGAAGATGCTCATCAATGACAAGCTCTATCCAAGGACACTCTTGCAATATGGATTCAGGGAGTTATCTCATAAACTTATAAAGGAATGCATATGAGGTACAGTAGCAAATGTGCATTCCACAAGGGCAGCAGACACCTCTGAGTACACAGAGCTCTGGCTACAGTAAATCTATGAAAAGCAGCAGGCTGGTCCTCACTTCATACCTTCTCCAAACATTACCTTCAGGATGTTGTAGCTTCAGATGATGCTCTGTAAGGGTGTGTACACACGATGAGATCCTTGCTATGCCCGATTTTTACTTGCGATTTCCCTTGAACTCCCTGGAGCCCAGATAGCACAGATTTTTACTAATTTTTCTTGAGATATGGACTATGGCCCTCATTCTGAGTTGTTCGCTCGCTAGCTGCTTTTAGCAGCATTGCACACGCTAAGCCGCCGCCTACTGGGAGTGAATCTTAGCTTAGCAGAATTGCGAACGAAAGATTTGCGTAATTACGAATAGAAATTTCTTAGCAGTTTCTGAGTAGCTCCACACTTACTCGGCAACTGCAATCAGTTCAGTCAGTTTCGTTCCTGGTTTGACGTCACAAACACACCCAGCGTTCGCCCAGACACTCCCCCATTTCTCCAGCCACTCCCGCGTTTTTCCCAGAAACGGCAGCGTTTTTCCGCACACACCCATAAAACGTCCAGTTTCCGCCCAGAAACACCCACTTCCTGCCAATCACACTCCGATCACCAGAACGATGAAAAATCCTTGTTATGCCGTGAGTAAAATACCTAACTTTTGAGTAAAATAACTAAGCGCATGCGCTCTGCGAACCTTGCGCATGCGCAGTAAGCGACTAATCGCAATATAGCGAAACTCTGCAACGAGCGAACAACTCGGAATGAGGGCCTATGTGTGCTTACGATTTTGGCTTATGTGAGATTTTTGCTTATGTGAGATGTCATTGACATGTGAGATAAACTAGATAGTACACCGATCTAGCAAGGATTGACTTGCCTGCACAGTCTATCTTTTCTAGCGATGCCGACCTGGCGGGATCGCAAGGTGACTTTCACCTTGCAATCTGCACTAACTTTTCTTGCGATTTTGACCATATAGTCAAAATCGAAAGAAAATATCACCGTGTGTACACACCCTAAGAAATAAAAAAATATCAAGCAATTGATCAATAAATATTTTTATATGCATGGACTGATTGATCAATGTTTACTTGTTTTTTTTAACTATTGCTTGTATATATTACATTACTTAGCGGCCGTCATGGAGAGAATAAGCAAATTATACTGTACTCACCAATAATATTATTCCCTTGATATACTCTATGGCCGCCCCAATATTACCTTGCATGTAATCTGTTTATATATTTATATATAATTAAATATATATATATTATTCAGACAATGAAGGAAGGGTGAATTACACTGTATACTTTCCTGGAGCTTTAACTTCTCAGTCGGTTAAAAATTAGGCCCAACTGTATTAAGCCTTAAAAAGTGATAACATGGGGAATGGCTAAAGAGTGATAAATAACCAGCCAACCAGCTGCTAACTGCCATTTTTCAAACACAGCCTGTTACATGGCAGTTAGGAAGCTGATTGGCTGGTACTTTATCACTCTTTATCCGTCTCCACTTCATCACTTTTTAAGGTTCAATACATTTGGGCCTACATCTGTGGTGGAGTACTTATTTTTGCAAACTGTAAGTCAGTTTCAGTGGTTAAACTGACATCAGCTAGTGCCTGCAACCATCATCATTACAGTATATTTACCTGCAACTGACATGAATTTGACAATCATATCTGCTTCTCTGTGCATGAGTGCAAATGGTCCAAATATGAGGACTGTATTGGCAGGTGCCTACAAGTTGGTAGTTGCATAGCGGATGTAAGCAAGCAGGTTAGTCCATACATTGATTCCAAACCAGAGTAGGTTTTATTGACAATAACAGGATACAGGTGATAGAATATAAACAGCATTCAATATGATAAGGTATCAATCTCTCCTTGCACAGCACTGTGATGCTCCAATAGCACAGTGACATGCTTAGGCACATGCAGACCCTTTTATAGATCCAAGTAAACAACATGTAACTGCTGTTTATTCAGCCTGACCTTTAAGCCTGGTGACTCAGACAAGTGATGTTATTGTGGCTAATGAGTCATGCACAATAACACTCATTTAAAAGGCCGCTTGTAGCATTTAACTGCATATACAAAGAACCAAAAAAAGAAATACCTGTATTGGAAAATAGACTCTTTTGTGGGAGCACTCTAATTCAGAGGGTAAAGTATAATATATTTAATATTGGTAAGAACATTTTTATTAAGTAAATATTAAAATTAAATTTAAGGAGTGACTATATGTGAACAAAGTAGCTTCGCAAAAATATAGATGAGTTATATATTATTAGTGATATCAAATATCACAATATGCAAGTTGCCGGAAGTTGAAGTCTGTGGTGCTTTGTCACCATACTATTGCACAGTATCTCTCATGTGATGTATGACCATCATTTATTCTGCTAATATCCATTTCAAATCATTATAGACGCATAGAATTAAATCATTGGTCATATAAATCCGAGTACCAAGTGGCATAAATGTGAGTGACACTATATCAGGCAGCCAATTTATTGCAGTACCAGGGTGTTCCGAGGTGGTCTCCCATCCTAGTACTAACCCGGCCTTTCACTGCTTAGCTTCCAAGGTCAGAAGAGATTGGGCATCTCCAGTGAGGTATGACCGTAATTATTAGGCTCGCCTCTTTGGTCACTCCAAATATATGCAGCGTGGCCGCTATATGTTATGGATTGAGAGCATGTATAACGTAAATGTCACAAACATAAGAGATTGCGTGCAGTCACCTGACTAATCAGCATGTGACACCGCAAACAGAGAAAATATACATCAATAGGTTAAGGTCAATTTATGTGGAGAAATTCATAAACACTACGTACCATCTACAGATGGACTTGCCTTATACCTAAACATAAATCTTAGGCGCACCAGTACAGCCTTACTAAAATATACTATGTCTTAATGCCAAGTGTAATTATTCTGTATAAAACAGCCTATAATTATAACAAAATAGCTGGCAAAGACATATATAGAGAAGCTACAAACTTAGACTGAATGACCCCTCTGAACCACAAAAAGAAGAAGCTATATCACAGCACATTATGTACAGAGCCTGCAAACGCTCATAACATTGTTGTAATTGGAGGAGAACCGCTGCATGGAGCTCGTCAGAAAGTCACTATTTATGACATCAAATGATCCTCTGTATTTATTCAGAGACCAAGCCCGTTAATCGCTATGGTATTGAGCGTCAGAAAAAGTAACTGAAGCAATTTGTTTTGGGCTAAAATGCACATCAAGTGATTTGTGTTCATATCAGCATTTAACTGCATGTCAGTTATATATTTATACTGCCAGATTAATTGGCTCCCAAAAAAATTACTCCCAGTGTGTTAGGGTGTACTTATACAGCTGTTTAGTGCAGACTACGTTGGCAAAGTGGTTCTTCTATGGGTTCAAATTCTATGTTTCCATGTTTCTAAACCCTGAAGTAAAGTGATTGCATTAACTATCACTGTCCTTATCACTGTCACAAATAAACAAACAAAAAACCCTCATTCCAAATCCTTGCAATACGCAGCGATAAAGCAAGCGGAGAGCTGCATAAGCGCAAAGCCACATAAGCGCCCTAGATTTTTGGGACTATTTTGTTGAGGACGGCTAGCCTTAGTGATTGACATCTTGGGTCAGGTGACTTGGTTGGCATATTAGGTATTTTGTAGGAGGAGTGGATGTGCAGTACTTATAGGCAAGTTCTGTCGGCCATCTTTCTCTTGCCATTTGGAAGCAGTAAGGAACAGTTGTGTAGCATTGTATTGTTTATTCTGTGCTTTTCTACATTTCTGTCTGTCTCCTGTCGTTTCCTCTCCCCTTCCAGCTGTGCAGCATTGTGTTTCCCGTCATCTCCCAGCACACGCGATGCCCCGCCCGCGTGGGTCATCGGTCTGTTTCCACTTTTTTTTTTAAGTACCCTAAAATGACCCAAATATATACTTATACCCATTTTCATGTACCCCAAATTTAATGAGAGCATTTATTTTGCTCAAAAAAACTTGCTTTCTATCATTTTTTTGCATTTTTAAAAAAAATGCATATGACAGCCATTTCACACAATTTAAGTCCCCAAAAACTCTCTAATGTGATCTCTAACACACTTCTCTTCTGTTTTCCTATGTTAGTTTAGCATTTTTTGGGGTACAGGCTGATTTCCCCATTTTCACCTGCACTTTTCACTGCAAGAATTTTCACGTGAAACCCGTTTGGAAATAAATAGGTCGAAAAACGGAGCGTTTTCGCGGCAATTTTCGCCCGATTGCCGCGAAAAATTTTAGGCCGAAAAATTGCCGTGAATTTGCTAGGAAGGGTAAATATATATATCAACATGTTCACCCTTACGGATGACATGAGGAAGGCTTTCGATAGGGCTAAGAAGGTTGAAAACGCTCCCAGAAGTGGCAAGTAAGGCGTCTTTTTCCCCCATTAGCATTGAGGAATTGACCAAGTGGTTGGTTTCTTATCCGGATATCCTGTCCGGTCGATTTTTGTTGGATGGTTTCCGTTACGGGTTTAGGCTACCCATTGTGGATTCCGTGGTCATGGTCTCCCGCCACAATTTGAAGTCTGCGCACGATTTCCCACTAGTGGTCTCCCGGAAGGTTCAGTAAAGTTCACTTAGGGCGCATGTGATTCCCTTTTCCGTCCCTCCCCCCCACCCCCGTTGCCGGGGCTCTGTATTTCGCCCTTGGGAGTGGTTTCCAAGAAGGTGCCGGGTCAGTTCCACCTTATTCAGCATTTGTCACACCCCCAGGTAGGTTCGGTCAACGACGTGATCCCGTCGGAGGCCAGCCGAGTTCGGTACCAATCTTTTGACGAAGCCCTTCAGTTAGTTAGGGTGGCTGGCCCCGGCGCGCTGATGGCCAAACTGGACATTGAGTCCGCTTTTCGCCTTCTTCCAATCCATCCCGATTCCCTGCGGTTTCTGGGTTTCCGTTTAGGTGGTAGTTTCTACGTCGATAGGTGCTTGCCTATAGGGTGTTCCGTCTCTTGTGCCTCCTTCAGGAAATTCAGCTTTTTCTTACATTGGTGTATACAGTCGGCCTCTGGTCACCCAGTGGTCGCCCATTATTTGATTTTCTCTTTGTAGGTCCAAAGGATAGTTCGGTTTGCAGGGATGTGCTGGGTCTTGCCCAGCATTTGTTCTGTCTTCTTGGGGTCCCCGTGGCCTCACGATAAGACCGAAGGTCCCACAGGTTGCCTGAGTTACTTGGGTATTGAAATCGATGTGGTGGCTGGTTGTCGCCGGCTGCCCGCCCTGATAAGGTTCACAAACTCATGGGTCTCATAGAGGAATGTCTGTCACAGCTGAGGGCCTGAGCTGACAGGAGGAAGCCTCAGTTGTAGGGGCTGGGGTGAAGCTAAACTTCGAAAGTTTTATCAGACCCCTGGACATAGGAGTAGGATGTAGAAAGGTTGCCCGAAGGCGTGACCATGACAACCAGGATTAAAAGTCAATAAGTATTTATTAACAGAACTCCATGTAATCACAGCAGTAATAAGTCAATGAAGATATACAGCAGATTTGGTAAAAACAGTTCCTGGAGAACTACGGGTTGGCAACGGCCACAGGGTACTGGTAGCAGTAGGTACAGTTCTTAATGTCCCAGAGATGGAATGTCCTTACCAGACCCGTCCGTAGTATGAGGTATAACCAAGGAACACACCAGCAGATGTTTCACTGGAAGCTGGTAGCACTGTAGTTGAGGTAGCTGCTGAGGACGCTGGATGGAACCAGCCAGGTGTTAAGACATGGAGTAGATGCTGGATGGAACCAGCCAGATAGTAGAATGAAGCTAGGGAGCGAAGATGTAAAAACCGATGGTTTGCAGGTAACCGATGGTATGCAGGTAACCGCTGGAAAAGCACCGGCTCTTTAAGAAAGCTGATCACTGCTGGAAGCTGACCGCTGGAAGCAGATGAGACTGTAGCTGGAGACTGGAGCAAACACAGGAGACTATAGAGTCAGGCTGCACCGCAAGATAGTAGGCTGGTGCGGGTCTCTTAGTGGAATCTGGAAACAGGAGCTGGAAACCTGAAATGGAAACAACCACAGGAGAGAGAGACTGGAAACAAGGTTTGACAACCAAAGCACTGACGATTTCCTGGTTCAGGCTCAATCCCTTTATACCCTTAGGTATGCAGGGATTGGATGAGCAATTAGGCAGACTTTAGCGGAGCTATGGATTGGAGGACAGGATCATGTGACTAGAACTAAGATGGCTGCGCCCATACCGGCCAGTGGAGGGAAACCTTGTTTGTAACACCACATGGAGATTCCTCTGTAATGGCGGCGGTGAACACAGAGAACGCCGACTTGCGTCTCAGACCTCCAGCGCGGACGGCCGTGGCCGCAGTAGATGAGGAGTGCCACATAACTTGCAATGCATTGAGAATACACAGACGAGGCCCCGCCGGCTGGTGACGCCATGCCAGTCGCCCGGGCACTGGAAGGACAATATCCCCAGACCAGCAGAGATGAGACATGACATATGAATGCTAGCAACACAGCTGGGAACCGGGCCTAGGACGCTGAGCCAGCCTCAGGAGACACCTGAAAGGTAAATAATGGCGTCCAGATACCCGGATCGTGACAATGTCTCAGCAGACGTAGGGTCAGACTTAAGCAGGTTCAATCGTTGCTCGGTTCTTTCAACTTTGCGTGCAGGATTATCCCCATGGGGCGAGTTTTCTGCCGTAAGTTTGAGAGGTCCACGGCGGGTGTTAGTAAGCCTCACCATACAGTATACCTTTCGCGCGAGATCAAGGATGATTTGCGGGTCTGGTCCGTTTTCCTGGTTTCTTTTATTAGGGAGGTGTTATGGCCGTCTGAGCGTTGTTCGAATTGTTCCTTGCAACTTTTTACGGACGCCGCAGGCGGTTCAGGTTTTGGAGCCTTTTTTAGGGGGGAATGGTGTGCCGCTCCTTGGCCCCTTTTATGGGTTATGCGAGGTTTCACCAAGAACTTGCTTCTTTTGGAATTGTTCCCATTAATTGTGGCGGTAGAATTATGGTCCTCTAGTTTGTCTAATCACAGAATTGTTTTCCGCTGCGACAATTTGGGTGTAGTGCATGTGGTTAATAATCAGCGCTCCTCCGCTCCACAGGCCTTGCACTTGTTGCAGTATTTGGTGCTCAAATGCCTGAAACATAATATTAATTTCACGGCCAAGCATGTCCCGGGTATAGACAATAGAATAGCGGACTTGCTTTCCCGTTATGAGTTTGTGAAGTTCTGGGAGCTTGTTCCTGACGCGTTATTGTCCGGTTTACCGTCCCCAACCTTCCTATGACAGCTCATTGAGTAGTTTAGGGGGTGGTCAGGGGTGCAATTTTCTGCTGGGGTTCCGTACCTGCAAAATGTTTTTCAGTGCCCAAGCTGATTTGCGAGCTGCCATCTTTGTGTCTTTTCAGTATTGGCGGTGAAGTTCTCCTCTCCCTCCCCCCCCCCCCCTCAGGAGGGGGAGGCGGTTTCTGGGTTTTGTTATATTTGCTTTACAGGTTGGCTGAGTGCGGTTTGGTTTCCGTATTATGCCATTAGTTTTCAGTGCTGCGGTGAGTGGGTCCTATCCATGCGGGTAAGGACAGCTGCTCGGGCTGCGGAGGCGAGTCTTGGGACCGGGCTGTTTGAAGTCTTATGTTAGAGTACATTAAGTATTTAGCTTGTTGCGCCGGTTGCGCTAACCCAAAAACGTGTTTTACCTGTCAGTTTTTGAATGGCTAGCATTCAGGAATTGAGGGTGTGAAGTGAATTTTATATTTTCCTCCGAGGGGGCCGAATTACAATTGGCATCATCCACGCTCCACGGGAGGTTTTTTGAGTTTTCTCCTTCACTTGGGTTCCTTATCCGTGCTGATTTTGTTTGTATTTCAATGTGTTGAATAGTTGCTGATGTTAGGATTTTTCTTTTTCTGCTGCATTGGATATCTCGGAGCAGATTTGGCTTATTGGCCAATCTTAAATTTTTTGGGCGGAGAGGCATCCTATGGCAAGGCAACGGCTGACTTTTTTGGGGACAGAGTAGTCAGATGGTTAGGCATGAGAGGTCTGCGTTGGGTTGGTTTGCTTCGGCTTCTGTTCCACCACGAACGAAGGTGGGGCCGGGCCGGCTGGATCGTCATTCACCTAGGGGGGAATGACATGGGTCGAGTTAAGGGCATAGACCTCATCCTAAGTGTCAAGGCGGACTTGGTCGTGTTGCGAGCATCCTGGCCTCAAGTTACAGTGGTATGGTCAGACATTGTGCCCCGTTTTCACTGGCGGGGTGCGGTTTGTTTTTCAGCCATAGAAAAGGTTTGTAAGAAGGTGAATTCTGCTGTGTCGGTGTATGTAAAGGCGATAGGTGATTTGGAAGTACGGCATCCGCTTCTGGTCCTTCATAATTCTCAGTTCTGTAGAAAAGACGGTGTTCACCTTTCCCGTGCGGGTATTGGTGTGTTTTTGGAGAGTATTTTTAACGTTTTGGCTGGTTAATTAAGTTTTGGTGTCTTTGTTGGATGGTGTTTTGCGGTTTAGGAAACCTTGTTGAGGAGGAAAGTCGCTACCACCCAGCGGTCAAAGTTTACATGAGTGGTCATTGCGGGGCACCCCCTTTTGGTAATACGGCGAGTGTGTCCTCCCCCTGCGGGTGGACTACGGATGTTCCTGTGTGGTTTTGTCCAAGGCTCTGCTAGAGTAAAGGGGGGGAGTCCTGCACAGTGCGGTTTATGTTGTTTAGGAGGCGGTAGTAAGTCCCCTCCTAGTTTAATTGGTATTATTATAGTTGACTAGTGCTGAGGAGTTGGTAGCACCTTTTCTTTGCCATCCTCCACTAATTAGTTTAAATCTAGGTCACCAAACAATAAATACCTGTTGACCTTTTAAATCTAACTGTTGGTGTCTGTGTGGTTATTTCTTACTGCTGAGCTAGCTTAGTTATAGATGTAAGTGTGTCACAATAAAGTTATGGGTGACTTATGAATGTACACTTCTTGGGACTGGATATCAGATATTCATAAATAGGCCCTTTGATGCCTACACATTTATAACTATACTGCGTTCTAAAAACTTTTCATCTAAATATCATTTGGCTATCATATGGGTCCCTGCTCTTCTCCTTTATTTCTTGACACTAATCAGCCCTCTGGGGCATATTCTATACATCTTATGAATGCGAATGTCTGTTTGTTTGTTTGTTTGTTTGTTTGTTTGTTTGTTTGTTTGTTTGTTATAAACTCCGAAACCACTGAACCAATTGCGATGCGATTTTCACCATTGTCTAAGTAATTTTCCAAGGCAGGTTTTAGGCTAAGTATTATCGCGATCAGTCATCAGGGGTCTGTGGGTAGTGACTATATAGATTGCAAGCTTGCGAGCAGGGCCTTCCTACCTCTATAACTGTTTATTACCCAGTTTTGTTTTATCATTGTGTCCAATTGTAAAGCGCAACGGAATTTGCTGCGCTATAAAAGAAACTGCTAATAAATAAATATATATATATATGTGTGTGTGTTATGATTGAAAAGCCCACCAACATAATTGGATGCTATTTTGTAACGGCAGGGACCATTTTATAAGCTAGATATACAACTCTTGGGTTTTGCGCTCGCACTCTGAAATACACATGCCTTGGGTGGTTGAACACGGCATCATATATGGTTGAGCTTGAATAAGAATCACACTGATTCGAAAAGTTGCTGTATGCACAATAAACACATTGGTTTAATGTATCTAATCTTGACTAACTAATCCTTATTAAGAATAATTGACTCTAGCACCTGGACTTTAAGTTTTTATTATTATTATTATTATTATTATTATTATTATTATATATTTATAATGGGGATCTATTAGAACATTCTACAATTATGGCATTATTGTATAAATGAGCAAATATTGGTGCTAGCCACTAAGCACAGTCATTAATTGTGATCTTTTAGAATTTTAGATGCACACAATACCTAGAATACCATTTCACCAGCGCTGCAATATAGGGAGATATGGGGGCTGATTCAGGTTGGATCGCAAAACGCGATCCAACCACAAATATTACAAAAAGGATGTGGGCGCATGCGCAGCAACCATCCTGTGCATGCGCCCGCATTTTCTGCGGGGGGCCTCAGAAAATGTGATCGCCTCTGCCTGTCAATCAGGCAGAAACGTTTGCGGGACGGGAGGCGGCGGCAACACTCCATTTCCTAGGCAGAGACGGAGCATTATAGGGGCTTGGCCTGAAACGGGGGTAGTGGGGACGTGAACGGGGGCTTAAGGTGGGTGGCTGTGTGATGTCACACGCAGCTGCCGTGATCAGAAAGATGGCAGCCGGCCTCCTGTGGGCACCGGCAGGAGGCTATCCTAGTTTCTACGATGAAGCAGAAATTATGATGCAATCACATTTTCTGCTTCATCAAAGGGGGGTAGCAGCGGTCAGCATACTGGACAGCCTTGCCCTGCGATGGGCGGCCCCCCAGCATGCGTTCACAGAATTGTCAGAATTTGCAATCCTTATTGAATAGGGCTGATGGTTCACAATTTTTCTCTTGTTTGTGCACCAGTCCTCCTCTTGGGTCTGGGACTTCGGGTCGACAACAAAAAGGTCAACACACCTTAGGTCGACGCCAATTGGTTGACACACCTTAGGTCGACATGGACAAAAGGTTGACATAGACAAAAGGTCGACAGGAACAAAGTCGACATGGAAAAGGGTCGACATGAGTTTTTAATGTTTTTTTGGTGTCGTTTTCTTCATAGAGTGACCGGGAACCCCAATTAGTGCACCGCATCCGCTCGCCATGCTTTGGGCATGGTGCCTTCGCTCTGCTACCGATTCGCTCGGCACAGATTACCGTTCCAATCGTAGTCCACGTGGATCGTTAAGTATGAAAAGGTTCCAAAAATGAAAAAAATCGTGAAAAACTCATGTCGACCTTTTTCCATGTCGACCTTGTTCCTGTCGACCTTTTGTCCATGTCGACCTAAGGTGTGTCGACCTTTTTGTTGTCGACCTGGAGTCCAGATACCCTCCTCTTATGTTTACCAGAGAAAACCAAAACACCCTGTCTCAGAGGTTACCGGAATCGACAAGGCGTTTTAGTTTTCTCCGATAAACATAAGAGGAGGACAGGTGTACGAACGAGAGAAAAATTGTGAACCATATCTCCGTACTGTATATTGCAGCACTGGTGAAATGGTATTCTAGGTATTGTGTGTATCTGTATTGTGGTGCAGGTAAGAGAAGCCTCTTTTAGAATACTGCAATAGCTGCTGTGCGTATTTTTGGAACTTCCTAATTTGTATTTTTACATTTTAGAATTTCATCAAGCATACTTGTGATATTTAGGGGAATATTTAGCTAACAAATTATGTGTGAAATCTCACAAAAACTGACATTTTGGGGGGATACCTGCAAACTGTAGGCATACCCTGAATGTATTATGGAGGTTCTCCAGCAGATATTGGAGATATGTGCTTTGGCTTCCCCATTTCTAATCGCAATAGTAACCCTCACAGGTTTCCATAGGATCTCATCCTGACGAAAGTTTAAATTAAAACTAAAACATTGATATTGCATATGGCATGAGTTGCCTTTATATACCTGGGCATCTACAAGTACGGAGAGTGCCACTATACCTACCTTCACTACAATATGCACTGTGGTCAGGGCCGGTTCTTGCCCTTGTGGCGCCCTGGGCAAAAAAAAAAACCGTTAGGGCGTGGCTTAATACGGGGGCGTGGTCAGTTACGCCCCCATTTGTATCACCGCTGAAAGAAAAGGGGGGGAAAAAAGTATACTTACATCCCCTGATTCCAGACCGCTGCAGACCTCCGCCGGCGCCGCTCCTCTCCTCGGATGCATAGACACTAGAGGTCAATTATGACCCCTAGCATATGTGCCACAATGCTGTGCGGTGCGCGATGACGTGACTCTTATTGGCTATCCAAAACACGTGACATCAGTGAGCCAATAAGATTCGGTTTTGAGAACCGAGTAAAACCGAATCCGCTCATCACTCATCGTGCACCGCACAGCAAAGGTCCTTTCCACGAAGGGAAACTAGACGCGTAGCGTCTGGTTCCCTTCACAGTGGGGGACCAGTGGGGGGGGGGGGGCACAGTGGCGGATCTTGCCATGGTGCGGCGCCCTCCGGAAGGCGGCGCCCCGGGCAAAAGTCCAGCTTGCCCGTGGCAAGATCCGCTACTGACTGCGGTGGATGAGGAGGGCACCCCGGCAATACGGCTTAATAGGACAGAGTGGCGGCACTTTGGATGTTCATTTTGTATTATATTTATTATACACATATAGAATGTGACCACTTATACACAATATCTATCTTTTTACTTACGCCCAAGTTTGAAACTCCGAACAGGTAATTACTGTGTCCAGATCAGGAAGTTCTTTAAAGTTTGGCATGATGTTGTCTGCCTTCCTATTTCTGAGGAAAATAGTCTGTCAAGCTTCTCCCCAGACAATAAGTGATTGTAATCTCCTGTATAAATGAAACATTTTTATGGCTCAAGGGTTGATTGCTAGTTCTCTCCATAACTCAATCTTTGAGAGCTCAGATGAAGGTCAGTAAATGAGAGGCAGATCTTAAATCTTCAAAGTCATGACATGAACAAAATGAATTCTTACAAGAGGCTAAGTAATTATATTACCTTTTGGATGCGAATTGAGAATGTCCTCCCGAACAGCACAGGTGAGGAGTCAAGTGTTCATTTTGCCAATCAGATACTTGCAGGATTATAAATGAAACAAAAGGTAATGAAACTGCAACATGGTAATGAGAATATGAACATATTGTGACTGGCTTTCCTTCATTCTGATAATCTATATGAGTAAGCAGCTATAATTACTGGTAGCAATATACGGTACAGTAGACAAAGGCGATGAGCAGGAGTTGGGTGTCATGCTTCGGTCTGCAAACCAATTCTTGAACCTCAGGCTGGTGCAGAGTGATCTTCATCTATTTAGCCTTATTTCTATTAAGTACTAGAAGGGCGTAGTGCCAGGAGTTCAAAAGTGCACATAGGGCCTAATTCAAGATTGATTGCAAAACAACTTTTTCCCCTAATGGGCAAAACCATGTGCAGTGCAGGTGGGGCAGATGCAACATGTGCAGACAGGGCTGCCACCAGAAATTGTGGGGCCCGGGACTGACAAAATAGGCAGGCCCCCCCCCCCCCCCACCCCTTTCCAAAAACTGCGACACCTGGGAATCAGCACAAACTATTAGTGTGAAGTCCCCCCCACCCCCACCCGGCTGGGGGGGGGGGGGGTGCTTAACAGTGCAATGGCTAATGATAATTCTCCAGCCTGGAGTCAGCGCCAGTGCTGGCGATCCCCGCCTTCACTCCTCTCCCCTTGCGCTCACCCCCCCGCCCACACAAAAATCAAAACTCACCCTGGGAGGTGTGTTGTTTTTTTTTCCAATTAAGGGGTTAATCAGAGAGATAAAAACATGATGTGATTGCTGAAATGACAGCCAGCCCCCAGGCTCCCTTCTGCCTCACTCTCACAACAATAACATAAATGCATACTTACTCTGTCTCTGCTCCTGAGCTCTTCAGTGTGGCGGCTCCTCTTCCCTTCACTGGCGCGGCATGACGTCATGAACAGCAAGCTGCAGCCTGCAGCTTGCTTGTTAGGATCTGCGGCGGTGGTGGGCGGCAGGCAGACAGGAGAAGGGAGTAGCGGCAGGCAGTTGGAGTACTAGCAGCGGTGGCCGCGGACAGTCTCACCAGCGGCGGCCGCTGGGAATAGTGGCGGCGGGCAGTTCAAGCAGCCCGGGCCCTCCACTCTCTGTCAGAGTGGCCGGGCCCGGGACAACGGAGTTAGATTTGGGTGGGGTGTGTTCAAACTGAACTGTTGTTCATTGGAAGTATTGCCAATGGTTAATTTCTTGTCTGTGAAAAGCACTGAAATTGGCTACAGAATCCTTCAGGCACTATCTGGCAAAACTGCTGTTCACGGACTATGGGCCTAATTCAGACCTGATCGCAGCAACAATTTTGTTAGCTCATGGGCAGAACCATGTGCACTGCAGGGGGGGGGGGGCAGATATAACATGTACAGAGAGAGTTAGATTTGGGTGGGGTGTGTTCAAAGGGAAATCCAAATTGCAGTGTAAAAGTAAAGCAGCCGATATTTACCCTTTACAGAAACAATCCAGTGGCGGATCTTGCCACGGGCAAGCAGGACTTTTGCCCGGGGCGCCGCCTTCCGGAGGGCGCCGGCGCCATCTGGAGGGCGCCGCACCATGGCAAGATCCTCCACTGTCAGTGTGCGCCCCAGCAGTGTCCCCCCGCTGTGCCCCCCCTCCCGCTGTGAGAAGGGAACCAGACGCTATGCGTCTGGTTTCCCTTCGTGGCGCTGGTCCTCCCCCGCTCTGAAGGGAATTAGACGCTAAGCGTCTAGTTTCCCTTCATGGAGAGGACCTTTGGTGTGCGGTGCGCGATGACGTCATCGCGCACCGCACAGCATTGTGGCATAGACGCTAGGGGTCATAATTGACCTCTAGCGCTTATGCTGTGCTATGGGAGAGACGTCATGACTGACGTCTCTCCCATAGATCCGAGGAGAAGAGCGGCGCCGGTCTGCAGGGTCTGGAAACAGGAGCGGGGTACAGTAAGTATACTTTTTTTCTTTTTCTTTTTTTTCCCAGCGGCGCTACAAATGGGGGGCGTGACTGACCACGCCCCCATGTTAAGCCACGCCCCTAACTTTTGCCCGGGGCGCCGCAAGGGCAAGAACCGGCCCTGAATATAACCCACCCGAATCTAACTCTCTCTGCAAATGTTATATCTGCCCCCCTGCAGTGCACATGGTTTTGCCCATTAGCCAACAAATTTCCTGCTGCGATCAGGTCTGAATTAGGCCCTATGATCTGATACTTAAAGCATGAACTCATTGACAGCTCCTAGCGGCATATTTATTCAAATATGCTGTCTGCTCCTGAATATAAATAAATATTGACATTTTGCAGAATGTTGACATTATGGTTAGGATGTGGGAAAGTAGTGGGTGGCAGGGGGAGGCAGTAGGTGGCAGGGTGTGTCTAAGGAGTCAGTCGGTGACGGAGAGGTAGAGAGGATGACAGGGGAGGGACAGATAGGAAAAGGCAGTGGATGACTGAGGAGGCAGTGGGAGACATGGAGAGGCAGAGGGTAACGAGGAGAAGCCAAGGGTGACAGAGAAAGGCACAAGGTGACAAGAAGGAAGTGGGTAACAGGGACAGGCAGAGGGTGACAGGAAGGAAGTGGGTGACATGGGGAGGCAGTGGGAGACACTGACAGGCAGAGGGTGATGGGCAGAGGCACTCAGTGACAGGTAGAGGAATTGGGTGATGGGGAGATAGTGGGTGATGGGGAGACAGTGTGTGACAGTGAGTGACAGGTGAAGGCAGTAGGTGACATGGAACGGCAGTAGGTGACAGGGGAAGGTAGGGGGTGACAGGTGGATAGTGGGTCAGGGGGGTGGTAGTGGGTAACAAGTAGAGGCAGTGCGTGACATGGGAAGGCAGACAGTGAGATAGTGGATGATGGGGAGAGGCAGTGGGTGACATGGGAATGCAGAGGGTGACAGTGAGATAGCAAGTGATGGAGAGAAGCAGAGGGTGATGGCTTGGGAAAAGTCAAACTGTGTCAGGGAGATAGTGGGTGATGGGAGAGGCAGTGGGTTATGGGGAGATAGTGGGTGATGGTGAGATAGTGACAGTGAGTGATGAGGAATGCAGAAGGTGACAGAAAGATAGTGGGTGATGGGGAGAGGCAGTGGGTGACAGCAGAAGGCAGAGGGTGACAGCTACAGGCAGTGGAGGAGATGCAGAAAGAGGGGACACGGACATAGTGGATGATGGGGAGAGGCACTTGATGACAGCTGTGAGGTGACTACAGGCAGAGACACTCATAGGTTTACTTACTGCTGGGGCTTGTTCTGGGACTTGGGCCCACACCAGAGCAGCGTGGCTGACTTGGCTGGCCCAGTCAATGAGATGGACTTGCACTGCAGGCAGTGGCAGGACTGCTCCTCCTATCCACCCTGCCAAGATTGAGACATCATCCCAAATTACACCACCTTCCCCTCAGCACTTAGCCAGTCCCAGTCACTCAGAAATGAGGGAGGAGGAGCTGGGGAGGGATGAGGGTGGGGGCCCTACTGCCCCTCCTCCTCTGGCAGGACCATGTACTCTTAGTCCCGGCCCATGGAGCAGCATGGAAGCATACAAATGAGTCAGTTTTACTCATTATAAAGCTGCCGACTGTGGGTGGGTCCTTGTGCAATGCACCGGCTGCATCGCTTGTAGTTCCACCACTGGCATAATCACTACCACTGGGTTAGATAATTGACGGTCCCAGAAGACACTGATGCATTAATGGAGCTGCTGCCATGTATGTAAAGCCACAGGTGAGGGGGTCTGGAGTGAGCAGCACTGGGCCGCAAAGAAGCCCGTAGGCTTCCATAGGGTAATGCCAGCTTTTCCCTCTGCATCGGTAAGCGTGCGGATTGGCTTAGTACATATGAAAATGCGGTAAAAACACAGGAAACAGAGTTTTTACCACATTTTTCCTTTAGTACATCCCAGCCAATGTCACGTACACATGATGTGGGAAGCTGAGCAGCTTTGCAAAACAAACTCTGTGCTCAGGTTTCACTATGACACCGTGCTTTTCCTCCCCCCAGTCTGTCATTGGAATACATACATTGTACCGGCAGCCGGATTTCCGGCTGTCATGATCCCTACAGTGGCCACCAGTATGCCGGCAGCAGGGCAAGTGCGAGAAAGCCCCTTGCGGGCCCGCTACCCTCGCCACGCTGTGGATACGGTGGCTCGAGGAACACACCACAGGTTATCTTCTCCCTCTATGGGTGTCGTGGACACCCATTAAGGGAGAAAAGTCTGTGGCGCCCATATTCCGGCGACAGCATTTCACCGCCTGTCAGGATTCCGGCGTCGGCATTGTGACCACCGGAATCCCGACAGGTGGTCTCGTGATTGCCTCCCCTGTCATCACGTGATATGCTCAGAGCCTGTGTCTGTGCAGTAAACCTGAAGGAAAGCATCCATTCTTGTACTCCCTTAAATTGGGATTTTGAAAATGAGATCATCTGTAGGAGGGTATGTAGAAAAAAATTACAATTTTCCAAGATTCAGAAAGCAACCTGAACATAAGCCTAAAGGGAATATTTATTTTAAAAAAAAAA
This sequence comes from Pseudophryne corroboree, assembly GCF_028390025.1. NCBI lineage: Eukaryota > Metazoa > Chordata > Amphibia > Anura > Myobatrachidae > Pseudophryne > Pseudophryne corroboree. The sequence goes on from NC_086452.1 coordinate 383,466,675, forward strand.
CTGCAATAAGCCCTAACAAAAAATTACATTTCTTATGGCCGTATATCATGGCAATAAGGAATATTTTTTCAGGACTATGGGGTCTATGTACTAAGTTTTGGGGAGAGAGATAAAGTGTATGGAGATAAGGTACCAGCCAACCAGCTCCTAACTGCCATGTAACAGGCTGTGTTTGAAAAATGACGGGATCTGATTGGTTGGTACTTTACCTCCGTCCACATTTAGTCTCTCTACAAGGCTTAGGGGGTCATTCCGAGTTGATCGCTCGCTAGCTGTTTTTAGCAGCCGTGCAAACGCTAAGCCGCCGCCCTCTGGGAGTGTATCTTAGCTTAGCAGAAGTGCGAACGAAAGGATCACAGAGCGACTAAAAAAAAATTGTGCAGTTTCAGAGTAGCTTCAGACCTACTCAGCGCTTGCGATCAGTTCAGACTGTTCAGTTCCGGATTTGACGTCACAAAAACGCCCCGCGTTCACCCAGCCACGCCTGCATTTTTCCTGGCACGCCTGCGTTTTTTCGAACACTCCCTGAAAATGGTCAGTTGACACCCAGAAACGCCCACTTCATGTCAATCACTCTGCGGCCAGCAGTGCGACAGAAATACTTTGCTAGACCTTGTGTAAAACTGCATCGGCTGTTGTGAAAGTACGTCGCGCGTGTGCACTGCGCCGCATACGCATGCGCAGAAGTGCCATTTTTTGCCATCATCGCTGCGCAGCGAACATTTTTATCTAGCGATCAACTCGGAATGACCCCCTTAGTACGTAGACTCTATGTATCAATCGGGAGTTGCCATGAAGTAAAATTATAGGTTACAGTGTTACTTTATAACTTTCCTAATTTAGTGTGAAACTTAATTCTGCCTTAAACATGTGGAAACAGCATGTTATAAGGACAGAATTAATTTGATAAATATACCACTAGATCTTAACATCTGTACTTTAGGTAATTTTTTTAATTGATGTATTTATGATTTTTATAAACATTTATAGCAAGTTATTTGATACACTTACAGCATAATTCCAAAACCAGCATCGCTATCAGAAAACGGGTTCACTACGGCTGGCCGGCGGTCGGGCTCCCGGCGACCAGCATCCCGACGCCGGGAGCCCGACCGCCGGCTTACCGACAGCGTGGCGAGCGCAAATGAGCCCCTTGCGGGCTCGCTGCGCTCGCCACGCTACGGGCACGGTGGCACGCCACACTATTTTATTTTCCCTCTATGGGGGTCGTGGACCCCCACGAGGGAAAATAAGTGTCGGTATGCCGGCTGTCGGGCTCCCGGCGCCGGTATACTGAGCGCCGGGAGCCCGACCGCCGGCATACAGAAGACCACCCCAGAAAACATTTCCTTTTATAATGCCACGTGTAACTTTATGACATTAGAAAGTGTGAATGTGTTAAAGCTATTTCATAAGAGTTTAAAGGTGCATACACACTAGAGATGAGCGCCGGAAATTTTTCGGGTTTTGTGTTTTGGTTTTGGGTTCGGTTCCGCGGCCGTGTTTTGGGTTCGACCGCGTTTTGGCAAAACCTCACCGAATTTTTTTTGTCGGATTCGGGTGTGTTTTGGATTCGGGTGTTTTTTTCCAAAAAACCTAAAAAACAGCTTAAATCATAGAATTTGGCGGTCATTTTGATCCCAAAGTATTATTAACCTCAAAAACCATAATTTCCACTCATTTTCAGTCTATTCTGAATACCTCACACCTCACAATATTATTTTTAGTCCCAAAATTTGCACCGAGGTCGCTGTGTGAGTAAGATAAGCGACCCTAGTGGCCGACACAAACACCGGGCCCATCTAGGAGTGGCACTGCAGTGTCATGCAGGATGGCCCTTCCAAAAAACCCTCCCCAAACAGCACATGACGCAAAGAAAAAAAGAGGCGCAATGAGGTAGCTGTGTGAGTAAGATTAGCGACCCTAGTGGCCGACACAAACACCGGGCCCATCTAGGAGTGGCACTGCAGTGTCACGCAGGATGTCCCTTCCAAAAAACCCTCCCCAAACAGCACATGACGCAAAGAAAAAAAGAGGCGCAATGAGGTAGCTGTGTGAGTAAGATAAGCGACCCTAGTGGCCGACACAAACACCGGGCCCATCTAGGAGTGTCACTGCAGTGTCACGCAGGATGTCCCTTCCAAAAAACCCTCCCCAAACAGCACATGACGCAAAGAAAAAAAGAGGCGCAATGAGGTAGCTGTGTGAGTAAGATAAGCGACCCTAGTGGCCGACACAAACACCGGGCCCATCTAGGAGTGTCACTGCAGTGTCACGCAGGATGTCCCTTCCAAAAAACCCTCCCCAAACAGCACATGACGCAAAGAAAAAAAGAGGCGCAATGAGGTAGCTGTGTGAGTAAGATAAGCGACCCTAGTGGCCGACACAAACACCGGGCCCATCTAGGAGTGGCACTGCAGTGTCACGCAGGATGTCCCTTCCAAAAAACCCTCCCCAAACAGCACATGACGCAAAGAAAAAGAAAAGAAAAAAGAGGTGCAAGATGGAATTGTCCTTGGGCCCTCCCACCCACCCTTATGTTGTATAAACAGGACATGCACACTTTAACCAACCCATCATTTCAGTGACAGGGTCTGCCACACGACTGTGACTGATATGACGGGTTGGTTTGGACCCCCACCAAAAAAGAAGCAATTAATCTCTCCTTGCACAAACTGGCTCTACAGAGGCAAGATGTCCACCTCATCATCATCCTCCGATATATCACCGTGTACATCCCCCTCCTCACAGATTATCAATTCGTCCCCACTGGAATCCACCATCTCAGCTCCCTGTGTACTTTGTGGAGGCAATTGCTGCTGGTCAATGTCTCCACGGAGGAATTGATTATAATTCATTTTAATGAACATCATCTTCTCCACATTTTCTGGATGTAACCTCGTACGCCGATTGCTGACAAGGTGAGCGGCGGCACTAAACACTCTTTCGGAGTACACACTTGTGGGAGGGCAACTTAGGTAGAATAAAGCCAGTTTGTGCAAGGGCCTCCAAATTGCCTCTTTTTCCTGCCAGTATAAGTACGGACTGTGTGACGTGCCTACTTGGATGCGGTCACTCATATAATCCTCCACCATTCTTTCAATGGGGAGAGAATCATATGCAGTGACAGTAGACGACATGTCCGTAATCGTTGTCAGGTCCTTCAGTCCGGACCAGATGTCAGCATCAGCAGTCGCTCCAGACTGCCCTGCATCACCGCCAGCGGGTGGGCTCGGAATTCTGAGCCTTTTCCTCGCACCCCCAGTTGCGGGAGAATGTGAAGGAGGAGATGTTGTTGACAGGTCGCGTTCCGCTTGACTTGACAATTTACTCACCAGCAGGTGTTTGAACCCCAGCAGACTTGTGTCTGCCGGAAAGAGAGATCCAAGGTAGGCTTTAAATCTAGGATCGAGCACGGTGGCCAAAATGTAGTGCTCTGATTTCAACAGATTGACCACCCGTGAATCCTTGCTAAGCGAATTAAGGGCTCCATCCACAAGTCCCACATGCCTAGCGGAATCGCTCCGTGTTAGCTCCTCCTTCAATGTCTCCAGCTTCTTCTGCAAAAGCCTGATGAGGGGAATGACCTGACTCAGGCTGGCAGTGTCTGAACTGACTTCACGTGTGGCAAGTTCAAAGGGCATCAGAACCTTGCACAACGTTGAAATCATTCTCCACTGCGCTTGAGACAGGTGCATCCCACCTCCTATATCGTGCTCAATTGTATAGGCTTGAATGGCCTTTTGCTGCTCCTCCAACCTCTGAAGCATATACAGGGTTGAATTCCACCTCGTTACCACTTCTTGCTTCAGATGATGGCAGGGCAGGTTCAGTAGTTTTTGGTGGTGCTCCAGTTTTCTGTACGTGGTGCCTGTACGCCGAAAGTGTCCCGCAATTCTTCTGGCCACCGACAGCATCTCTTGCACGCCCCTGTCGTTTTTAAAAAAATTCTGCACCACCAAATTCAAGGTATGTGCAAAACATGGGACGTGCTGGAATTGGCCCAGATTTAATGCACACACAATATTGCTGGCGTTGTCCGATGCCACAAATCCACAGGAGAGTCCAATTGGGGTAAGCCATTCCGCGATGATCTTCCTCAGTTGCCGTAAGAGGTTTTCAGCTGTGTGCGTATTCTGGAAACCGGTGATACAAAGCGTAGCCTGCCTAGGAAAGAGTTGGCGTTTGCGAGATGCTGCTACTGGTGCCGCCGCTGCTGTTCTTGCGGCGGGAGTCCATACATCTACCCAGTGGGCTGTCACAGTCATATAGTCCTGACCCTGCCCTGCTCCACTTGTCCACATGTCCGTGGTTAAGTGGACATTGGGTACAGCTGCATTTTTTAGGACACTGGTGACTCTTTTTCTGAGGTCTGTGTACATTTTCGGGATCGCCTGCCTAGAGAAATGGAACCTAGATGGTATTTGGTACCGGGGACACAGTACCTCCAACAAGTCTCTAGTTGGCTCTGCAGTAATGATGGATACCGGAACCACGTTTCTCACCACCCAGGATGTCAAGGCCTCAGTTATCCGCTTTGCAGTAGGATGACTGCTGTGATATTTCATCTTCCTCGCAAAGGACTGTTGGACAGTCAATTGCTTGGTGGAAGTAGTAAAAGTGGTCTTACGACTTCCCCTCTGGGATGACCATCGACTCCCAGCAGCAACAACAGCAGCGCCAGCAGCAGTAGGCGTTACACGCAAGGATGCATCGGAGGAATCCCAGGCAGGAGAGGACTCGTCAGAATTGCCAGTGACATGGCCTGCAGGACTATTGGCATTCCTGGGGAAGGAGGAAATTGACACTGAGGGAGTTGGTGGGGTGGTTTGCGTGAGCTTGGTTACAAGAGGAAGGGATTTACTGGTCAGTGGACTGCTTCCGCTGTCGGCCCAAGTTTTTGAACTTGTCACTGACTTATTATGAATGCGCTGCAGGTGACGTATAAGGGAGGATGTTCCGAGGTGGTTAACGTCCTTACCCCTACTTATTACAGCTTGACAAAGGGAACACACGGCTTGACACCTGTTGTCCGCATTTCTGGTGAAATACTTCCACACCGAAGAGCTGATTTTTTTGGTATTTTCACCAGGCATGTCAACGGCCATATTCCTACCACGGACAACAGGTGTCTCCCCGGGTGCCTGACTTAAACAAACCACCTCACCATCAGAATCCTCCTGGTCAATTTCCTCCCCAGCGCCAGCAACACCCATATCCTCCTCATCCTGGTGTACTTCAACACTGACATCTTCAATCTGACTATCAGGAACTGGACTGCGGGTGCTCCTTCCATCACTTGCAGGGGGCGTGCAAATGGTGGAAGGCGCATGCTCTTCACGTCCAGTGTTGGGAAGGTCAGGCATCGCAACCGACACAATTGGAGTCGGACTCTCCTTGTGGATTTGGGATTTCGAAGAACGCACAGTTCTTTGCGGTGCTACTGCTTTTGCCAGCTTTAGTCTTTTCATTTTTCTAGCGAGAGGCTGAGTGCTTCCATCCTCATGTGAAGCTGAACCACTAGCCATGAACATAGGCCAGGGCCTCAGCCGTTCCTTGCCACTCCGTGTGGTAAATGGCATATTGGCAAGTTTACGCTTCTCCTCCGACAATTTTATTTTAGGTTTTGGAGTCCTTTTTTTACTGATATTTGGTGTTTTGGATTTGACATGCTCTGTACTATGACATTGGGCATCGGCCTTGGCAGACGACGTTGCTGGCATTTCATCGTCTCGGCCATGACTAGTGGCAGCAGCTTCAGCACGAGGTGGAAGTGGATCTTGATCTTTCCCTAATTTTGGAACCTCAACATTTTTGTTCTCCATATTTTAATAGGCACAACTAAAAGGCACCTCAGGTAAACAATGGAGATGGATGGATTGGATACTAGTATACAATTATGGACGGACTGCCGAGTGCCGACACAGAGGTAGCCACAGCCGTGAACTACCGCACTGTACTGTGTCTGCTGCTAATATATAGACTGGTTGATAAAGAGATAGTATACTCGTAACTAGTATGACTATAAAGAAAGAAAAAAAAACCACGGTTAGGTGGTATATACAATTATGGACGGACTGCCGAGTGCCGACACAGAGGTAGCCACAGCCGTGAACTACCGCACTGTACTGTGTCTGCTGCTAATATAGACTGGTTGATAAAGAGATAGTATACTCGTAACTAGTATGTATGTATAAAGAAAGAAAAAAAAACCACGGTTAGGTGGTATATACAATTATGGACGGGCTGCCGAGTGCCGACACAGAGGTAGCCACAGCCGTGAACTACCGCACTGTACTGTGTCTGCTGCTAATATAGACTGGTTGATAAAGAGATAGTATACTCGTAACTAGTATGTATGTATAAAGAAAGAAAAAAAAACCACGGTTAGGTGGTATATACAATTATGGACGGGCTGCCGAGTGCCGACACAGAGGTAGCCACAGCCGTGAACTACCGCACTGTACTGTGTCTGCTGCTAATATAGACTGGTTGATAAAGAGATAGTATACTCGGAACTAGTATGTATGTATAAAGAAAGAAAAAAAAACCACGGTTAGGTGGTATATACAATTATGGACGGGCTGCCGAGTGCCGACACAGAGGTAGCCACAGCCGTGAACTACCGCACTGTACTGTGTCTGCTGCTAATATAGACTGGTTGATAAAGAGATAGTATACTCGTAACTAGTATGTATGTATAAAGAAAGAAAAAAAAACCACGGTTAGGTGGTATATACAATTATGGACGGGCTGCCGAGTGCCGACACAGAGGTAGCCACAGCCGTGAACTACCGCACTGTACTGTGTCTGCTGCTAATATATAGACTGGTTGATAAAGAGATAGTATACTCGTAACTAGTATGACTATAAAGAAAGAAAAAAAAACCACGGTTAGGTGGTATATACAATTATGGACGGGCTGCCGAGTGCCGACACAGAGGTAGCCACAGCCGTGAACTACCGCACTGTACTGTGTCTGCTGCTAATATTTAGACTGGTTGATAAAGAGATAGTATACTCGTAACTAGTATGTATGTATAAAGAAAGAAAAAAAACCACGGTTAGGTGGTATATACAATTATGGACGGGCTGCCGAGTGCCGACACAGAGGTAGCCACAGCCGTGAACTACCGCACTGTACTGTGTCTGCTGCTAATATAGACTGGTTGATAAAGAGATAGTATACTCGTAACTAGTATGACTATAAAGAAAGAAAAAAAACCACGGTTAGGTGGTATATACAATTATGGACGGGCTGCCGAGTGCCGACACAGAGGTAGCCACAGCCGTGAACTACCGCACTGTACTGTGTCTGCTGCTAATATAGACTGGTTGATAAAGAGATAGTATACTCGTAACTAGTATGTATGTATAAAGAAAGAAAAAAAAACCACGGTTAGGTGGTATATACAATTATGGACGGGCTGCCGAGTGCCGACACAGAGGTAGCCACAGCCGTGAACTACCGCACTGTACTGTGTCTGCTGCTAATATAGACTGGTTGATAAAGAGATAGTATACTCGTAACTAGTATGTATGTATAAAGAAAGAAAAAAAAACCACGGTTAGGTGGTATATACAATTATGGACGGGCTGCCGAGTGCCGACACAGAGGTAGCCACAGCCGTGAACTACCGCACTGTACTGTGTCTGCTGCTAATATATAGACTGGTTGATAAAGAGATAGTATACTCGTAACTAGTATGTATGTATAAAGAAAGAAAAAAAAACCACGGTTAGGTGGTATATACAATTATGGACGGGCTGCCGAGTGCCGACACAGAGGTAGCCACAGCCGTGAACTACCGCACTGTACTGTGTCTGCTGCTAATATATAGACTGGTTGATAAAGAGATAGTATACTCGTAACTAGTATGACTATAAAGAAAGAAAAAAAAACCACGGTTAGGTGGTATATACAATTATGGACGGGCTGCCGAGTGCCGACACAGAGGTAGCCACAGCCGTGAACTACCGCACTGTACTGTGTCTGCTGCTAATATATAGACTGGTTGATAAAGAGATAGTATACTCGTAACTAGTATGTATGTATAAAGAAAGAAAAAAAAACCACGGTTAGGTGGTATATACAATTATGGACGGGCTGCCGAGTGCCGACACAGAGGTAGCCACAGCCGTGAACTACCGCACTGTACTGTGTCTGCTGCTAATATAGACTGGTTGATAAAGAGATAGTATACTCGTAACTAGTATGACTATAAAGAAAGAAAAAAAAACCACGGTTAGGTGGTATATACAATTATGGACGGGCTGCCGAGTGCCGACACAGAGGTAGCCACAGCCGTGAACTACCGCACTGTACTGTGTCTGCTGCTAATATAGACTGGTTGATAAAGAGATAGTATACTCGTAACTAGTATGACTATAAAGAAAGAAAAAAAAACCACGGTTAGGTGGTATATACAATTATGGACGGGCTGCCGAGTGCCGACACAGAGGTAGCCACAGCCGTGAACTACCGCACTGTACTGTGTCTGCTGCTAATATAGACTGGTTGATAAAGAGATAGTATACTACTAATATTATATATACTGGTGGTCAGGTCACTGGTCACTAGTCACACTGGCAGTGGCACTCCTGCAGCAAAAGTGTGCACTGTTTAATTTTAATATAATATTATGTACTCCTGGCTCCTGCTATAACCTATAACTGGCACTGCAGTGCTCCCCAGTCTCCCCCACAATTATAAGCTGTGTGAGCTGAGCACAGTCAGATATATATATACATTGATGCAGCACACTGGGCTGAGCAGTGCACACAGATATGGTATGTGACTGAGTCACTGTGTGTATCGTTTTTTTCAGGCAGAGAACGGATATATTAAATAAAACAAACAACTGCACTGTCTGGTGGTCACTGTGGTCGTCAGTCACTAAACTCTGCACTCTCTTCTACAGTATCACAGCCTCAGGTCAATCTCTCTCTCTCTCTCTCAACCCTAATCTAAATGGAGAGGACGCCAGCCACGTCCTCTCCCTATCAATCTCAATGCACGTGTGAAAATGGCGGCGACGCGCGGCTCCTTATATAGAATCCGAGTCTCGCGAGAATCCGACAGCGTCATGATGACGTTCGGGCGCGCTCGGGTTAACCGAGCAAGGCGGGAGGATCCGAGTCTGCTCGGACCCGTGAAAAAAACATGAAGTTCGTGCGGGTTCGGATTCAGAGAAACCGAACCCGCTCATCTCTAATACACACTTGCCGAGAAAGTGAACGATGTCACTCATTTTATACCCTTCCTGAGCGACGTTGTTTACTTTCTCGGCAAGTGTGTATGCCGGTGATGATGAGCAATGCGCGGGGCCCTGTGCATGCATCAATGTGGACTGCTGTCCAAGAGCTGCCTGCACGGTCCGGCCACGGCGTGATGTCACTGAGCGATATGGTCATCATATCGCTCAGTGTGTATGCCCGACCGCCCGGCCCGGGAGGGGGAAACACTAGGCGATGTCGCTCATAGAGCACATCGCCTAGTGTGTACCCACCTTAAGGATTCAATTATTGTAAACAAGTAGTGTAATGGCTTCCATTCATGTTATACCACGTTCACACTGCCTTGAAAAATCCGGGTTATTGCACGTGAACGCGCAGTAATCCGGGTTTATGTGCAGTGTGAACGGGGGTCCTGACTAATTCCCGGGTCATCTGACCCGGTATTTCAACCCTGGAATAAAGAAGGGTTATTCCCGGGTCAATACCGGGTCGGGCGCAAGTGTGAACGGTGTTAAGTGTTCCCGGGTCGATGCGAGCCAGGACACTTCAACACTATTGAGCTGGCGATGCTTGTAGATCATCTGATCTCCAAGTACCGCCCCCGCATGTGACCCGGTGACATCATCGACACGGCATATTGCCGTGTCGGAGCCGCCAGTCTGAACGGGGTCTCAAGCGGGTTGCAGCTGGGAAGGTCTCGTGCACGAGTCCCGGGTTCAACCCCGCCATTGTCAGTATGAACACGGTATTACTAAATGTAATAAGCAGGGTAGTCTGTGACCTAGACCCGTAGATTGTACACAATTTGAGAATACAGTGAAAATACAGCTATTTAGAAATCTAGAGTTTTATTTATTAAGGCAAATAATTAGTAAAAGTATAATATTCTTCACATCGATCTATCTATCTATCTATCTATCTATCTATCTATCTATCTATCTACATAATATACATATATATCTTCATAATATATTTTCCCTCTAAAACTCAGTGCCATAAAAATCTGGATATTCCTGAGTAGAATTATGTAATAACTTCATTGTTTGCATTGTAAATCATCTTATCTTTTGTTTAGTGAAAATGGGAATTAAAGAGGGGATTACAATTGTTTTACCCTGCAGCTTTCACTATATGACTTCCAATTGAGCAATTCAATTGTTGCTCCATTCAGGCGTGAGTGCTGCAGGGGAACACCTTTCTACTTGCCGCCTCCTTAGGTGGTGAGCAGACACGGTGGTGTAACTACGAACCCCACAGCCACTGCGGAGGTGCCGCCGCTGATTCAGGCAGATTGACTCTGTCCGCATGTCAATCTGCTAAATGTCCCTCCTAAAATGGCCACAGACATAGAGGAGAAAAATGCTAGAAGTCATACTTGACCTCTAGCGTCTGACAGAGCAGGGAATGCTGGGAACAAGAGTGCATAGCGTTGGGTAGCGCTGGCGGCCGCAGCAGCCTTACACCCTTGGCAATGAGCATGAAAACCCCTTGGCAACAAGCATTACAAACCCAGCGTATCAAACCTCTGGCAACAAGCATTACCCCTTGGCAATGAGCATAAAAACCCCTTGGCAACGATCATTACACACCCAGTGCATGAAACCCCTGGAAACAAACATTACCTCTTGGCGACAAGCATTACATACCCAGCGCTTGAAACCCCTAGCAACAAGCATTACCCCTTGGCAATGAGCATGACATCCAGTGCATGAAATCCCTGGCAATGATCATGACATCCAGCGCATGAAACTCCTGGCAACAAGCATTACCACCTGGCAATGAGAATGACACCCAGCGCATGAAACCCCTGACAACAAGCATGGAACCAAGAGCATGAAACCCATGCCAACAAGCAGGTAATTTAAAAGTAATTAGAGGCCTTACTATGTGGCATAATGTATAATGGGCATTGTAGTATGTAGTATAATGTCTCAGGGGCATTGTGATGTGTGGTATAATGTATAACAGGTATTGCAGTGTGTGGCATAATGTGTCACAGGCAGGGTCGGACTGGCCCGGTGTGCCCCACTCCTCTAAGGATCAGGTTCTAGATTGTGCACTTGAATTATATGTAACATTATGCATATGTTACATTATACTGCACAGGACCATGGTGTATTTGCTACAGTACACTGCTGTTATTAATCTGCTACATTATCATGCATGCACTAGCAGTATTTACATTATATATTTATCATGGGGCCCAGATCATGCACTAATGGTTAGCCAAGCCTCTAAGCATGGGCCCCTACCATTGCATTTCCACCGGTGAGCCCTTCATGCCCCAGTCCGACACTGGTCACAGGCATTACAGTGTGTGGCATAATGTGTCAGGGGCATTACAGTGTGTGGCATATTGTGTAATGGACAGTACGGTATGTGGTATAATGTTCAAAGGCCATTGTGGTGTGTGGCATAATGTGTCAGAGGCATTATGGTGTGTGGCTTATAATGTAATGGACATTACGGTGTGTGCATAATGTTCAAGGGTCATTGTGGTGTGTGGAATACATGTGTAATGGGCATTGCGGTGTGGCATAATATGTAAGGGGCATTACTGTAAGGAGGAAAAATGACAAACAATGAAAGGGGCATGTATCAGGATAATTATTTTCTGTGATGGCCAATGTCTGCGTGCAGGTTGCAAAACTGGGGTATAAGGTAGTCTTTTCCTGCAATACCACACCCTTTTTAGCGAAGCCATGCCCCCTTTTCTTCACTTTCCTAATGGCAATTTGGGGTTGGGGGAGAAAAATGTCTAGTTACACCACTGAGCAGAAATGTGTAAAAACTCTGTGGTTTGGGAACACTACGGCTGTTTGGGTCCCATAACAATTGAATTGCTCTGTCTGGTGCCTATTGATTATTGCAGCTGTTACAACAATTGAATCCCCCCTATGTATGTACTGTATTGTGTCATTTAAACAGGCCAAGCAGTAGCTGTGAAAAAAATAAATATCTTGTGCTAGCTCCTGTCTCCATACTTTTCTGTTGACTGTGACAGAATTTTTGCTTTGAGTGACATGAATAACATTTAAAACCTATTACATAAACTGAATTTTCAGAAGGCATGAGAGTAGAAGATTTGTGTCTCTCATTCAATACTAGATTAAAACCAGCATGAGCAGGGTGTCCTGATAATGTTTATCAAGGAGAGCAGCTTACTCATTTTAGAGGACACCAGCAAATCGGCAATACAAAAATAAGCCTGAGGCTATTGTACATCCAATAAACTACATTAGCTAAAACTATTCGCCCTGCTTACTGTGGCACAGATATTAGTTGTTTAATACAGACCCATTAAACTTTTCATTGCTTAATTGGGTTCACGCTTGTGAAAAAAAGTCTTAAGAAACTCTTTAAACGCTTTAAAATAAATTCTGGGGAAAAAAATTGTTTTGTATGCATATACTGTACATGCATGTGGGTGTGTTTGGTGTATGTTTGGGGTTTTCTTAGGTACACTGCTGCATTGTTTCTAGATAAGTGAGGAAGCGGTTTTTCTATTCCAGAAGATAGTTTACACGTCTCTCGTTATCTTGACCTAGTTTGTCTGACAGCAAAGGCATCTGGAGAGCAAAGATATTGCAAGACAAAAAGTGCAACATTAGTGATAATCAGTATCAGCTTGTGTAGTACAGGACTATGGATCTAGCCAGGGCCGGTATGGCCATCTGACACTTCTGGCAAATGCCAGAAGGGCCGATGGCCTGATTGTCCAGTTCGGCCTAAATACCTGGCTGAGCAGCTCTGCTTAAACGCACAGCACACAGAGAGCCAGGTTCTGGCCGAGCTGCTCTACCTCCGGCTCCCTGCTTGGCTACCCGGCACACTGACACAAGGACTGGGCGGGCAGCTCCGCCTCCTGGCACACTGAGACAGGGGCTGGCCGAGCAGCTCTCCGCCTCCTGGTGCTCTGCTTGGCCACCCGGCATACAGAGACATGGGGGAAGGGGGTGCTGTGAAGCCCTCCCACCATGAGTCATGACCACACTCTTGTCGTGCGTGCATGGCCAATGGAATTATAGGGCTCTTTTAAAGCCCCAGTTGGTCCCTGGATCTTGCACACACATGTATGTACTTATTATTTGGTTGGTAATGCTAATACAATATACAAAATATAGTCACATTAATTGGAATAGATATCTAGTTTTAAAATGTCATGCAGAAAAGAAAATTCTACTTATATAATTTGTATACTGTAGCATGGAAAGTAACCACTATATTTAGCGAATTGTTATTATGGGGCCTATTCATCACCACTTATGGGCTTGTTACTCATGCAGAAACGTGTTTCTGTATGTATTATTGACCCTTCCATTCCAGTGTGCCCCCCCACCCCTAAACACACACACCACCCTAGACTCGTAAAATGTGAAGCTTTCAGTGTGCTTGCTTTGCTTTTTGCAGTTAGCTTCGAGTGGCCTACTGGACCCTATTGGAAAGAGTTCCGGAGTGCAAAAAGGCATCCTAATTGTCACAACCGAGGGCCTGAGCTGACGGAAGGCAGCCTCAGTTGTAGGGGCTGAGATGTACCGGAACCTGGGAGGTTGTATCAGACCCCTGGACATGTAAGTAACATGAAGAGAAACCGCCCGAAGGCGTGACCACGACAACTTGAGTAAAAGTCAATGATATTTATTTATGACAAACTCCATGCATCACAGTAGCAGTAAAAAGTAACATAAAAATCAGCAGAGAAATAATAATACAGTTCCTGGGTACTACAGGGTGGCAGAGGCCACAGAGCTCTGGTGGTATGAGACAGTTCTTATTATCTGCAAGTTGGAAAGTCCTTACCAGGCTCAACTGTAGCAATGAGGAAAGCGCAGGGTCGTACCAGCTGGTGTTCCAGGGAAAGCTGGACTGCTGTAGATAAAATGCTGCTGTGGGTACTGGTTAGAACCAGACAGGTGTTGGCACGGAGTGGATACTGGCTGGAACCAGTTAAATAATAAATAAAGCTTGAGAGCGATGCAATATAGATGAAATGTAGAATTTGAGAGCGGAGAAATAATAATACCGGTGGAGAGTGGTAAACTGCAGAAAGGACACCGGCCCTTTAAGAGAAGCTGTACACTGCTGGAAGCTGAGCTGGAAGCAGGTGATGTTGTAGCTGGAAACAGGTGAGTCCAGAATGGATCGGAGAGTCAGGCTACACCGCAGATGGAATGCTGGTGCTGGTCTCTATAGCAGAAGTCTGGAGACAGGAGCTGGAACCTGGAAGACAATCACAGTAAAGAGACAAACTGGAACTAGGTTTGACAACCAAAGCACTGACGCCTTCCTTGCTCAGGCACAACCTATTTATACCTGCAGCAAGGAAGGCATTGGCTAGGCAATTATGCAAATTAATAATACTGACAACGGATTGGTAGGAAAGATCAGCTGACAGAATCCAAGATGGCTGCGCCCATGCAGACACTTGGAGGGAAGTTTGGATTGTAATCCATGTGGTCTGGAAAACAGTAATGGCGGCGCCGGCCACCGGAGACAGGAGACGTCAGGCTGACAGATGCACATCCGACCACGCGGACACAGCGGAGGCCGCGGCTGACGTAATCGCCACTCTGAATGCAGAAGCTCAGGGACGGCGGCGGAGGCCGCGGGAGACGCCATGCCAGATGTATAAGGCGTTACTGTGACTGCGTCCAGAGAGACAGGAGAGGATGCGGGAATGTGCACATCAGGATGACAGATGGGATCCGGTCCTGGAGCGCTGAGCCAGCCTTAGAAGGCATCTGATAGGTAAGAAATGGCGTCCAGATACCCGGATCGTGACAGCACCCCCCCCTTTAGGAGTGGCCCCAGGACACTTCTTTGGCTTTTGAGGAAACTTGGAATGGAATCTCCGGACCAAGGCAGGAGCATGGACATCAGAAGCATTGGTCCAAGAACGTTCCTCAGGGCCATAACCCTTCCAGTCAATAAGATACTGAAGTTGACCGTAACGGTGACGTGAGTCCAGGATCTTGGCTACTTCATACTCAACGCCTCGTTGAGTTTGGACTTTCGGAGTTGGAGGAAGTGAGGAATGAAACCGATTCAAGATTAGCGGTTTCAACAGGGAAACATGGAATGTCCTGGGTATTTTTAAGAAGGGAGGCAACTGGAGTCTGTAAGCAACAGGATTGATGACTTGATCAATTTTAAAAGGACCGATGTAGCGAGGTGCAAACTTCATACTGGGAACTCTTAACCTCAAATTCTTCGTGGATAACCATACCCGATCACCCACCTTGAGAGCAGGAACTGCTCGACGCTTCTTATCCGCAAACTTCTTGTACCTGAACGATGCCTTGAGCAGAGCTGATCGTACGCTCTTCCAGATATTGGCAAACTGATGCAAGGTGATATCCACTGCGGGAACAGAAGTTGCTGGAAGCGGTTGGAACTCAGGGACTTTAGGATGGAATCCAAAGTTAGTGAAGAATGGTGTTGAAGCAGATGAAGAATGATACTGGTTGTTATGACAGAACTCGGCCCAGGGAAGTAATTGAACCCAGTCATCTTGAGAGGAGGACACATAGATGCGGAGGAAGGCCTCCAAGTCCTGATTCACCCTCTCAGTTTGACCATTGGTCTGAGGATGGTAAGCCGTGGAAAACTTTAGCTTGACTTGGAGGACTTGACATAAACTTCGCCAGAATTTGGCTGTGAATTGAACTCCTCGATCTGAGATGATTTCTTCAGGAAGACCGTGGAGTCGGAAGATCTCTTGTATGAATATTTGAGCCAACTTGGAAGCTGACGGAAGACCGGTGAGAGGAATGAAGTGTGCCATCTTGGTGAACCGGTCAACTACCACCCAGATGGTATTAAACTTGTTGCACATGGGCAAATCTGTAATAAAATCCATCGACAAATGGGTCCATGGTCGACGGGGAACAGATAGTGGAACCAGTTGCCCCGCAGGCGACTGGCGGGATACTTTATGTTGAGCACACTTTGGGCAAGATGCAATAAACTCCAAAACGTCCTTTTTCAGAGTTGGCCACCAATAGGACCTAGAGATAAACTCCAGGGTTTTTTGGATACCTGTATGTCCGGCAAAGCGGGAAGCATGGGCCCAATGCATGAGCTTCTTCCTTAGTGTCGGCTTCACAAAACTTTTCCCTGATGGGGGCGTAGAGTCCATCCCTACCGTGGAGAATGCCAACGGATTTATAATAGGATGCTTGTCTGAAGACTCTGACTCATTTTCTTGAGCGGGAAAGGGCATCGGCCTTGCGATTCTGAGAGCCCGGACAGAACTGGAGTTTAAAGTCGAACCTGGAAAAGAAAAGTGCCCATCTGGCCTGACGAGGGTTGAGACATTGTGCGCCTTTCAGATATAGAAGGTTCTTGTGGTCTGTAAGGATGGTGATTGAATGAGAAGCTCCCTTCAACAGATATCTCCACTCCTCTAGAGCGAGCTTGATGGCTAGCAACTCCTGGTCGCCAATGGCATAGTTGCGCTCCGCTGGGGAGAACTTCCGTGAGAAGAAACTGCAAGGATGTAAATGGCCATCTTTAGCCCTCTGAGATAACACCGCTCCTACTCCAACGGAGGAGGCATCCACCTCTAGGATGAAAGGAGAGTCGATGTCAGGCTGTTTCAGGACAGGCGCAGAGATGAACCTCTGTTTTAAAAGATGAAGTGCTTGCATGGCTTCTTCAGACCACTTGGACGGGTTAGCACCCTTCTTGGTGAAAGCAGTAATAGGCGCCACAATGGTGGAAAAGTCTCGTATAAACTTTCGGTAATAATTGGCGAACCCTAAGAACCTCTGGACCCCTTTGAGGGTTAAGGGTACCGGCCAATTCTGGATTGCTTGTAGTTTCTCAGGATCCATCTCTAGTCCGGAACCGGACACAATGTACCCTAGAAACGGAATGGACTTGACTTCAAAGACGCATTTCTCTAATTTGCAATAGAGATGATTGACACGGAGACGGGACAGAACCTCCTTTACCCAAAAACGATGTTCCTCTAAATTGTTGGCAAAAATAAGGATATCATCTAGATAGACCACGACATGACGGTATAGAATGTCTCTGAAAATCTCATTGACGAAATGCTGGAAGACAGCTGGAGCATTGCTCAATCCGAAGGGCATGACGAGGTACTCATAATGTCCGTCACGGGTGTTAAATGCGGTCTTCCACTCGTCACCCTCACGGATCCGGATGAGATTGTATGCACCTCTCAGGTCCAGCTTTGTAAAGATGGTAGCTCCGCTAACTCTGTCAAAGAGCTCAGTAATCAGGGGTAAAGGATAGCGGTTCTTGATGGTAATGTCGTTCAAACCTCTGTAGTCGATGCACGGCCGCAGACCACCATCTTTCTTTTTTACAAAAAAGAAGCCTGCGCCGGCTGGAGAAGAAGAAGGTCGAACGAACCCCTTTGCTAGGTTCTCTTTAATGTATTCCTCCATAGAATGCGTCTCAGGCAGAGACAACGGATAAGTTCGGCCTCGAGGTGGAACCTTCCCTGGAACGAGATCAATCGGGCAGTCCCATTCTCTATGAGGAGGAAGGATATCAGCAGAAGCTTTACTGAACACATCCGTGAAATCTTGATATGGAGGAGGTGGAACATCAGACGACCTGGGGGAGGAAGAACAGACAGGCAACACTTTAAACAAACATGTCTCAGCACAGGAGGGACCCCATGCCAGAATTTGCGTAGTCGTCCAATCAATTGTAGGATTGTGAAGACGGAGCCATGGAAGGCCCAGGACCACAGGATGTGTGGCTTTTGGAATCACTAAAAGTGAAATAAGTTCGGAATGAAGAACTCCCACTCTCAGACGAACTGGTAGAGTCCTTAGAGCAATAACTGTATCAAAAATTTTACTGCCATCCACGGCAGTAAAGGAAAAGGAGGAAGGAAGTCTCTCGGTGGGTAGGGACCACCGTTTAACATAGGCTTCGGTAATAAAGTTCCCAGCTGCTCCGGAATCCAGGAGGGCAATGACGTTCTGATAACGTTGAGCAACTTGAAGCGAGACTGGGAGATTACAATCTTGAGGAGATGGAGAGGAGATCATTACTCCTAGCCGGCCCTCTCCTTGGCGAGCTAGGATTTGGAGTTTTCCCGGACGTTTGGGACAGGCATTAATAGTGTGAGACGGAGCTGCACAATACAGACAGAGAGACTCAGAGAGACGTCTTCGGCGCTCAGCAGGAGTTAAACGGGAACGGCCAATTTGCATGGGTTCATCTTTAGTTGGTGACAGTTGGCGAGGAGGAGGAGCAGAAGATTTTGGAGCAGATGATCTTCCACGCTCAGTAGCTCTCTCTCTGAAACGTAAGTCAACTTTTGTACAAAGTGAGATTAGCTCATCTAACTTGGAGGGTAAGTCTCTGGTAGCTAACTCATCTTTAATACGCTCGGATAAACCATGCCAGAATGCAGCATACAGGGCCTCGTCGTTCCATGCCAGTTCAGATGCCAGGATCTGGAACTGTATAAGATATTGTCCTACAGTATGTGATCCCTGGCGTAAACGGAGAATCTCAGACGAAGCTGAAGTTACCCGGCCTGGCTCGTCGAAGATGCGCCTGAATGTTGACACGAATGCAGTGTAAGAAGATAGCAGGGTGTCGGACCTCTCCCATAACGGTGATGCCCAGTCAAGGGCTGAGCCACTGAGAAGTGAGATGATGTAGGCAATTTTTGTACGGTCACTGGGAAAATTGCCAGGTTGTAGCTCAAACTGAATCTCACACTGGTTGAGAAATCCCCTGCAGAATCTTGGAGATCCGTCAAATTTTGCTGGCGTTGGAAGATGAAGACGTGGAGCAGAAACGGGTAAGGTGGGTGGGGTTATAGTTGGAGTCACTGTGGTTGACGCCCCAGATGCGCCTGATCCACGGAGAGTTGTCTGAATCCCATCCAGCCGAATAGAGAGATCCTGGAGACAGCGGATGATGTGGCCCTGTGCAGCCTCCTGATGTTCTAGTCGGGCTGCCAGTTCTTGCATCGGCCTGGCCGCTTGATCCTGGTCTCCGGCTGGATTCATTAGGTCAGTGCTTACTGTCACAACTGAGGGCCTGAGCTGACGGAAGGCAGCCTCAGTTGTAGGGGCTGAGATGTACCGGAACCTGGGAGGTTGTATCAGACCCCTGGACATGTAAGTAACATGAAGAGAAACCGCCCGAAGGCGTGACCACGACAACTTGAGTAAAAGTCAATGATATTTATTTATGACAAACTCCATGCATCACAGTAGCAGTAAAAAGTAACATAAAAATCAGCAGAGAAATAATAATACAGTTCCTGGGTACTACAGGGTGGCAGAGGCCACAGAGCTCTGGTGGTATGAGACAGTTCTTATTATCTGCAAGTTGGAAAGTCCTTACCAGGCTCAACTGTAGCAATGAGGAAAGCCCAGGGTCGTACCAGCTGGTGTTCCAGGGAAAGCTGGACTGCTGTAGATAAAATGCTGCTGTGGGTACTGGTTAGAACCAGACAGGTGTTGGCACGGAGTGGATACTGGCTGGAACCAGTTAAATAATAAATAAAGCTTGAGAGCGATGCAATATAGATGAAATGTAGAATTTGAGAGCGGAGAAATAATAATACCGGTGGAGAGTGGTAAACTGCAGAAAGGACACCGGCCCTTTAAGAGAAGCTGTACACTGCTGGAAGCTGAGCTGGAAGCAGGTGATGTTGTAGCTGGAAACAGGTGAGTCCAGAATGGATCGGAGAGTCAGGCTACACCGCAGATGGAATGCTGGTGCTGGTCTCTATAGCAGAAGTCTGGAGACAGGAGCTGGAACCTGGAAGACAATCACAGTAAAGAGACAAACTGGAACTAGGTTTGACAACCAAAGCACTGACGCCTTCCTTGCTCAGGCACAACCTATTTATACCTGCAGCAAGGAAGGCATTGGCTAGGCAATTATGCAAATTAATAATACTGACAACGGATTGGTAGGAAAGATCAGCTGACAGAATCCAAGATGGCTGCGCCCATGCAGACACTTGGAGGGAAGTTTGGATTGTAATCCATGTGGTCTGGAAAACAGTAATGGCGGCGCCGGCCACCGGAGACAGGAGACGTCAGGCTGACAGATGCACATCCGACCACGCGGACACAGCGGAGGCCGCGGCTGACGTAATCGCCACTCTGAATGCAGAAGCTCAGGGACGGCGGCGGAGGCCGCGGGAGACGCCATGCCAGATGTATAAGGCGTTACTGTGACTGCGTCCAGAGAGACAGGAGAGGATGCGGGAATGTGCACATCAGGATGACAGATGGGATCCGGTCCTGGAGCGCTGAGCCAGCCTTAGAAGGCATCTGATAGGTAAGAAATGGCGTCCAGATACCCGGATATTGACACTAATGGATCACTCCACTTCCAGCAGACCTCTTTGTACTCATATGTCAACTCAGTTCACATGCACTTAGTCTAATATTTCACCCTAGTGATTAGCAGCAAAAGGCACAGTGATAGGACTTGCAGGACAGCTGCTTTTTGAAGCATAAGTCCTGCAACGAGAACAATACAGAATAGCTCTGGTACTTAGTATCCACCACTGCAACTTGTGGTGAGTTGGATACCAGCTGCCTTGGCTATCGGCTGCATTGGAAGGACTACATAAATGTGGCACAGATTGGCTTTATGACCCAATGGTACTGTTGCTGCTACATACAGTATAGGTTTGTGTCAACATCTTCTGTACAGGGACACTATGGAGCTGAACGAGACCTGAACTTCTGGACGAATCTTGCGTGTTTGTGCACTGTTTTCCAGAGGTCAGAGCACAGAAATACAGGCAATGCTGTTAGTCACAACTCATTGGTGTCCAGTTGCAACTGAAGGGGCATAACAGGGAGGTAATGAAGCATATGTCTAAGTTTATAGCGTGTGGGTTGATGGAATTGTGGGCTACAGTATATAGATGCGTGCTTATGTATAAATGCGCCTGTATTCAGGTGGAGTTCATGCAGTGAGGATAGAGCTGACGCACTTGTAATAATGACAGGTATCAAACCAAGTGTACGGATTTCAGTGCGACCGTATAGATCCATACAGCTCTGTACTAAGGAGAATATACACATTTAGTTCTGCACTGACCTGCATTCAGCTCCATTTTTGGGTGCCGCTCTTGCTAAAGGATGAGTCTTTTAACTGCACCAGTGTGTAATCTTGTTCTATAGAGCCTATGGGGCTTATTTCATCATGATCATTTTTCCTACCTCATTAATCTCATCAATGTAGATGGATGTCAGATAAAGTTGCTGAAAGAACCAGCACAGCTGCTGCATCACTTTGTGTAAGATTTCTTATAATTGGTTGATAGACTTCTTTTAACAGACTTTTTTTCTTTTCTTGCATTATTACCACTCTTTTCTCAAACGTCCTAGAGGATGCTGGGGACTCCGTAAGGACCATGAGGTATAGATGGGATCCGCAGGAGACATGGGCACACTATAAGACTTTCAATGGGTGTGAACTGGCTCCTCCCTCTATGCCCCTCCTCCAGACCTCAGTTAGACTTTGTGCCCAGGAGAGACTGGACACACACTAGGGGAGCTCTACTGAGTTTCTCTAAAAGATTTTATTGTTAGGTTTTTTTTTTTTCAGGCAGACCTTCTGGCTACAGGCTCCCTGCATCGTGGGAGTGAGGGGAGAGAAGTCAGACCTACTTCTACTTAGTTCAAGGGCTCTGCTTCTTAGGCTACTGGACACCATTAGCTCCAGAGGGTTCGATCAACTTGGTTCGCCTAGCTGCTTGTTCCCGGAGCCGCGCCGTCAACCCCCTCACAGAAGCCAGAAGAAAGAAGCCGGGTGAGTATTAGATGAAAAGAAGACTTCAGTGACGGCAGTAGACTTCAGTAACGGAGGTAACATGCAGCGGTCGCGCTGCGCTCCATGCTCCACACACCAACGGCACTCACAGGGTGCAGAGCGCTGGGGGGGTGCGCCCTGGGCAGCAAGTTACTGTAAGTTAAAAAGGTACCGACGGCAGATATATACAGTTTAGGTGCCTGTGCACTGGTTACCATACCCCCGCCGGATACCGCAATGGCCGCGCTGCGCGCCATTGCTCACAAATACCAACGAGAAAATAGACCCCTAATGCGCTATACCACCAATAGCAGCCTTGGAGAACCAAAAGAGAACCTTTCACCGTGATTCTAAATGATACACAATATATAAACAACTTGGAACTCCACGTGGCGCTACTTAATCACCTTCAGAGAAAGCTTACATAGTAGGCATACCAAATTTCAGGTCTCACAGCTGTCTTGATTTGAAAATCAACTACAAGACATAAAATATATACAACACATAGCGCAATACTGTAAAATAATTATTGGGTATTTTATTAATGGTCCCACTCACATATAAATGTGAAATAAATTGCATGTAGAAAATCACAAGACACGAAGGGTAGTTTTCACTCCACGACTGAATCCTCCTCCATAGAACTCTTGAAATGAAAAATAGGGATAATAGTGCAACACCGTCTTTTTTAAAGACAAAAATTTAATAAGGAATGCACTCACAAAACATCTAATTAAAATCAGCATAAAATATCCACATAGAAGCATGCTTCTGAGGAAGGACGTAAGTCCGAAAGCGCTTAAGCAGACAAACGAGCCAGACGAGGATTGGAGCTGCGACCTGGGACCGGTGGAGACGCTGGAACTTGAGGACTTTGCGGTGATTATATCCGGGAGACCCTATCAGGCTTGCAGTTCTATGTGGATATTTTATGCTGATTTTAATTAGATGTTTTGTGAGTGCAATTTTTGTCTTTAAAACATATAAACATATTATCCCATATTATTATGCACTATTATCCCTATTTTTCATTTCAAGAGTTCTATGGAGGAGGATTCAGTCGTGGAGTGAAAACTACCCTTCGTGTCTTGTGATTTTCTACATGCAATTTATTTCACATTTATATGTGAGTGGGACCATTAATAAAATACCCAATAATTATTTTACAGTATTGCACTATGTGTTGTATATATTTTATGTCTTGTAGTTGATTTTCAAATCAAGACATATGTAAGCTTTCTCTGAAGGCGATTAAGTAGCGCCACGTGGAGTTCCAAGTTGTTTATATATTGTGTCACAAATACCAACGGTCGGTACAAGGGTGCAGGGCGCTAGGGGGGATCGCCCTGGGCAGCTATATAGATATATATATATTTATACTTGGAGGCACCTATACAGTATGTGACACTGTATAGGCACCCCCGTTTGCATAAAAAAAGCTATAATGTGGAGCGCCGAAGGGCGCTGAGAAGGAGCGGAGCTTAGCCCTCACTTCGGGAAGCGTCATTTTTCTGTATGTCCCAGCCAAAAGACAGTGCAGGGGCACGGTGTTTAGTGCTATAGAGTGTAGATATAGCACTATTTTAGGCATTTGGGGCATTTCCTCTGTATATTATGCATGTGTATGTATTTATATAGAGATCGGTGTACTCCTTGTCGGTTATCCAATATAGTTAGTCGACATGTGTTGTCAGGAGTGAGTGCTCTGGCTTAGGTCACTGTCAGCATCGCCGACGCCTTTTTCAGTGGGTCGGTAGTTGTGTACTTGTCGACAGTAATCACTGTAGGGGAGACACAGTTAGTATGTGACCGACTCTGTCGACAACAGCTGTTTTTACTGGGTGTAAATTAACATGCAGTAACTAGCTTAGACCGGTATATATGTTTATATGTATGTATAGATATATGGTGCGGGTGCCATGGGCCTGTAGCCCGAGCACAGACATAGGGGGAGTGTTATTAAATTTAGTTATGTATACTTCCCTCGGTCCCCTCGGGGTTGCTTACTACTCCCGGCTGTCGACGAATACTTGTTTTCTGTCGACCATACTGTTTCCTAGTAGATCCACGCCTGGGGCGTTCAGTACACGGTCATACACATTCAGAACACATTAATGTCAGTTGGGACCTGATGGTTCCGGATTATCCGCTTATATGTATGTTGTGTGTGTGTGTGTGTGTGTGTGTGTGTGTGTGTGTGTGTGTGTGTGTGTGTATATATATATATATATATATATATATATATATATTTATTTAGGATATGTGTGTATTTGTGTATTACTTTATCTTTATTCATAGTATGACTCATAATGAATGCTGAAGTAAAAGTATTCCTTCTCGTGCTGGTCGCTCTGTTGATAAAGCTCTAGGTCGGCAGTGACGAGTTGGTATCAGATCGTCTCAAGGAGTCCGAATGGTTATTCTTTTCCCACCGCGGGTAGAATACTGCGAAGGTCAGCTCCTGGTCGACACGGGGCCCTGTCTCAAAGGATCATATACAGGAAACTAAGTGATATTTTTATTTCTATGCTTTGATGTTATTGGCATTACATGCGCAGGGGGGAGTGTTTATATTCGGATACGCATCCGATAGATTTACCCTAAGAGGAGAGGGGATGTTCCTTAAGTTGGTTCTTCTCTATAAAATTGAAGCAGACTGACGTGCGTATACAGGAGGTATGGCCGAGTGCAGGGCCAGTGCTAGGGTGTTTGGCGCCTCCCTTCAAACTGTAAATTTGCGCCTTCTCTCCCATACTTAAGAGCGGTACAGTGCGCACCGAAGGTGAATGCAGCAAAATGGATTGTGGTTTCACGAGGAAGGGGTGTACCCACACAATTGTACCCCTAATTTCTCTGACGTCCTAAGTGGATGCTGGGACTCCGTAAGGACCATGGGGAATAGCGGCTCCGCAGGAGACTGGGCACAACTAAAGAAAGCTTTAGGACTACCTGGTGTGCACTGGCTCCTCCCACTATGACCCACCTCCAGACCTCAGTTAGAATCTTGTGCCCGGCTGAGCTGGATGCACACTAGGGGCTCTCCTGAGCTCCTAGAAAAGAAAGTATACTTTTAGGTTTTTTATTTTCAGTGAGATCTGCTGGCAACAGACTCACTGCTACGAGGGACTAAGGGGAGAAGAAGCGAACCTACCTGCTTGCAGCTAGCTTGGGCTTCTTAGGCTACTGGACACCATTAGCTCCAGAGGGATCGAACACAGGCCCAGCCTCGGTCGTCCGGTCCCGGAGCCGCGCCGCCGTCCCCCTTACAGAGCCAGAAGCAAGAAGATGGTCCTGGAAATCGGCGGCAGAAGACTTCGGTCTTCAACAAGGTAGCGCACAGCACTGCAGCTGTGCGCCATTGCTCCTCATGCACACCTCACACTCCGGTCACTGCTGGGTGCAGGGCGCTGGGGGGGGCGCCCTGAGCAGCAATATTAAACACCTTGCTGGCATAAAACTCACATAATATAGTCTTAGAGGCTATATATGTGAAAAATACCCCTGCCAGATATCCATAAAAAAGCGGGAGAAGTCAGCCGAAAAAGGGGCGGAGCTATCTCCCTCCGCACACTGGCACCATTTTTCCCTCACAGCTCCGCTGGAAGGATCGCTCCCAGGCTCTCCCCTGCAGTTTCAAGACTACAAAGGGTAAAAAAGAGAGGGGGGGGGGCACTAAATTTAGGCGCAGTAGTATACATATAAGCAGCTATAAGGGAAAATCACTCAGTTATAGTGTTCATCCCTGTGTTATATAGCGCTCTGGTGTGTGCTGGCATACTCTCTCTCTCTGTCTCCCCAAAGGGCTTTGTGGGGTCCTGTCCTCAGTCAGAGCATTCCCTGTGTGTGTGCGGTGTGTCTTTACGGCTGTGTCGACATGTTTGATGAGGAGGCTTATGTGGAGGCGGAGCAGATGCCGATAAATGTGATGTCACCCCCTGCGGGGCCGACACCTGAGTGGATGGACTTGTGGAAGGAATTACGTGAAAGTGTCAACTTCTTACATAAAAGGTTTGACGACATAGCAGATGTGGGACAGCCGGCTTCTCAGCTCGTGCCTGCCCAACTGTCTCAAAAGCCATCAGGGGCTCTAAAACGCCCGCTACCTCAGATGGCAGACACAGATGTCGACACGGATACTGAATCCAGTGTCGACGACGATGAGACTAATGTATCTTCCAATAGGGCCACACGTTACATGATTGAGGCAATGAAAAATGTGTTGCACATTTCTGATGTTACCCCAGGTACCACAAAAAAGGGTATTATGTTTGGGGAGAAAAAACTACCAGTGGTTTTCCCCCCATCTGATGAATTAAATGAGGTGTGTGAAGAAGCGTGGGCTTCCCCCGATAAGAAACTGGTAATTTCTATAAAGTTACTAATGGCGTACCCTTTCCCGCCAGAGGATAGGTCACGTTGGGAAACATCCCCTAGGGTGGATAAAGCGCTCACACGCCTGTCAAAGAAGGTGGCACTACCGTCTCCGGATACGGCCGCCCTGAAGGAGCCTGCTGATAGGAAGCAGGAGGCTATCCTGAAGTCTGTATATACACACTCAGGTATTATTTTAAGACCGGCTATTGCTTCAGCATGGATGTGCAGTGCTGCAGCTGCGTGGTCAGATTCCCTGTCGGAAAATATTGATACCCTTGACAGAGACACTGTATTGCTAACCATAGAGCATATAAAAGACGCAGTCTTATACATGAGAGATGCACAGAGGGATATTTGCCGGCTGGCATCTCCTATATAATAGCCCAGATCTGTGACTTTGTGACTCATTTGCTAACGCTGGGCGGAGTCACAACACTGGGCGGAGTTAGTCAAATGAGTCACAGATCTGGCCAAATCTAAAGGAGACTAGATACTAGCAGATAGTATGGGCATGGCACAGGCAGGGGTGCATACCTCCCAGCTTTCTTCAGGAGCTGTCTTCAGGCAGAAGGAGGGACACACACACACGCAGCAAAAAGGGGGCATGGCCAACGAAAAGGGGGCGTGGCTTCACGGGAGGGCCCCTGTTTTCATCAGTGAGGGGGCATGCCCAGTGCTATGTGAGCTCCTCGCATGCCCCCAGGGGCTGATTATGAGTCCGGGGGGCCTAGGGCACTTGAGACAGGGGAGCCCGATCTCATTGCTGTGCCTGCTGTGGGTTGGGGGCGTGGCTTAATCGGGTCCCGTGAGGCCACGCCCCCTTATGCAAATTCCTGGATTTTTTTTTTATATTTTTTTTGCCCCTCAGCTAGGGCTAAATCCAGAGGAGGTGGTCGCTCCCCCCTACACACCCGCACAGGCAGAAGAAAGCAGGGAGACTGCTGCCTCCCTGCAACACCACAGACCTGCCAACATGCAGCAGCGTGTGCTGACTGTAGCACAATGCTGCCGCTGTTACTGGTAGGATGGGGGAGCTTCAGAGCTGAGACAGAGCTACTCGAGCCGGGGGCCCCCCTAAAACTGTGGGGCCAACGGTATGTACCCCCTGCCCCCCCCCCTTAATCCGGCTCTGCTGCTGGAACTCCCCCTTAATCCGTACCCCCTGATGCCCCCTCAACCTCTGTCTCCACTATTCACCGCTGCTCTGCTAAGCAGAACAGCGAGTACAAGAGCTTTCCAACTGCCCCCCCACCGCGGGACACTGAGACCCACGGGTGGGGCAGCGGGACAGACCCCAAAAAATGGGACTGTCCCGCGAAAATCGGGACAGTTGGAAGGTATGGGAGTGTGTGAGGGGGTATGCCGTACAGACAGATGGACACCGGCTCACTGTGTGCTTGACCCCCCACATCAGCATACTCAGCAGGGTCTCTCTGGCGCGGAGGAGCGTCACTTTCTGGAACACTCCACGCTTCTTAGCTGCAGTTTTGTGGGGCACCTGCCGCTGTGCAGGTTCCGTACTGCCTCTGTTATCTCCAGCCCCGGCAACCCCACCGCTAGCTGCAGCGCTGCCACCCGCAGTGAGGTGCGCCCAGCTCCTTCACACACTTTAGCCGGCGGGTAGCGCTGCAGAAGTCCGAGCTGCTTGCAGGCTCCGACCCCCTCCTCCCTCCAGCCGCAGCGTCTCCTGGGAGCTAACCAGTCACTCCCAGTCTCCCCTTACCACAGTGCCCGGCAGCCGCGCGAGGTCCGCGGTGTGTGACTGAGGAGTGGGGGGGAGGGATGCGGGCGGGCAGAAGTAGCAGGACTCCAGCCTGAGAGAGTCAGCCATGCCAAGTCTCCACCAGCAGCAGATCCCAACAGGTTGGAGTGGAACAGCAGCAGCCAGCAGCAGACTCCGGTAAGATACATCTGTCTGTCACTACTGTTTTGTCCCTAATACCAATCTCTCCCATGCCCTGTGTTCTGTCATGTCCCCGTCACCCCTGGCCTTGCCCTGTCACCCCTGGCCTTGCCCTGTCACCCTTATCCTGGCCCTGTCACCCTTATCCTGGCCCTGTCACCCCTATGCTGGCCCTGTTACCCCTATCCTGGCCCTGTCACCCCTGTGCTTGCCCTGTCAACCCTATACTGGCCATGTCACCCCTGTCCTGGTCCTGCCGCCCCTACCCTGACCCTGTCACCCCTATCCTGTCCCTGTCATTTCTGTCCTGGCCCCGTCTCCCCTGTCCTGGCCCCGTCACCCCTGTCCTGGCCCCGTCACACCTGTTCTGACCCTGTCACCCCTGTCCTGGCCCCGTCACCCCTGTTCTGACCCTGTCACCCCTGTCCTGGCCCTGTTACTGCATACACTCCAACTACCTTTTTGGCAGGTACAGTACCCGCAGCGCTCCAGACCCCTCCCCATTGCACCACACCTCCGCACCTTCCCCTCCACCACATGCGGCACTCCACCCCTCCCCCACACGCTGTGCCTCCAGACCCCCTACACCACCCGCTGCTCCCACTCCTCCGCCCCTTCACCACCCACAGCACCTCCAGAACCCCTCCACCATCCACCCCCCATATATGTCTCCCCCCCACACCTGCCCCCCTCCACCCGCAGCATCTGCAGACACCCTCCTCCATCCGCGGTCCCCCCCTCCCCCACCTATGGCACCCACGCACCTGCCCCTCCACCACCTGCAGCACCTCCGGACCTCCTTCCCCATCCGCCGCACCACTCGTACCTGCCCCTCCCCTACCCACGGCGCCTGCGGACCCCTACCCCACCCCCGCCCCTTCCCATCCCACAGCACCTCCGGAACCCTTCACCCATCCGCAACATCCCCACACCTGCCCCTCTCCCACCCGTGGCCCTCCTGCCCCTCCCCCACCTGCAGTGTCTCCGGACCCCTCCCCCATCTGCAGCCCCCACTCCTCTGCCACTCCCTCACCCACAGCACCTCCAGACCCTTCCCCGTCCGGGCCCCCCCCCCCCCGCTTCCGCCCCCCCCTCCACCCGCAGCATCTACAGACACCCTCCCCCATCCGCAGTCCCCCCCCGCACCCGCTACATTCTGTACATCGTGCCCTGCAGGTGCTGTTCACGCCGTCGCAAGGGGCTGCGCCTCCTTCACCATCGCACGCTCTTTCATTGTGCAATATTTAACCACTAACAAAGGAATGCAGGTAATACCCCATATAATACAAATATTGAACCCCAGAAAGGCATGCAAGGGTTAAGGGGGCGTAGCCCCTTGCGACGGTGTGAAGAGCGACCGTAGGGCGCGATGAAGCACCTAGTCTAAAATAAGTGCAATGTCCATTTCTGCCAGGAGAGGGTTATGGACTCGGCAGTGGACAGGGGATGCAGATTCTAAAAGGCATATGGAAGTTTTGCTTTATAAAGGTGAGGAGTTGTTTGGGGATGGAATCTCGGACCTCGTTTCCACAGCGACAGCTGGGAAGTCAGCTTTTCTACCCCATGTTCCCTCACAGCCAAAGAAAGCACCGTATTATCAGGTACAGTCCTTTCGGCTCCAAAAAGGCAAGCGGGTTAAAGGCGCGTCCTTTCTGCCCAGAGGCAGAGGTAGAGGGAAAAAGCTGCAGCATACAGCCAGTTCCCAGGAACAAAAGTCCTCCCCCGTTTCCTCTAAGTCCACCGCATGACGCTGGGGCTCCACAGGCGGAGCCAGGTACGGTGGGGGCCCGTCTCAAGAACTTCAGCAATCAGTGGGCTCGCTCACGGGTAGATCCCTGGATTCTTCAAGTGGTATCTCAGGGGTACAAGCTGGAATTCGAGACGTCTCCCCCTCGCCGTTTCCTCAAATCTGCCTAGCCAACAACTCCCTCAGACAGGGAGGCTGTGCTAGAGGCAATTCACAAGCTATATTCCCAGCAGGTAATAGTCAAGGTGCCCTTCCTTCAACAAGGACGGGGTTACTATTCCACAATGTTTGTGGTACCGAAACCGGACGGTTCGGTGAGACCCATTTTAAATTTGAAATCCTTGAACACTTATATAAAAAAATTCAAGTTCAAGATGGAATCGCTCAGGGCGGTTATTTCAGCCTGGACGAGGGGGATTACATGGTATCACTGGACATCAAGGATGCTTACCTGCATGTCCCCATTTACCATCCTCACCAGGAGTACCTCAGATTTGTGGTACAGGATTGTCATTACCAATTCCAGACGTTGCCGTTTGGTCTGTCCACGGCACCGAGGGTATTTACCAAGGTAATGGCCGAAATGATGATACTCCTTCGAAAAAAGGGAGTTTTAATTATCCCGTACTTGGACGATCTCCTGATAAAGGCGAGGTCCAGGGAGCAGTTGTTGGTCGGGGTAGCACTATCTCGGGAGGTGCTACAACAGCATGGTTGGATTTTAAATATTCCAAAGTCACAGCTGGTCCCTACGACACGTCTACTGTTCCTGGGGATGGTTCTGGACACAGAACAGAAAAAAGTGTTTCTCCCGGAGGAGAAAGCCAAGGAGCTGTCATCTCTAGTCAGAGGCCTCCTGAAACCAAAACAGGTGTCGGTGCATCACTGCACGCGAGTCCTGGGAAAAATAGTAGCTTCCTACGAAGCAATCCCATTCGGCAGGTTCCATGCAAGGACCTTTCAGTGGGACCTGTTGGACAAGTGGTCCGGATCGCATCTTCAGATGCATCGGCTGATAACCCTGTATCCAAGGACCAGGGTGTCTCTGCTGTGGTGGCTGCAGAGTGCTCATCTTCAAGAGGACCGCAGATTCGGCATACAGGACTGGGTCCTGGTGACCACGGATGCCAGCCTTCGAGGCTGGGGGGCAGTCACACAGGGAAGAAACTTCCAGGGACTATGGTCAAGTCAGGAGACTTCCCTACACATAAATATTCTGGAACTGAGGGCCATTTACAATGCCCTAAGTCAGGCAAGACCCCTGCTTCAAAACCAGCCGGTATTGATTCATTCAGACAACATCACGGCAGTCGCCCATGTAAACCGACAGGGCGGCACAAGAAGCAGGATGGCGATGGCAGAAGCCACAAGGATTCTCCGATGGGCGGAAAATCACGTGTTAGCACTGTCAGCAGTGTTCATTCCTGGAGTGGACAACTGGGAAGCAGACTTCCTCAGCAGGCACGACCTCCACCCGGGAGAGTGAGGACTTCATCCAGAAGTCTTCCAGCTGATTGTAAACCGTTGGGAACGGCCACAGGTGGACATGATGGCGTCCCGCCTAAACAAAAAGCTAGAAAGATATTGCGCCAGGTCGAGAGACCCTCAGGCAATAGCTGTGGACGCTCTAGTGACACCGTGGGTGTACCAGTCGGTTTATGTGTTCCCTCCTCTTCCTCTCATACCCAAGGTACTGAGGATAATAAGAAAAAGAGTAAGAACTATACTCATTGTTCCGGATTGGCCAAGAAGAGCTTGGTACCCGGAACTTCAAGAACTGATCTCAGAGGACCCATGGCCTCTGCCGCTCAGACAGGACCTGCTGCAGCAGGGGCCCTGTCTGTTCCAAGACTTACCGCGGCTGCGTTTGACGGCATGGCGGTTGAACGCCAGATCCTGAAGGAAAAGGGCATTCCAGAGGAAGTCATCCCTACGCTGATTAAAGCTAGGAAAGAAGTGACCGCAAACCATTATCACCGCATATGGCGAAAATATGTTGCGTGGTGTGAGGCCAGGAAGGCCCCAACGGAGGAATTTCAGCTGGGCCGTTTTCTGCACTTCCTACAGTCAGGGGTGACTATGGGCCTAAAATTGGGTTCCATTAAGGTCCAGATTTCGGCTCTGTCGATTTTCTTCCAGAAAGAACTGGCTTCACTGCCTGAAGTTCAGACATTTGTTAAGGCAGTGCTGCATATTCAGCCCCCTTTTGTGCCTCCAGTGGCACCTTGGGATCTCAACGTGGTGTTGGATTTCCTAAAGTCGCATTGGTTTGAGCCACTTAAAACCGTGGATTTGAAATATCTCACGTGGAAAGTGGTCATGCTGTTGGCCTTGGCTTCGGCCAGGCGTATGTCAGAATTGGCGGCTTTGTCATGTAAAAGCCCTTATCTGATTTTCCATATGGATAGGGCAGAATTGAGGACTCGTCCCCAGTTTCTCCCTAAGGTGGTATCAGCTTTTCATTTGAACCAACCTATTGTAGTGCCTGCGGCTACTAAAGACTTGGAGGATTCCAAGTTGTTGGACGTAGTCAAGGCCCTGAAAATTTATGTTTCCAGGACAGCTAGTGTCAGGAAAACTGACTCGCTATTTATCCTGTATGCACCCAACAAGCTGG
The DNA here is from genome assembly GCF_028390025.1 of Pseudophryne corroboree. Lineage (NCBI taxonomy): Eukaryota > Metazoa > Chordata > Amphibia > Anura > Myobatrachidae > Pseudophryne > Pseudophryne corroboree. The sequence continues at coordinate 383,499,336 of NC_086452.1, forward strand.
GTGCTCCTGCTTCAAAGCAGGCTATTGCTCGCTGGATCTGTAGTACGATTCAGTTTGCACATTCTGCGGCTGGACTGCCGCATCCTAGATCAGTGAAAGCCCATTCCACGAGGAAGGTGGGCTCTTCTTGGGCGGCTGCCCGAGGGGTCTCGGCTTTACAACTTTGCCGAGCAGCTACTTGGTCGGGGTCAAACACATTTGCAAAATTCTAGAAGTTTGATACCCTGGCTGAGGAGGACCTAGAGTTTGCTCATTCGGTGCTGCAGAGTCATCCGCACTCTCCCGCCTGTTTGGGAGCTTTGGTATAATCCCCATGTTCCTTACGGAGTCCCAGCATCCACTTAGGACGTCAGAGAAAATAAGATTTTACTCACCGGTAAATCTATTTCTCGTAGTCCGTAGTGGATGCTGGGCGCCCATCCCAAGTGCGGATTGTCTGCAATACTTGTATATAGTTATTGTTTAACTAAAGGGTTATTGTTGAGCCATCTGTTGAGAGGCTCAGTTATATTTCATACTGTTAACTGGCTATAGTATCACGAGTTATACGATGTGATTGGTGTGGCTGATATGAGTCTTACCCGGGATTCAAAATCCTTCCTTATTGTGTCAGCTCTTCCGGGCACAGTATCCTAACTGAGGTCTGGAGGAGGGTCATAGTGGGAGGAGCCAGTGCACACCAGGTAGTCCTAAAGCTTTCTTTAGTTGTGCCCAGTCTCCTGCGGAGCCGCTATTCCCCATGGTCCTTACGGAGTCCCAGCATCCACTACGGACTACGAGAAATAGATTTACCGGTGAGTAAAATCTTATTTTACGTTACGCCACGCAGTACTACTGTGACAGTAGCACAATCTAGTTCACATTACACCACATACAGTGCTCTTGAGCCATATTACACCACTTTAAGCCGTTTGGCAATGAAGGAAGCCTCACGGATTCTACCTTGGGCAGAATGCCATCTACCGGCAATATCGGCAATATTCATACCTGGAGTCCTGAATTGGCACACAGTAGTGCCCCTTCTTCAGGTCCAGGAGAGGTTGTGGAACTCATTTCCCTCGCCACCTACTCCTCTCCCATTAGTCGTGCCAGGGCTGATAGTAAGGTGTTTGGCGCCCTCTGCAAAACTACAGTGCCCTAACCCCCATACTGTCTAAAGGAGCAGTTGCACGCTGAAGGCACACACTGCAAAAAACAGGTGTGGTATCACAAGGAAGGGGCGTGGCCACACAATATCAGTGCCACTTATACACATAATACCTATGATGGCAGTGCTGCTTATACACATCTCCACGGTATCAATGCTGCTTATACACATAATAATGCCCATGATAGCAGTGCCGCTTATACACATGCCCACGGTATCAGTGCCGCTTGTATACATGCCCATGGTATTAGTGCCGCTTGTACACATGCCCACGGTATCAATGCTGCTTATACACATAATAATGCCCATGATAGCAGTGCCGCTTGACCACATGCCCACAGTATCAGTGCCGCTTGTATACATGCCCATGGTATTAGTGCCGCTTGTACACATGCCCACGGTATCAATGCTGCTTGTACACATGCCCACGGTATCAGTGCCCCTTGTACACATGCCCACGGTATCAATGCTGCTTATACACATAATAATGCCCATGATAGCAGTGCCACTTATACACATGCCCACGGTATCAATGCCGCTTGTACACATGCCCACGGTATCAGTGCCGCTTGTACACATGCCCACGGTATCAGTGCCGCTTGTATACACGCCTATGGTATTAGTGCCGCTTGTACACATGCCCACAGTATCAGTGCCGCTTGTACACATGCCCACGGTATCAGTGCCGCTTGTATACATGCCCAAGGTATTAGTGCCGCTTGTACACATGCCCACGGTATCAGTGCTGCTTGTACACATCCCCACGGAGACAATTTTATACACATATTAATGTCCAGGGTAGCAGTACCGCTGATACACATAAAAAAGCCCATGATAGCAGTGCCGCATATACACATGCCCACAGTATCAGTGTCGCTTATACATATAATGCCTTTGATGGCAGTGCTGCTTATATACATGCCCACGGTATTAATGCTGATTATACACATAATCCCCGTGATAGCAGTGCCGCTTATACACATGCCCACGGTATCAGTGCCGCTTGTACACATGCCCACGGTATTAGTGCCGCTTGTACACATGCCCACGGTATTAGTGCCGCTTGTATACATGCCCATGGTATTAATGCCGCTTGTACACATGCCCACGGTATCAGTGCCACTTGTATACATGCCCATGGTATTAGTGCCGCTTGTATACATGCCCACGGTATCAGTGCCGCTTGTATACATGCCCAAGGTATTAGTGCTGCTTGTACACATGCCCACGGTATCAGTGCCGCTTGTACATATGCCTACGGTATCAGTGCTGCTTATTCAAATTGCCAAGGTATCAATGCCGCTTATACACATGTTCATGGTCACAGTGGCGCTTATACTCATAATAAATGGCAACCCCTACTTGCCTCGTGTGTCACTGGTGTTTCCTATCAGCGTCCGCGCAGGGCCGGATCTAGGGGGGGGGGGCGAAGGGGACGACCGCCCCCCTTAACACAGTCATAGCCACTCCCACTTTTGAGCAGAAGAGAGCTCTCCTGGGAGAGCCTGAGGCAGAACGATGTACTGCAGCTTATACCACAGCAGCACAGAGGAGCCAGGAGAGCAAGTGTTACAGAGCATTTGCTCCTCACTTGCTGGTGTGTGGGTACTAGGGCTAATAAATACAATTACCCCATAGCACAGTCACTTGTACATAGAACAATCACGAAGCTCTATCTCAGTCTCACTCAAAAAGTTCAGTCAGAATTGAGAGAGGAGGAGTTAGGATTGCAGATGGGAGGAGTTGGGACTGTAGAGGGAGTAGTCAAGATTAAACAGTAAACCGCCCCCCCTAAAGAAAAATCTAGATCCGTCCCTGCGTCCGCGTGGGTGCTGTCTCCTAGGTGCGTTGCTGGCTCCTCTCCACATGGTCTCATTCACACCGCAGCCTAGCGCCATCGGAGGTGGACTAGGGAAGGTGGGCTAAGGGAGTCTGTCACAGCCCCCTGATCTATTAGTACGGGAGCTGCAGCTCACATTTAGGAGGCAGTGACTGGCAATCACTGTAGAAAACAAGATTTTCAAAGAGTTAAACTCACTGTTGTGAGTGTCAGGCTGCCCTGAACACAGACAGCTCCTGTGCTTCAGCATGTAGAGGGGGAGGGTCCAGAAACCCGAGTGCACTGCAGGGAGAAGATTCACCAGAATGGGACAGACAGCATCAGAGAGGAGATACTTCCGACAGCCCGTGCGGACGGACGGACTGAGTTTCAGGCAGTTAGTGAAACTCCTCCTGTGTGTGCTACTGTCAGGGAGGGAGGGAGGAAGGTGTGGGGAGAGCACGTCCAACGCTGCTGCCTGTCATACAGTCTGACAGGCGCAGTGACATCCGGCAGCAGCAGGGTCACAGAGAGAGCAGGGAAAGCGCCTCTCATACCCGGCGCCTACCTGCTTTGCAGACTCTGCTGAGCGGGTAGCGCCGGGCCTGGCCGAGGGACTGCTATGGCTGTCTCCGAGAGATACTGGAGTTTTCCCTGTGACGGTGTACCGCTGTTTGAGGTTACATCAGTTCAGTCAATCTCGGCGGATACTGCTGGTGATTCTAACTCGTAGGTTAGTTTCCTTCACAACGGTTGGTGACGCATTCTTTTGTGGGATGCAGTCCTTTTAACCGGTTCGATACCGTTCCTTTTTATTTTTCTGTACAGACAGTGGAAGGTGAAAAGGTAAGAGTTCTGCAGCCTTGTGAGGTTCGCAGGAGCGGATGTCGTTTTCAGTTTCTACCACATCCACCACATGTCGCGGAGTCTATCTGACGGGAGCCCACTCCAGTGGGAACTTGAAGGGTTACCTCTTCTGTCTTTGTACATATTACTTTTTATATGATCAGTTTCCTTGTGGTGGTTACAGTATAAAAGTGAATATTTCTATTTCCCTAGTGAAGGGTTAAAACATGCTATATGAACTCTTATGTGTTTGCATGGATGCGTGCTGCCCTGTGCTAGGTGCCTTTGTCTCTCATACAGATACCAGGCTTGTGTGGGTCTGGCATCCAAGGTCAGTTCTATACCAGATGAAACCTGCTATTTCTACTTCTGTGTGTTACTAAAAGATCCTGTGTTAAGTTCCGTCTGATGCAATGTATATAACATCTGCCTAGCAACTGCTATATCCAATTATGTTATGTCAAGTATGCAACCACCAATGCGTACCCCACCCAGGCACCACCCCTAAGCCAATGAGCCCTTTTACACTTATCAGTTACACCCTTATGTGTTCTCTTTTTATACCAATGTTAAAACATTCAATAAAGTAGAGTGAATCTTAACTACTGGGTGTCAGACTCAATACATTGTATGTTAAGGATTGCTCTCACTGACGTCAGATAGATCATCACATCGAGGTAATCAAAGAGAGGTAGAAATCCTTTCAGCTGGGGGCTATGTCCGGGATTCAGTGATCGTCCTCGAATGATAAGATAGAGAATTTATTGTCTGTCTTTGTCATACGGGATTGCGGTCATACACTGAAGCTGAATCCGTGTCAGTGTTCTGGGAACACGTGACCAAGCATCTTTAATGTCTGGGACTTAAAGATACGTCTGAGAAGGGACCAGGGGTCCAAGCGCAATTCTCCAAAGACGTTAGTATCTGGGATACTTAAAAAAAATAGACCTGGGGTCTATACGTAACGTAGATTATACCTCGATTTGATCGTCTATATATATTCTTGTATGTTGTAGTGAGATAAGTTCTTATATTTGGTCCAGACGGCTGGTAAGTTTTCGTCTGCCAGATATCTTTACTCAAACACTTTTCTTGCTTCCTGTTTAAAACGCTGTATTTTTCTGACATCTTGTACGAATGGTAAGTATCGTACCCGTCAAAAGATTTCATGTTCTCATTATACAGATAATATTGTGATATTGTCAATGACTAATTAACTGGTGTTAGCTAATGCATGCATAGACAGTTTTTGTAAATTGCATTTTTGTTGTGAAATTGCATAGACAGTTTTTGTAAATTGCATTTTTGTTGTGAAATTGCATAGACAGTTTTTGTAAATTGCATTTTTGTTGTGAAATTGCATAGACAGTTTTTGTAAACTGCATTTTTGTTGTGAAATTGCATAGACAGTTTTTGTAAACTGCATTTTTGTTGTGAAATTGCAAAGAAAGTTGTTGTAAGTTGTTAAAAAATTGCGTAGAAAGCTGGTGTAGATTGCATTTTTACTATGGGAGGGGGTCAGAGTAAGACAGTCATTTACCCCCCACCTTTACCAGGGGAATCATGTAAGGAGTATGTTGCCCGTAACTCCACCACAGATTATTATTTAGTTAACCCTTGGGTAGATAACTTAGCAGGGTGGACAGAGAAAGTTGGCAGCCCCAGCCCATTCCCCCGTGATGGTATTAATTATCCATTCTATATGGACATGATCAAAGGGCTTTGTCTGGAAGACAAGGAAGCCTGGCCGTGGTATGATCATGACCCACAATGGGACATGACATATATGCGCGCTGGAGGAGAGCAATGGCTCACGATAGCACCTCATTGGTATGACAAAAATATCAAGCAGAAACAGCGTAGAATAAAAACTGTAACTTCCAGACTACATAAAGCTGAGGAATTTAGAAGCAACAAGCTTCTAAAAAACTCTTCTCCCCCGCCCTACAGTCCCCTATATCCCTCCTTAAAAGACACAGATCTTTTAGCTGCAGTTGCCTTGTCAGGAATGCTGAGGCAAGGAGGAGAGGGAGGAGGGGGAGGAGAAGGAGGCTCAGGAGGCTCTGCAGGAGGAACAGTCCCCCCTGACAGTACCCTCCACACAGGCATAACCACCCCCGCCCCTAGTGCCCCTGACGCAGCTATTGTGGGTGGCGATTCTAACATTCTTCTTGAGGGTGGTGACCGCCCTGGCCATGATCAATTATATGTAACCAAGCTTGAAACTACAGTCCAGACTCCTAGCAAACAAATCACCTCCCGCCGTAACGCTGACTCAACTGTTGTCATTAACCACCCTCTTACCCCCTCCATAACGCGATCCGGCACTGGTTTCCTTGAAAACAGTGCTGGTGCCAGCGGTGTCGCTACACACCTGCCCTTCATGACAGTAGGGGATCAATTGTTAAAGAAACCCATTGAAATAGAGGATTTAGACAGAATTGTTAAGAACTGTCCCAAACCCACTGTTGCACCCGATGGTTGCATAGCCTACTTGAAAAAGGCTTGCACGGGGCGCAGCTATACTCAAGAGGATATGAGGTTAATTGTAGACGGGGTTATAGACCACTACAACGGGTGGGATTGGAAAAAGATTCCCTCTATCAACACTCCTGCAGTCCTAAACAATGCCACTAATTACCCCCTCAATACCGAGGAAGGTGTAAAGCAAATGTGGAAGGAAATTGGAGAACACATGAAAGAAATCTTTAAGACCCGTGCCTCCCTTCCCATTGCTGTAGCATGCAAGCAAAAACCTACTGAAACTGTCACTGAGTTTTGGAAGAGGTTTAAAAAGTGCTGGTCTGAAGATGCAGGTCTCACCCTTGTAGAAACAGACCATTTACTTATTTCCACCTTTGTAAATAACTTGTTGCAGTCTATCATGGTCCCTGTCAAACAGAGTGTCTCATCTTGGACCTCTGACAACATTAAGGAGTTTGAAAAACATTTATATGAAAAAGAAGCTGCAGGATGCTTCGATGTAAAGAAACCCTCACAAAATGTCCCAACCCATAGTTTCCAAAATCAGAGAGGTCGGGGAGATAGACGCCAGCAGCACTCCACTGGCCCACCCCGTAATCCAGCCCGATATCAAAACCCACAAGCCAGGCCACCCCATCCCCCTGACTCTGCCGGCAGGAAACAAACCTCCTGCTTTAACTGTGGAAAGGACGATCATTGGGCAAGGGATTGCCCTTATCCCTCACAACAGCCCCGACAGCCCCAAGCTCCGGCCCCTTCCCGGGATCATCCCCGACAATCACACAACAACCCCTTTCGGGATCATGTCCGATTCCGGGTTGATTGGCAGGACCCCTCCCACTGACGGGGCCCGAAGGAGGGTATCCCAGCCTTTGCCCAACTCACCAGACACTGGAAGGACCCACCGCTACTAACCTTGATTATAGGAAAGAGAGCAATCCCTTTCCTGGTGGATAGCGGGGCAACTACTAGTGTTTTGTGTGTCGACCTGTATGACGGTCACTTGGAAAAGACTGCTCCTTCAATGGGAATCAATGGGATACCCACAGATGCTTACCTAACAGATGCCCTTAGTGTCAGAACCACGGGAGGCACATATATGGGTAAACACAATTTCACTGTAATACCTGAATGTCCAATTAATCTTCTGGGAAGGGATCTTCTTAGCAGGCTCGAAATCTCCATTCTCCCTTCACCCACTGGCAGTGGCCTGGAGGTTGAGTCCCCACACCTACCGGTGTGGGAAGCAACAGACAATACACCTGATTTTGACAAAGTAAACCCTGCTCTATGGTCAGAGGGTCCCTATGACACTGGCCTCATTCCTTGTACACCATATAGAGCAACCCTGAAACCTGACATACAACCTGTCTATCAAAAGCAATACCCCTTGTCACAAGAAAAGATTGAAGGTCTTAGACCAATGATACAACAGTTTCTCCAACAAGGCATTCTCAGACATGTAATCTCACCTTACTGCACACCAGTCAATCCAGTTGCCAAGTCAGATGGCAGTGTAAGGTTTGTACAAGACCTTAGGGCAATTAACCAACTCATTGTGCCCATAGCACCCATTGTACCTGACATTAACTCACTCATTTCAGCTATCCCTGCAGATGCTGCATTCTTTTCTGTAATTGATTTAAAAAATGCATTTTTTAGCATTCCAGTGGATGCACAGACACAGTTACTTTTTGCATTTTCTTTTGAGGGCAAGCAACTCACCTGGTGTCGTTTACCCCAGGGCTATATTGACGCACCCGTTGTTTATAGCATTGTACTCCAGGCCACATTGGGGCCCTGGCACCCTCACCATGGTTCAGTCCTGCTACAGTATGCAGATGATCTGCTGCTCTGTAGTCAAACTGAGGAGGCCTGCCGAGAGGATGGTGTTTCACTACTAAACTGGCTTTGTGAATGTGGACACAAGGTGTCCAAAACAAAAATGCAATGGTGTAAGAAGCATGTGGATTACTTAGGTTTTGTGCTCACTCAGGGGGAAAGGAAAATCAGTCCACAGCGCATTCAGTCTGTATTGGGCCTGGTCACCCCAACTACCCAGAAAGAACTGCTGTCTTTTTTGGGTATGGTAAATTACTGCAGACAATGGATATCTGATTGTTCCTATTATGATAACATTTTGAGACAAGCCACACTGAAAGACAAACCTAATATTGTACAATGGTCACAAGAAATGTTAACTGCATATGAGAGCTTAAAGTGTATGTTAATGAAAAGTCCGGCACTTGGCCTCCCCAACTATGTACTACCTTTTCATTTGTTTGCAAGGGACAATTGTAAAACCATGGCGGGGGTGCTCACACAGTTTCATGGAGGAAAGTTGCGCCCAGTAGCATTTTTTTCCAAAGTAATGCCTGTCACAGTGCAAGGTATGCCTGCCTGCCTCAGGGCACTTGCAGCCTGTGCAATGGTAACTGAAATGGCCACCACACTTACCCTAGGCCACACAACAGTACTTCACACCACTCATGATGTTCTAACCATTTTAAAAGGGTTACACACACAACACATGTCAGCTCAGCGCCTCAGTGGATATGAGGTTCTCCTTTTAAACAACCCCTCACTTACCATTCAGTATGCCACCAACTCTTCAGGTCCTGCACCCATTCTCAACGCTCTACTGGGGCTCAAAGGTCCTGAGGACCACCCTCCAGAACCCCATGACTGCTCAGCCTCCATTGAGTCAGAAACATCTCCCAGACTGGACATGTCTCCTGTTCCTATCCCTAAGGCAGATGTTGTTTTTGTAGATGGCTCCTGCAACAGACCCAACGATACCACATACCAAGCAGGCTATGCTATTGTCACTCTCCCTGACATCATTCTGGAAGCACAGCCCATTCCTTACCAGTCAGCGCAGGCTGCAGAGCTCATTGCTCTCACAAGGGCTTGTCACCTATACCAGAATAAACCAGTCACCATCTACACTGACTCCAAATACGCTTATGGCGTCGTCCATGACCACGGGGTCATTTGGCAACGCCGTGGGTTCCTTGGAGCTGATGGAAAGGGCATATCACACGCCCAACTCATCTCTGACCTTTTGCATGCCATAACTCTACCCTCTGACATTGCAATCCTCCATTGCAGGGCACACACGGGGGGGAAGGATGCAGTCTCCCTTGGAAATGCCCTTGCTGACTCTGCTGCCAAACATGCAGCCTCACAGCCCATCACTCAGGCCCACATGACTATCATGACCCCCCCAGCTCTCGACAACCATTATCTGATCACCCAGTTACAGGCCTCGGCCTCCAATGCCGACCTAGCTGACTGGATTTACCCTGTTTTGCAGAAGAATCCTAAAACAGGATTAATCTGCAAAGAGGGGAAACCTTGTATACCCCAGTCCAGTGCACCCTTGTTTATTGCCCACTACCATGGCATAGGACACCACAGTAAGGCAACAACTACCTTACTCTTACGTAATGATTTCTATGTCACGGATGCCAAGTCATTAGTAGATCAGTATGTCAGTAGATGCATCACTTGCCTGCGAAACAACCCCAACAACCCTGATAAGGCAAAACATCAGCATCTTGAATACCCCACCACACCCTTTACACATTTGCAAATTGACTTCACCCATATCCCAGGTACTGGTAAGCAGGAGTATGCCCTGGTCATTGTAGACATGTTCTCTCGATGGCCAGAGGTATTCCCCACTAAATCTGAAGATGCAAAGACAGTTGCTAGGATCCTGACTCAGGAAATCATCCCCAGATGGGGGTGCCCATTGCAAATCAATAGTGATAAAGGCACTGCCTTTACATCAAAACTTACACAGGCCTTGGTAAAGGCCCTGCAGGTGGAATGGAAGTTCCACATCCCGTATCACCCGCAGAGTTCAGGGGTCGTAGAACGCATGAATAGGACCCTCAAAGACAAACTTAGGAAGGCCACAGGAGGCACCTTCCACAAATGGAAACAAGTCCTTCCCATTATCTTGGCAGAAATTAGAATGACACCACAAAAGACTTTGGGTTACTCCCCCTTTGAAATATTAATGGGTAGGCCCTTCCCTACACCTTGGGCTAAGAAACCATTGGTAGTCCAGGAAGGAGACCTAGAATTGATAAGGGAAGAATATGTGAGGTCCCTCATCAGCAAATTAGATGAAATTGAACACAATATTGTTTGTAAAAATCCTTCTAACCCACAGGAACCAACACACCCTTTCCAGGTTGGAGACAGAGTCGTTGTGAAGGTGCTCCCGAGGAATAAAGGTCCAGGAGATTTCACCTATGGTCCAGAGACGGAAGTCGTGGCAGTGACCAGGACGGCTGTCCTTACTGAAGAGGGGCCCACCTGGATCCATGCATCCCGAGTGAAAAAGGTTCCTAGACCAGACCTAGAGAGGGAAGCAAGTGATTCCAGCGAGGTACTAACGGGGGCAGACAGCCCTGACCTCCAACATGGAGAAGCAGACGACGCAGAAAAAGAACAAGATGCCTACCTATGGCCAGGGGACTATGTTGATAATCCTAATGGTCCTCACTTGCCAAGCTACAGCTGAAGTAGACATTACACAAAAATCCGGCACCTATACATTTTGGTATAACTCCTCCAATACTGAGGTTGCCATCTACAAAATAGATTTCTGTACCATTGTTCCCTGTGTTAACAAACATTATGCCTGGCAGTGTGATCAGTATGGTACACGTAATACCCCCACTGAAGCCTATATTTGTGTTACTAGTAAATATTGGGGAAATAAATGTGCATATTGGGGATCAGTGGGATGGAATTCTGGTCATAGTTATGGATACCAGCCCAAGGAGGCTCTCTCAAGTAAAGACAAATATGGTGAATCCCTGCTTACCCGTCTTACCCTTCATAGACAAAACAGATGTGATAGTAAATTCATATTAAGCATAAGACATCCCCAGTCTACTGATGCAGGCACCTATGTCCTGGGTGAATCCTTTTTTATAAACCCATCCCTTACACAATTCTTGTTACTGGATATGTTTAACAATGAAAAGTATGCCCAGCTCAAGCCCTCTAAACCACGCCCCAACCTCTTGAAATCTCATATAACCACCTTCAAGGATATGATAGCCATTAACAATCCCACCTTTGAAGACACCCTAGCTATTGAAACTGGTTTCTCTGACATTAATTTCTGGTTAGAATGGATGAAGTATAGTGCTAACAAACACAATAAAAGCAACTGTTATGTCTGTGGCAAATCTAGGCCCCACCTAGGTACAGTGCCCCTTAATATACCCCTAGAACAGGAAAATAGTTTTTTCAGCCTTTTTAATGACACCAAAACAAATGACAGTCAGTGCGAAATGTGGAAAAGGGAATATCCCATATTGTCAAAAAATCCCAACCCAGGAAGCACCATAACCATATATCCTGGAAACTATACCTGTTATACATCTAACACCACCACAGGGAGAAATCTAAAAACCTTCCCACCAGGGTATTGTGCAAATAAAAGAACAACTGTTTTAGTCAACCAAACTAGATCATTAGGCGACATTTATTACATATGTGGGGATATGAAGCTTAGAATTAAATTAGACACACCATGGTATGGTGAGTGTGCCCTGGCCAAAGTCATAATGCCACTCCTAATGATCACCGATGACCCCACTCCTCCCTCTAATACTCCTGCTAATCGAAAGAAAAGAGCACTCCCAGGAGGTAGCTTTGACCCCCACGTATACATTGATGCTATAGGGGTCCCAAGAGGTGTTCCAAATGAGTTCAAAGCTAGAGATGAAGTGGCTGCGGGTTTTGAGTCATTGTTTCCTATAGTAACTGTAAATAAAAACGTAGCCTGGATTAATTATATATATTATAATCAACAAAGATTTGTTAATGATACCAAAGATGCTCTTAAAGGTATAGCTGAACAGCTAGAAGCCACTTCCCAAATGACATTTCAAAATAGAATGGCCCTTGACATGATTCTAGCAGAAAAAGGCGGTACATGTGTTTACATTAGTAAGGTGGAAGGCTGTTGTACATATATTCCTGACAACACTGGTCCCAATGGTAAGGTTACTTTAGCCATAAACAAGTTAGAAACCTTATCCATAGAACTTAAGAAAAATTCAGGTATTGATAACCCATGGAGCCAATATTTTGGGTGGTTTGAAAATTGGAAACAGGCTCTTGTGCAAATAAGCATATTTATACTCATAACTTTAATTCTTTTAGGCATTATAGTTTATTGTGTAATTCCCTGTGGAAAGAAACTTACCTCCAAAGGCATTGATAAGGCCCTGATGTATTATGATATAACCACCAGTCCTGTCACCTCCTCTGATAGTGAGGGACCCGACGATTATGTCCAATATCTCAAGAACTGGAGAAACAAGAAAGGAGCCTCACTCAAGAATCATGTCATATAATAATCATGATTCTAAGAGGGGATTGAAGGGTTACCTCTTCTGTCTTTGTACATATTACTTTTTATATGATCAGTTTCCTTGTGGTGGTTACAGTATAAAAGTGAATATTTCTATTTCCCTAGTGAAGGGTTAAAACATGCTATATGAACTCTTATGTGTTTGCATGGATGCGTGCTGCCCTGTGCTAGGTGCCTTTGTCTCTCATACAGATACCAGGCTTGTGTGGGTCTGGCATCCAAGGTCAGTTCTATACCAGATGAAACCTGCTATTTCTACTTCTGTGTGTTACTAAAAGATCCTGTGTTAAGTTCCGTCTGATGCAATGTATATAACATCTGCCTAGCAACTGCTATATCCAATTATGTTATGTCAAGTATGCAACCACCAATGCGTACCCCACCCAGGCACCACCCCTAAGCCAATGAGCCCTTTTACACTTATCAGTTACACCCTTATGTGTTCTCTTTTTATACCAATGTTAAAACATTCAATAAAGTAGAGTGAATCTTAACTACTGGGTGTCAGACTCAATACATTGTATGTTAAGGATTGCTCTCACTGACGTCAGATAGATCATCACATCGAGGTAATCAAAGAGAGGTAGAAACTCGTCTACTACTTTTCAGTCAGTCCGAGAATAGACTGGGACCTGTGAGTTAATTATGGAATCCAAAGGGGGACATTCTGGTGTTACAGATGTTTCCCCTCACTAAAATTTCTAATAAATCTTGCCATACCCTTTGGGAAGGGGAGGTAGTATGCCACGCCATACCAGAGGTGCGTCAGGTTCAGGGCATTGTCCTGCTGGCCCTGTTTTATTAAAAAAAAAAAAAAAAAAAAACGAAGTGGTTTAAATGCGTTGTTCTCTGCATTCAGCTTCCCTGGGTGGATATCCAGGATTGTTTTGCCATTTCACCGGAGTGATGGCAGTGGGATGGTATTCTTTCAATAGTAAGAGCCATTGTTGTTCTGTACTGGGACACTCTCCTGATTAAGGCAAGGTCAAGACACAAGTGGTGCAAATCGTGGTTGTCTCTCTGACTGTTCCTCAACACAGGGGAAGGCTGTTATTCCCAACAACGCAGGCGTCGGAGGTGGGTGGAAAAAGATCTGAGGATCCGGAGTTGGATCAGTTTGGCAGTGTAAATCCATCAATATGTTCCGTTGATGAAGAGATAGGTGCGGCCTAAGAGGCCTTTTCGGTGAGCAGGTCAAATGCCAGACTGGTTTTCAAGGGGCCCGTTGGAATGGTGGTCCGGGTCTCACCTGCGCATGTGCCGGAATATAATCCTATTGGCCAGGTTTTTGCTCCTGTGGTGTCAGCTAAGTTCTCATCTCCTAGAGGGACGAAGTTTCGGAATACAGGATGAGATCCTGGTGTCCATGCATGCAGACCTCCGAGACTGGGGAGCAGTCTTTGCAAGGGAACTATTTCCGGAATAAAAGGTGAAGCTGGGAGGCTTGTCTGAAATAAGCTTTCTTGATTTAGGAGCTATTTTCAAGGGACGTATGCTTTGTGATCTGCCCGCGTTAATTCTGCAGGACGACTTGACAGCAGTGGTGTAAGTAGGCCGCTAGGGAGGAACAAGGAGCAAAGCGGCAATGGCAGAAACCGGAAAAAGTTTTCCGCTGGGTGGAAAGACTGGTAAACGCTATATTAGCAGTCTTCGTTCCGGATGTGGACGACGGTGAAATAGATTCCTAGGAGGACGCGATCTCCTTCCGGGAGCAATACAGTCATCATCGAGAAGTTTCACTAAAGTGACAAGTCTTTGAGGAGTGCCTCAATTGGGCATGTTGGCGTCTCGCCTCCACGAGGGATCCCATGGATAATGTTCCAGGTCTGGGGACACTCAAGCTATAGCAGTGGACGTCCTCGGGACACCTTGGGTGTCTTCAGTCGGTTTGGGTGTCCCCTCCGTTTTCACTCTTCTGAAGGTGATAAATGTAAGAAGAACAAAGGTTCCGGCGATCCTCATTGTTCCGGTCTAGTCACGAAGGGCTTGGTATCCAGTTCTTCAAGATTTACTCATAGAAGGTCCCTGGCCTCTTCCTCTACGTGAGGAACTGTTACAGCAAGAGCCGGGCGTGTATCTAGACGGTTGACGGCGTGGCGGTTGAACGCCATATCCTAGCCAGAAAGGGTGTTACCAGTGAAGTCAGTTCCGCACTTCTTCAGGCTAGGACAGTAGTAACAGCAAGGCCTTGCCGCCGTGTTTGAAGAAAATATGTGTCATGGTGCGAATCCAAGAAGGCTACTATGCAAGGCTTTCAGCTGGGTCGTTCTTCTCCATTTTTTGCAAGCAGGCGTGGGTGTAGGCCTGAAGTTAGGCTCAAGTTAAGTGCGGTTTTTGGCCTTATAAATTTTCTTTCAAGAAAGATTTGGCAGCCTTTACAGAAGTTCGGTTCTTCGTGAAAGAATACTGCACATCCAACCTCCATTTGTGCTCCCATTGGCACCATGGGACCGTGACGTAGTGTTGCGTTTTCTTGTGTCACACTCAGGGCCGGTTCTAAGATTTGTGGCGCCCCGGGCAAAATATGGGGGGCGTGGCTTCAATTGGGGGCGTGGTCAACGCGCTGAAAGAAAAAATAAAAATAAATAAAAAGTATACTTACCATCCCCGTTCCTGATCCAGACCCCCTCCGCCGGCGGCGCCGCTCTTCTCCTCTCCTCTCTTCTCTTCAATCTATGGGAGAGACATTATTACGTCTCTCCCATAGAACAGCATAGACACTAGAGGTCAATTATGACCCCTAGTGTCTGTGCCACTATGCTGTGCGGTGCGCGATGACGTCATCGCGCATCGCACAGCAAAGGTCCTCTAGACGAAGGGAAACTAGACCGTAGCATCTAGTTTCCCTTCATGGAGAGGACCTTTGCTGTGCGGTGCGCGATGACGTCATTGCGCACCGCACAACTAAGGTCCTCTCAATGAAGGGAAACTAGACGCTACGCGTCTAGTTCCCTTCAAAGCGGGGGGGCACAGCTGGGCACTGCGGGGGACACAGTGGCGGATCTTGCCCTGGTGCGGCGCCCTCCGGATGGCGCCGGCGCCCTCCGGAAGGCGGCGCCCCGGGCAAAAGTACCGCTTGCCCGTGGTAAGAACCGCCACTGGTCACACTGATGGGAACCTTATGAAAGGTTGTGTTAATATTTCTCTCTTGGAGAGTGGTCATATTTTTGGGGTTGGCATCCGCTGGACGGATGTCGATAGTAGCGGCTGGGAGACCTATTATTTCAGGTATTAATTCACTTACCTCCAACCTTTCTTATTACATAGATCATTTTCTCCAACCACGGGTTTCCACATTGAGGTCACATCTGAAGGATACAACAGATTTTCTCAAAAAGATCCAAAAAATTCCCTGGAAACAAAATTATGCTTTTTTGACACTGGATGTCAAAGCACTTTATACACACATTCCACACTCCAAAGGTGTCGAAACCATTTGTCAATCTTTATCCTCGGATGAAGACCTCAGTGTGGAACAAACAATTTTTAAGGGATTGTATCTCTTTCATTCTTCATCACAATTATTTTTTATTTCAGGACACATTATTTACAGATTATGGGAACGGCCATGGGGACCAGGTTCGCGCCCAGCTACGCAAATCTCTACATGGGCGATTTTGAGGATCGCCACCTGTGGAATGGCGGATGGGGCGGGAACCTGGTCTTCTATGGCCGATACATAGATGATCTTTTTATTATTTGGGATGGGGATTTATCATCTGCACAAGATTTAGTATCGTCACTTAATTCCAACTCTTATAATTTATCGTTCACCTTCACATATAGTCAGGAACACGTTGATTTTCTGGATGTGACCCTCAGAGCAGTGGAGGATAGAATAATCACTTCAAATTATGTTAAACCAGTTAATACTAATTCTTATTTACACTATAAAAGTGCCCATTATGCCCCTTGGAAAAAGAATATACCCAAGGGACAACTAATGAGGCTGCGACGTAACTGCACGGAGATAGAAACCTTTCGTGCACAGGCAACTGATATGATTGACTCCTTTAGATCTAGAGAATACCCTGACAATATTCTAGAACAAGCTTTAGAAGAAGTACTTAATATGGATAGAGAAGATCTTTTAGAAAAAAAGACATATTCTAAAGCTTTTAAAAATTCTGCTCAAAAATCAGAAGAGACAATGTGCTTTTATTAGTAAATACAATAGGTGCTCTGGTCAAATCAAAACTATCATTTCCCGGAATTATAAAGTATTGAAACAAGATACAATTCTTGGAAAACTTCTACCAGATAAAATACAAGTTATTTATAAGAAAAATAAGACTCTTTAAACCATTCTAGCCCCCAGCCACCTTAGAGCGAACAAAACAAATGCCAAATCCGCTGACCAGGGTTGGTTAATACAAAGACCATGTGGTTTCTTCAGATGTGGAAAGACAAGATGTACAATGTGCTCCTATATACCTAGAAAAACAAACTCAATACAATTACCTCAAAATAATGAAACGTACACTCTAAAATCTTTTATGAATTGTGACTCCAAATTTGTTATATATCTATTGAGCTGTGGGTGTGGCTTACGTTATGTTGGTAGGACTACGAGATCTCTCCATACCCGGTTTATGGAACTCCGACGAAATATCATAAAAAATTGTACCACACATAGTGTATCACGTCATTTCAATGAAAAACATTCCAATGATCCAAGTAGTTTAACTATAGTTTCATTGGAATTGATTCCCCCCACAGCGAGGGGTGGTGACCGTTATAACAGATTATGTAAGAGAGAGGTATATTGGATGCTAAAATGTAACTCATTATATCCTGATGGCCTCAATGAGGCGATTGAATTGAATTCAGTGATTTAGAGGTAATTTATCAATTGTTGTATCCATGTACTTCTCGTTTTTTTGTTCACTCTTTTTTTGTTCACTCTTTCTCTCCTCCTAGTATTTACATATATATTTAGATCCTGTCTCCACTCTTGTGGGGGGTTTTTTCATTGAATATATGTATGTGTAGATTTCTTTAAGATTGACATTTCATGTATATTATTATTATATTATTATATTGTTTTTCTCTCTCTCCATACTGATTTTTATGTAAACTAAAATGGGCAAAATTAATATATATATACATTTTTTCTTTCAATATATAAATATACCACCAATACATCTAAGAAGAAAAAATATAATATTGCATCAATTGGTTTTTCGAATGCCATCTATATATATATATATATATTAATTCCAACTGAAGAGTATATTTACATATATGTATTTATTTTCTAATTTATTTTCTATTAGGGAACATATTATGATTGTTGGATTGTATTAGATCACCTGGGTGACTGTTTATATAATGGGCTCCTTGGGACGGGGGCGCATGTGCGGCCGGAGCCTGACTGTGCCGTTGCTATGCCCCGGGCCGCGTTGCTAAGGCATGACGTCTACGGGCCGATCATGTGACCTACATGTATCGACCACGTGGGTGGCGGATTCACGTCACGACGGGACGCCGATCACGCGCCGTATGACGCGGATCGACCCCGTGACGACGTGTCTGGTGACGCGGCTACTGAGCGTGGGGATGACGCCATCATGGCTGGGACTGGCACCTGCGCTTCCGCCCAACCTCCCCAGAATTCAGTTCGAATGAATCATCTGATCCATCTGACCCAATGAGATCTTGGTGAACGATCATGTGATGAATATTAATCACATGACCGGACAAAAGATCATTTTCAATAGAATAAACATAGTAATTTTATCCTTTCTCAGATCTCGTTTTTGATCAAATTTATAAACATCCATATGTGAGACCAGAATACAGGCTTATATGATATTTGTGTTTATCTTTCTTTGGGACGGTTAGGTAGTTGAATTAATTAACACACAGGTGTTTGCAATCTTATTAATTGTATAGGGTATATAAAGAGCTCTGGGTCATGCTCTATCATTCACTCCTGAGGAAGCTGGTAGTCAACATCAGCGAAACGCGTTGAGACGATATTGCTGGACACTTCTCACTACTTATCCCCTTTCAAATTGGAGACCTATTTCTTCACGATTGACCCGGACGGCATCAATTGGTCTCTCCACCTTGGACCCAACCTGCTATGGTGAGATTGAAAAAATCCCTGTCTGCATGAAAAAGCTTGCACAGTGTGCTTAAAAGAGGGACGTTCAAAAGCTGCTACTCACCTAATATCTGACTTGTGGACCACAATCTGGAGAGAATCCTAGCCTGGGGTACTATTTAATTCTCCTAAGGGGACTAGTGAATGTCTTTGACCCACGAACTGAGTTTTCTAAGTTGATCCCAGATGTTCTAAATCTTATATGTTTTTGAACAATATTATTATTATTATTTTTATTAAATTTATCATTAATTCAACCTAAAACCTACCGTCCTTTTATATGTTTTATTTTCATTTCCATTTTTCACTATTTTAATGTTGTTTTGATCTTTGGAGAGAATAGAGGGATATACCCATTAGAACAACAGAGCGCAGGTGTTATTTTCTCTTTTTCTGTAACTACATATATTGGGGATTGCCACCCCCTACACCAGCTGCTATTGACAGCGCACCCCACTTGTATATTTTTCTACTTGGGTTTCACAAGAGCCCTGTTTGATCTTCCAGTGTGGATAGAGTGGTTTGAGAACTCGGATAATAGTTCTGCCAAAAGTGGTTTCAGTGTTTCGCAGAATCCTGCCTGTTTAATGACTGTGGTTGCTTAAGCATTGAATGATTCAAGGTCTCTCGATGTAGTCAGGGCTTTGAATATTTCTGTCGCCAATTTGGCTCAGATTGGGGAATCAGAGGCTCGGATTGTCCGGTATGCCCCAGCGTGTTTGGGGCGCCTGCGTTTCTGCAGTCTGTTACAAGCTGAGTCTGTGATACGATTCGGCGTGCTTGTTCTACGACTGGATTGCCGTTACAGAAGTCGGTAGTGACCCATTCTGCTAGGTAGATGGGGTCTGCTTGGGCGGAGGCCCGAGGAGTCTCGCCGGTTCACCTTTCCCGAGCGGATACTTCAAACGCTTTGGCTAAGCTATACAAGTTTGATACCCGGGCTGATGGGGACCTCATGTTTGCTCAATCGGTGCTGCAGAGTCGTACGCACTCTCCCGCCCGGTCTGGAGCATTGGTATAAACCCCATGGTCCTTACGGAGTCCCCAGCATCCTCTAGGACGTTTGAGAAAATAGGATTTTAATACCTACCGGTAAATCGTTTTCTCTTAGTCCGTAGAGGATGCTGGGCGCCCGTCCCAGTGCGTACTGTGTCTGCCGTTATTGGTTTTGGTTACACTCCGGTAGTGTTTTTGTTTATGTCAGGCTGTTGCTGCCGTTGTGCATGCCTTGGCAAGAGGTGTCTTATTAATGGTTGTGTTGACA
The DNA here is from genome assembly GCF_028390025.1 of Pseudophryne corroboree. Taxonomy (NCBI): domain Eukaryota; kingdom Metazoa; phylum Chordata; class Amphibia; order Anura; family Myobatrachidae; genus Pseudophryne; species Pseudophryne corroboree. The sequence goes on from NC_086452.1 coordinate 383,519,411, forward strand.
CACTGGTTGTGTTACATGTTCTTTCAGCATGTGGCTGTGTATTGTTCATGCTATGGGCTGGTGTTCTTTTGAATGCCATGTTCTGCGGTATATTCGTGGTGTGAGCTGGTATGACACTCACCGTGTTTAAACAATAAATCTTTCCTCGAAATGTCCATCTCCCTGGGCACTGTTTTCTAACTGAGGTCTGGAGGAGGGGCATAGAGGGAGGAGTCAGTTCACACCCATTGAAAGTCTTATGGTGTGCCCATGTCTCCTGCGGATACCGTCTATACCCCATGGTCCTTACGGAGTCCCCAGCATCCTCTACGGACTAAGAGAAAAGGATTTACCGGTAGGTATTAAAATCCTATTATTAATTTTGCCATGTTTAAGTAATATAATTATTAATAGAGACAACCAGGGGTGAAGCCAGAACTTTGGGGGCCCCATAACAACATACTGAAGGGCTCAATTTTCCAAAGCTTCTAGGAGACACCTCTCCACAGCAGTTATTAATTTTATGTCCCATAATAGTGCCCTAGTTGATATGCCCCATAGTAATGCTCTAGTTAATGTTATGCCCCATAGCAGTACTCTACTTTATTTTATAAACAACAGTAGTGCAATAGTTCACATTAGGTCACATTATAATGCTACCCGTACGCGTTATGCCATACAGTGCCCCAATTGATATTGTGACATACAGTGCCCCCAGTTCATATTATTGCACACCAAAAGTACCTCCACCTCATATTGGGACCCATTACAGCACCTTCCAGTTAAAATTCTGCCGCATTACAGTGCCCCCAATTTACATTATAGCACACTATAATTCATCCACTTCATATTGTGCCACATTACAGTGCCCCAGTTCTTATTATGTAACATTATAGTGCCCTCGAATTCAGTTTATGCCACATTAAAGTGCCCCCTTACCATTGTAACATACACATCTCCCTGAAAATTGAATGTCAACCCCATTCGGGTTCACTACGATCTGCCGGCGGCCGGCCTCCCGGTGACCAGCATACCGGCGCCGGGAGGCCGGCCGCCGGCTTACCGTCAGTGTGGCGAGCGCAAATGAGCCCCTTGCGGGCTCGCTACACGCGCCACACTATTTTATTCTCCCTCCAGGGGGTCGTGGACCCCCACGAGGGAGAATAAGTGTCGGGCTCCCGGGCTCCCAGCGCCGGTTTGCTGGTCGCCGGGAGCCCGACCGCCGGCATACTGAAGACCACCCCCCCATTCAGCCTGGGCAAAGGGTAAGATGCAATTGTTTAACAGGCAAAATGTTAAGCTGGGAAATTGGTATGCAACTATATATTTTGGGTCCGGAGCCCCTAAGCAGGTGCAGATTGGTATGCCGGGACAGCGGCACAAAATACCGGTAGGCCAGTCCTTTAGTCCCCTCAGCTGGCCGCTTTCACACTGCCGGCTGGAAGCTGCTAGCCGGGAGAAGCAGCTACAGCACTTGGGGACTCAGTAGTGGGCGTGGCTACACGGGACTCTCAGGGGGCAGAGCTACACGAGACTCAGGAGTCAGGCCCAGCATTGATGCTGAATGATGTCAGGGAGAGAGACAGGAGAAGCTGATGCTGATCCATGGCCAGCCCAGCCAGTGAGAGTGCACTCTGCTGGTTTTATAGTACAGTCAGTGCTGTAAGAGGGAGTGGAGAGAAACGTGTATGACTATATCTATGTGTAACTAGCATGTGCACTTCTGTGTTTGTATTATATGTGTGGTGTGTGTGACTTCCGTGTGTGTGTGTGTGTGTGTGTGTGTGTGTGTGACTTGTATGTGGGCTTCTCCTTTTGTGTGTGTGTGTGTGTGTGTGTGTGTCAGTGGCGTGCGGTGAGGTCAGTGGCTGGTGAGGCACTGAAGCCATAATGTCGGATCCTGCCGATGACCCCTACCACTACCGAGCCAATGCCCGCTACTGCCTCTGAGCCAATGCCTGCTGCCACCGCCAATGGCTTAAAAACTTGCCCACCATCAACTGACCCAGCCCTCCGCCACTAATTTGCATCTCAGTCCGATGCCGCCAATGCCCGCTGCCTGCCTGCTCATCATACTTGTGATATATTGTAAATTTTTATAGAAAAAAAATAAAAATTAGTGTTTGGGAAGGGAGGGGGAGGAGGACATGAATGCAATTTTGTTGTCCAAGGCTTCCATTAACTTAATGGAGAAGGGTCTGAATGGGTTAAAAAAAATGTAAAAAAAAATGCGTGAGGCTCCCCCTTCCTAAGTATAACCAGCCACGGGCTCTTTGAGCCGGTCCTGGTTGTTTAAATACTGGGAAAGATAGCCATAAGTGTGTAAAAAAAAGAATATTGTTTTTTTGTTGTGGAACTACAAGTCCCAGCAAGCCTCCCCCGCTTGCTGGTACTTGGAGAACCTCAAGTACCAGCATGCGGGGAAATAACGGGCCCGCTGGTACCTGTAGTTCTACAAAATAAAAATACCCAAAAAAAAACACAACACACACACCGTGAAAGTAAAAATTTATTAAAACACACTTACACATACTTACCTACATCCCACGCCGGTCACGTCCACTTGTCCATGTAGAATCCAATAGGTGGTTCCTGTAAAAATGAGATAGAGATTACTTACCTACATCCCACGCCGATCACGTCCACTTGTCTAGTAGAATCCAATAGGGCCGGTACCTGTAAAAATGAAAATTATACTTACAAACAAAGTAATCCACAGGAGGAGAGAGAGAGAGAGAGAGAGGGATAAATGAATGAATATTATACACTCGCTGACGCGGGAGGACGTTAGCACAGACAGGGGAGAGTGCTGCTGCTGGCTGGTATGATGGAGCAGGCTCCCCCAATAGTTGTGAGCCCAGTAGCTGTACCCCCAGTAGCTTTGCCCCCTGCAGCAGGGCCCCCAGTAGCAGTGCCCAGAGTAGTTGTGACCCCTGTAGTTGTGCCCCCAGTCGCTGTGCCCCTTGTAGCTGTGCCCCCTGTAGCTTTGCCCCCAGTAGCTGTGCCCCTTGTAGCAGTGCCCTGAGTAGTTGTGCCCCCAGTCGCTGTGGCCCCTGTAGCTTTGCCCCCAGTTGCTGTACCCCCAGTAGTTGTGACCCCAGTCGCTGTGCCCCCAGTAGTTGTGACCCCTGTAGCTGTGCGCCCCTTGTAGCAGTGCCCTGAGTAGTTGTGCCCCCAGTCGCTGTGGCCCCTGTAGCTTTGCCCCCAGTTGCTGTGCCCCCTGTAGTTGTGACCCCAGTCGCTGTGCCCCTTGTAGCTGTGCCCCCTGTAGCTTTGCCCCCTAGCTGTGCCCCGAGTAGTTGTGACCCCTGTCACTGTGCCCCCAGTAGCAGTGCCCCCAGTCGCTGTTCCCCCTGTAGCTGTGCCCCCAGTAGCTTTGCCCCTTTTGGCTGTGCCCCCAGTAGTTGTGACCCCTGTAATTGTGTTGCTGTGCCCGTTGTAGCAGTGCCCCTAGTAGTTGCGACCCCTGTAGTTGTCCCCCCAGTCGCTGTGCCCCCTGTAGCTGTGCCCCCAGTAGTTGTGCACCCTGTAGCTTTGCCCCCAGTAGCTGTGCCCCCAGTAATTGTGCCCCCAGTAGCTGTACCCCTTGTGGCTGTGCCCCCAGTAGTTGTGACCCCTGTAATTGTGCCCCTTGTAGCTGTGCCCCCAGTTTCTGTGCCCTTGTAGTTGTGCACCCAGTTTCTGTGCCCCTTGTAGTTGTGCACCCAGTTGCTGTGCCCCTTGTAGTTGTGCCCCCAGGACGCTGTGCCCCTTGTAGATGAGCCCCCCAGTTGCTGTGCCCCTTGTAGTTGTGCCCCCAACACAAACACATAAATAAATAAAAAAATACATACACACATTCACACACTTACCGCTCCTGCAGCGCTGTCCTCCGTCTCCGTCCGTCGGCTCGTCTCTACTATGGGAGAGACGTCATGACTCATGACGTCTCTCCCATAGTAGCGCCGCTCAGACACCAGGGGTCAATTATGACCTCTGGTGTCAGTCAGCGGCGCTGGCTGCAGCGGGCACCCGCACAGGCCACGGCGCTCGCTGCAGCCAGGAAGGGGGCTCGCTGACTGACCCAGCCCTCCGCCACTAATTTGCATCTCAGTCCGATGCCGCCAATGCCCGCTGCCTGCCTGCTCATCATACATGTGATATATTGTACATTTTTATAGAAAAAAAAAAAAAATTAGTGTTTGGGACTGGGAAGGGAGTGGGAGGAGTACATGAATGCAATTTTGTTGTCCAGGGCTTCCATTAACTTAATGGAGAAGGGTCTGAATGGGTTAAAAAAAATGTAAAAAAAAATGCGTTAGGTCCCCTTCCTAAGCATAACCAGTCTCGGGCTCTTTGAGCCGGTCCTGGTTGTTTAAATACTGGGAAAGATAGCCATAAGTGTGTAAAAAAAAGAATATTTTTTGTTGTGGAACTACAAGGCCCAGCAGGCCTCCCCCGCTTGCTGGTACTTGGAGAACCTCAAGTACCAGCATGCGGGGAAATAACGGGCCCGCTGGTACCTGTAGTTCCACACAAAAAAATACCCAAATAAAAACAACACACACACACCGTGAAAGTAAAAATGTATTAAAACACACTTACACACTCACACATGCTTACCTACATCCCACCCCGGTCACGTCCACTTGTCCAGTAGAATCCAATAGGTGGTTACTGTAAAAATTAGATAGAGATTACTTACCTACATCACACGCCGGTCACGTCCACTTGTCCAGTAGAATCCAATAGGGCCGGTACCTATAAAAATGAAAATTATGCTTACAAAGTAATGTACTGGATCCGCTGGGCCAATCACATCTGGGGCACGCCCCTGTCATTGAGGCACCAGTATAGGTTCCGCTTCACCATTCATTTTCAATGGGCTTTCACAGCTGTTAGGGTATGTTAACCTATTCAGGTCTGATTATAAACTCTCTGCAGTCATCAGTCAGAATGCTGTTCCCCTTAGCAACCGGTTGGAGATCAGTGAATGAAAAGGTGACACAGGATCATTGTGTAACCTAAGCAGTTCATAGTTGATCTGTCTTAGGGGCCATATAAGGTTTATTTTATAGTAAGAGAACAAAGGATTCATGTGTGCCAATACATTTAGCCAATCAGAATACACCATGTATGTCTTGAAAACTGAAACACATCATTTGTCAAACAAGATTATAATTTGCAATTAAAATATATTTATTGCTTTGCGATTATCAGTTTTCCCGGAACATCCTTTCTGGAGGTCAGGACAGGTCAAAATCCTCCTCGATGTTCAGAACTTTTGGCGATATGCTTGACTGGCCTTGGATACATCTGGCGTTATAACAATGAACAATTCATGCTTTGAATACAATGCTTGAATCAATATATATTTGCCATTCAAAGGAAGCTCCTACACCATCACAGCCCATTGCTGCGCCCCGCCCCCTGCTGCTTGGACTTTTAGTGTTAGCAGCGGGAGGCACCTCTCCCGCTGCCTCACACCATCATCACACGCAGCCGTAGCAAGAGGGGAAAAATTATTATAATAATAAAAGAAGATATTTATCACAGACTGTTATAAATATCTTCTTTTTATTATTTTAATCATTATGACAGGGGAGGCACTGCCTCCCCTGACCGCACGTCCCTGGTGTGTGTGACTTGCATGTGGGCTTCTCTTTTATTAGTGTGTGTGTGTGTGTGTGTGTGTGTGTGTGTGAATTGCATGTGAGCTTCTGTTTGTGTGTGTTTGTGAGACTTGCATTTGGGCTTCTGTATGTGTCATGCTTGCCTGCAGGGAGTCTTCTGTTTTTTTCCCTGCAAATCAGACTACAGCACCCGGATTCCTACTGCCTACCCCTCCATCCCCCTCCCACACCCAACAATGACAGACAGCTGGAAGGAATGGCATCACTGATGACGCTGCTGGTGCTCCTGGAGGTGCTCCGTGCTCTGCCTCTGTTGGTGTAGTCCCCACTTGTGGAGGAGCATTATCAGTGCTGCTGCTCGCCCTGCTGGCAACGATCTGTTCTGGACATGGAGAATCTGCAGCACAGTTTCCTGGACGTGATCACTCAGAGGAGCGGCGAGGAGATCCAGCAGTAACCCATAGAGATGAGCGGGTTCGGTTTCTCTGAATCCGAACCCGCCAGAACTTCATGTTTTTTTTCACGGGTCCGAGCGACTCGGATCTTCCCGCCTTGCTCGGTTAACCCGAGCGCGCCCGAACGTCATCATGACGCTGTCGGATTCTCGCGAGACTCGGATTCTATATAAGGAGCCGCGCGTCGCCGCCATTTTCACACGTGCATTGAGATTGATAGGGAGAGGACGTGGCTGGCGTCCTCTCCGTTTAGACACTTGATTTACTAATTTTGGGGAGCATTAGGAGTACTCAGTAGTGTACAGTGCAGAGTTTTGCTGATAGTGACCAGTGACCACCACTTTTATTTATAATCCGTTCTCTGCCTGAAAAAAGCGATACACAGCACACAGTGACTCAGTCACATACCATATCTGTGTGCACTGCTCAGGCTCAGGCCAGTGTGCTGCATCATCTATATATATTATATATCTGTCTGACTGCTCAGCTCACACAGCTTATAATTGTGGGTGAGACTGGGGAGCACTACTGCAGTGCCAGTTATAGGTTATAGCAGGAGCCAGGAGTACATAATATTATATTAAAATTAAACAGTGCACACTTTTGCTGCAGGAGTGCCACTGCCAGTGTGACTAGTGACCAGTGACCTGACCACCAGTATATAATATTAGTAGTATACTATCTCTTTATCAACCAGTCTATATTAGCAGCAGACACAGTACAGTGCGGTAGTTCACGGCTGTGGCTACCTCTGTGTCGGCACTCGGCAGCCCGTCCATAATTGTATATACCAGTGACCTAACCGTGGTTTTTTTTTCTTTCTTTATACATACATACTAGTTACGAGTATACTATCTCTTTATCAACCAGTCTATATATTAGCAGCAGACACAGTACAGTGCGGTAGTTCACGGCTGTGGCTACCTCTGTGTCGGCACTCGGCAGCCCGTCCATAATTGTATATACCACCTAACCGTGGTTTTTTTTTCTTTCTTTATACATACATACTAGTTACGAGTATACTATCTCTTTATCAACCAGTCTATATATTAGCAGCAGACACAGTACAGTGCGGTAGTTCACGGCTGTGGCTACCTCTGTGTCGGCACTCGGCAGCCCGTCCATAATTGTATATACCAGTGACCTAACCGTGGTTTTTTTTTCTTTCTTTATACATACATACTAGTTACGAGTATACTATCTCTTTATCAACCAGTCTATATATTAGCAGCAGACACAGTACAGTGCGGTAGTTCACGGCTGTGGCTACCTCTGTGTCGGCACTCGGCAGCCCGTCCATAATTGTATATACCACCTAACCGTGGTTTTTTTTTCTTTCTTTATACATACATACTAGTTACGAGTATACTATCTCTTTATCAACCAGTCTATATATTAGCAGCAGACACAGTACAGTGCGGTAGTTCACGGCTGTGGCTACCTCTGTGTCGGCACTCGGCAGCCCGTCCATAATTGTATATACCAGTGACCTAACCGTGGTTTTTTTTTCTTTCTTTATACATACATACTAGTTACGAGTATACTATCTCTTTATCAACCAGTCTATATATTAGCAGCAGACACAGTACAGTGCGGTAGTTCACGGCTGTGGCTACCTCTGTGTCGGCACTCGGCAGCCCGTCCATAATTGTATATACCACCTAACCGTGGTTTTTTTTTCTTTCTTTATACATACATACTAGTTACGAGTATACTATCTCTTTATCAACCAGTCTATATATTAGCAGCAGACACAGTACAGTGCGGTAGTTCACGGCTGTGGCTACCTCTGTGTCGGCACTCGGCAGCCCGTCCATAATTGTATATACCAGTGACCTAACCGTGGTTTTTTTTTCTTTCTTTATACATACATACTAGTTACGAGTATACTATCTCTTTATCAACCAGTCTATATATTAGCAGCAGACACAGTACAGTGCGGTAGTTCACGGCTGTGGCTACCTCTGTGTCGGCACTCGGCAGCCCGTCCATAATTGTATATACCACCTAACCGTGGTTTTTTTTTCTTTCTTTATACATACATACTAGTTACGAGTATACTATCTCTTTATCAACCAGTCTATATATTAGCAGCAGACACAGTACAGTGCGGTAGTTCACGGCTGTGGCTACCTCTGTGTCGGCACTCGGCAGCCCGTCCATAATTGTATACTAGTATCCAATCCATCCATCTCCATTGTTTACCTGAGGTGCCTTTTAGTTGTGCCTATTAAAATATGGAGAACAAAAATGTTGAGGTTCCAAAATTAGGGAAAGATCAAGATCCACTTCCACCTCGTGCTGAAGCTGCTGCCACTAGTCATGGCCGAGACGATGAAATGCCAGCAACGTCGTCTGCCAAGGCCGATGCCCAATGGCATAGTACAGAGCATGTCAAAACCAAAACACCAAATATCAGTAAAAAAAGGACTCCAAAACCTAAAATAAAAATGTCGGAGGAGAAGCGTAAACTTGCCAATATGCCATTTACCACACGGAGTGGCAAGGAACGGCTGAGGCCCTGGCCTATGTTCATGGCTAGTGGTTCAGCTTCACATGAGGATGGAAGCACTCAGCCTCTCGCTAGAAAACTGAAAAGACTCAAGCTGGCAAAAGCACCGCAAAGAACTGTGCGTTCTTTGAAATCCCAAATCCACAAGGAGAGTCCAATTGTGTCGGAGCGATGCCTGACCTTCCCAACACTGGACGTGAAGAGCATGCGCCTTCCACCATTTGCACGCCCCCTGCAAGTGCTGGAAGGAGCACCCGCAGTCCAGTTCCTGATAGTCAGATTGAAGATGTCAGTGTTGAAGTACACCAGGATGAGGAGGATATGGGTGTTGCTGGCGCTGGGGAGGAAATTGACCAGGAGGATTCTGATGGTGAGGTGGTTTGTTTAAGTCAGGCACCCGGGGAGACACCTGTTGTCCGTGGGAGGAATATGGCCGTTGACATGCCAGGTGAAAATACCAAAAAAATCAGCTCTTCGGTGTGGAGGTATTTCACCAGAAATGCGGACAACAGGTGTCAAGCCGTGTGTTCCCTTTGTCAAGCTGTAATAAGTAGGGGTAAGGACGTTAACCACCTCGGAACATCCTCCCTTATACGTCACCTGCAGCGCATTCATAATAAGTCAGTGACAAGTTCAAAAACTTTGGGTGACAGCGGAAGCAGTCCACTGACCAGTAAATCCCTTCCTCTTGTAACCAAGCTCACGCAAACCACCCCACCAACTCCCTCAGTGTCAATTTCCTCCTTCCCCAGGAATGCCAATAGTCCTGCAGGCCATGTCACTGGCAAGTCTGACGAGTCCTCTCCTGCCTGGGATTCCTCCGATGCATCCTTGCGTGTAACGCCTACTGCTGCTGGCGCTGCTGTTGTTGCCGCTGGGAGTCGATGGTCATCCCAGAGGGGAAGTCGTAAGCCCACTTGTACTACTTCCAGTAAGCAATTGACTGTTCAACAGTCCTTTGCGAGGAAGATGAAATATCACAGCAGTCATCCTACTGCAAAGCGGATAACTGAGTCCTTGACAACTATGTTGGTGTTAGACGTGCGTCCGGTATCCGCCGTTAGTTCACAGGGAACTAGACAATTTATTGAGGCAGTGTGCCCCCGTTACCAAATACCATCTAGGTTCCACTTCTCTAGGCAGGCGATACCGAGAATGTACACGGACGTCAGAAAAAGACTCACCAGTCTCCTAAAAAATGCAGTTGTACCCAATGTCCACTTAACCACGGACATGTGGACAAGTGGAGCAGGGCAGGGTCAGGACTATATGACTGTGACAGCCCACTGGGTAGATGTATGGACTCCCGCCGCAAGAACAGCAGCGGCGGCACCAGTAGCAGCATCTCGCAAACGCCAACTCTTTCCTAGGCAGGCTACGCTTTGTATCACCGCTTTCCAGAATACGCACACAGCTGAAAACCTCTTACGGCAACTGAGGAAGATCATCGCGGAATGGCTTACCCCAATTGGACTCTCCTGTGGATTTGTGGCATCGGACAACGCCAGCAATATTGTGTGTGCATTAAATATGGGCAAATTCCAGCACGTCCCATGTTTTGCACATACCTTGAATTTGGTGGTGCAGAATTTTTTAAAAAACGACAGGGGCGTGCAAGAGATGCTGTCGGTGGCCAGAAAAATTGCGGGACACTTTCGGCGTACAGGCACCACGTACAGAAGACTGGAGCACCACCAAAAACTACTGAACCTGCCCTGCCATCATCTGAAGCAAGAAGTGGTAGCGAGGTGGAATTCAACCCTCTATATGCTTCAGAGGTTGGAGGAGCAGCAAAAGGCCATTCAAGCCTATACAATTGAGCACGATATAGGAGATGGAATGCACCTGTCTCAAGTGCAGTGGAGAATGATTTCAACGTTGTGCAAGGTTCTGATGCCCTTTGAACTTGCCACACGTGAAGTCAGTTCAGACACTGCCAGCCTGAGTCAGGTCATTCCCCTCATCAGGCTTTTGCAGAAGAAGCTGGAGGCATTGAAGGAGGAGCTAAAAGGGAGCGATTCCGCTAGGCATGTGGGACTTGTGGATGCAGCCCTTAATTCGCTTAACAAGGATTCACGGGTGGTCAATCTGTTGAAATCAGAGCACTACATTTTGGCCACCGTGCTCGATCCTAGATTTAAAGCCTACCTTGGATCTCTCTTTCCGGCAGACACAGGTCTGCTGGGGTTGAAAGACCTGCTGGTGACAAAATTGTCAAGTCAAGCGGAACGCGACCTGTCAACATCTCCTCCTTCACATTCTCCCGCAACTGGGGGTGCGAGGAAAAGGCTCAGAATTCCGAGCCCACCCGCTGGCGGTGATGCAGGGCAGTCTGGAGCGACTGCTGATGCTGACATCTGGTCCGGACTGAAGGACCTGACAACGATTACGGACATGTCGTCTACTGTCACTGCATATGATTCTCTCAACATTGATAGAATGGTGGAGGATTATATGAGTGACCGCATCCAAGTAGGCACGTCACACAGTCCGTACTTATACTGGCAGGAAAAAGAGGCAATTTGGAGGCCCTTGCACAAACTGGCTTTATTCTACCTAAGTTGCCCTCCCACAAGTGTGTACTCCGAAAGAGTGTTTAGTGCCGCCGCTCACCTTGTCAGCAATCGGCGTACGAGGTTACATCCAGAAAATGTGGAGAAGATGATGTTCATTAAAATGAATTATAATCAATTCCTCCGCGGAGACATTGACCAGCAGCAATTGCCTCCACAAAGTACACAGGGAGCTGAGATGGTGGATTCCAGTGGGGACGAATTGATAATCTGTGAGGAGGGGGATGTACACGGTGATATATCGGAGGGTGAAGATGAGGTGGACATCTTGCCTCTGTAGAGCCAGTTTGTGCAAGGAGAGATTAATTGCTTCTTTTTTGGGGGGGGTCCAAACCAACCCGTCATATCAGTCACAGTCGTGTGGCAGACCCTGTCACTGAAATGATGGGTTGGTTAAAGTGTGCATGTCCTGTTTTGTTTATACAACATAAGGGTGGGTGGGAGGGCCCAAGGACAATTCCATCTTGCACCTCTTTTTTCTTTTCTTTTTCTTTGCATCATGTGCTGATTGGGGAGGGTTTTTTTGGAAGGGACATCCTGCGTGACACTGCAGTGCCACTCCTAGATGGGCCCGGTGTTTGTGACGGCCACTAGGGTCGCTAATCTTACTCACACAGTCAGCTACCTCATTGCGCCTCTTTTTTTCTTTGCGTCATGTGCTGTTTGGGGAGGGTTTTTTGGAAGGGACATCCTGCGTGACACTGCAGTGCCACTCCTAGATGGGCCCGGTGTTTGTGTCGGCCACTAGGGTCGCTAATCTTACTCACACAGCTACCTCATTGCGCCTCTTTTTTTCTTTGCGTCATGTGCTGTTTGGGGAGGGTTTTTTGGAAGGGCCATCCTGCGTGACACTGCAGTGCCACTCCTAGATGGGCCCGGTGTTTGTGTCGGCCACTAGGGTCGCTAATCTTACTCACACAGCTACCTCATTGCGCCTCTTTTTTTCTTTGCGTCATGTGCTGTTTGGGGAGGGTTTTTTGGAAGGGACATCCTGCGTGACACTGCAGTGCCACTCCTAGATGGGCCCGGTGTTTGTGTCGGCCACTAGGGTCGCTTATCTTACTCACACAGCGACCTCGGTGCAAATTTTAGGACTAAAAATAATATTGTGAGGTGTGAGGTATTCAGAATAGACTGAAAATGAGTGTAAATTATGGTTTTTGAGGTTAATAATACTTTGGGATCAAAATGACCCCCAAATTCTATGATTTAAGCTGTTTTTTAGTGTTTTTGGAAAAAAACACCCGAATCCAAAACACACCCGAATCCGACAAAAAAAATTCGGTGAGGTTTTGCCAAAACGCGTTCGAACCCAAAACACGGCCGCGGAACCGAACCCAAAACCAAAACACAAAACCCGAAAAATTTCAGGCGCTCATCTCTAGTAACCCACCAAGCAGGCAAAACCCAGGCAGCTCCCACCTACCCAGTCTCACGCTGGCACAGGCATCAGGGTTATCCCTGTAGCATTGCTAGCTGTCAGCACTGGGCCCAGATATAGGAGACCCCTCGTAATTAGCCCAGCATAGTCTTTTTTTTTTTTTTACCTTTCAGTTAATCATGGGCTGCTCCACTGTCTGCACAGTCACTCACACACTTCTCCGCACAGTGGGCCCATATAGTAATAGATAGAGCAATCCCCTTACACAGTGGTTCTCATACTGGGGTGCCTCAGGACACTTGCAGGGGTGCCTCAGGTTGGTGGTCCAGAACCAATTCAAATTATTTACAGTCAATGAAATAGGCAAAACCAGTGCTTGTGGCTGCCAATCATAAAACATGTGGACAAACAGAAGTGAATCCTGTCCCTCACCACATAACTGACCCCAAGGATGACATATAAACACAGCTTATTTAATTTCATATTTTTAGCTGAATTTTTCAGTAAGAAACGTTTGGCCTAGGGGTGCCGTGAAACAATTTCTGATACTCTAAGGCGCCGTGATTCCAAAAAGTTTGGGAACCATTGCCCTTACATTAAATGCGGTCATTGGAGTCTAGAGACAAGAGGATAAGGTATGTGCTGGAAGCATACCGTACATACAAAAGCCACAGGATCACTTGTACATATACTGTCATCCCACTGTACACACTGCCTGCATGGCATGTGTAGTCTTTTGGCTTCTTGAGAGGGTATTACTTGTTGTGTATTACCCTCTATATTGCCAACCACATGTTATATAGTATAAAGTCGCAGACGCAACTGAAGCAAAGGATGTAAGAAAGACCGCACGTCTAACTGAGAATCAGGCCCTATGAGAGGCCCTATGAGGAGGGATCCCGCTCCCCTTGACAGACCCCACCCCTATTAGGGCTGCATCCCTAAATTTCCCGGGCTGGTTTTCCATCTTAATCTGCCCCTATCCCTAGGCGTCTGGTCCCATAGCAATGTCACCCCCTGAACCCACAATAGCTAGGCCCATGGAGCCAAGAAAACATATCATAAAAGGGTTAAGCATTAACCAATGACTGTCCAATATCATACAATTAATAATTAGAGCAGTGTGATAATTATGAAATGCTGCAAGACAAGGACAGATTAATTCTTACAGTGTTCAAGAAGCATGTGAGGCACTAGTCAGTGGTAAAAAAGTAATAACCACTATACTAATACCCATAGTACAGCAAATCAAGATCTAACTATGGCCCTCATTCCGAGTTGATCGGTCGCAAGGCGAATTTAGCAGAGTTACACACGCTAAGCCGCCGCCTACTGGGAGTGAATCTTAGCTTCTTAAAATTGCGACCGATGTATTCGCAATATTGCGATTACTAACTACTTAGCAGTTTCAGAGTAGCTCCAGACTTACTCTGCCTGTGCGATCAGTTCAGTGCTTGTCGTTCCTGGTTGACGTCACAAACACACCCAGCGTTCGCCCAGGCACTCCCACCGTTTCCCCGGCCACTCCTGCGTTTTTTCCGGAAACGGTAGCGTTTTCAGCCACACGCCCCTGAAACGCCGTGTTTCCGCCCAGTAACACCCATTTCCTGTCAATCACATTACGATCGCCGGAGCGATGAAAAAGCCGTGAGTAAAATTACTTTCTACATAGTAAAGTTACTTGGCGCAGTCGCAGTGCGAACATTGCGCATGCGTACTAAGCGGATTTTCACTGCGATGCGATGAAAAATACCGAGCGAACAACTCGGAATGAGGGCCTATGACTTTCAGCTGCTGTGTTTTAATATATACCCATTATTTGGATCAGTGCACCTATCGATTACCCCTACCCTCTTTTCTAACCATGTATAACTTGGCAGACCAGTCAGACAACAGAATCTGATGCTCAGGTGCCTATTTGTAGATTGGTTAAACAGCCGAAATGTATTTCACAGTACTGCTTAGGTTTACATTGTGACTTCTGCCAGCCTGGCAGACTTAAATTCATTCCCACCTGTCCAATAAGTTATGGAGAAAAATAAGTTGTTTTTCTTGTCCCCACACCTATTTGGTGCCAGACCAGGCAAAGTCAAGCAAAATATTTAGAAAATCCCCATATTAATTAAAAAACAATGCTATTACAACAAACAGAAGGAAGGCTATCCTACGGAATCAGTCTTCCAGGGCTATAATTTACTAAGCAGCAGGTTTTCACTTTACTTGCGGATTCAGTATTGGCCATGCACGCACATTGCATTATACCAGAGAGGGATTGCAAAAAAGTGTTGCTAATACATAGCCATCCACAAATCCATATTGGAATATACAAAATAGTCCAGTGGTTCCCAAACTTTTTTGAATCACTGCGCCCTAGAGTATCAGAATTTTTTTCACAGCACCCCTAGGCCAAAAGTTCCTTACTGAGAAATTTATAAAGAAATATTAAATTAAGTAAATTGTGTTTATATGTCATCCTTAGGTTCAGTTTTGTGGTGAGGGACAGGATTTGCTTCTGTTTGTCCACATATTTATGACTGACAGCCACTAGCACTGGTTTTGTCTATTACATTGACCATAAATAATTTGAATTAGTCCTGGACCACCAACCCAAGGCACCCTAGCAAGTGTCTCGCGGCACCCCAGGGAGCCACGGCACACAGTTTGAGAACCACTGCAATAGTACCTTTATTCCAAGTCTGACTTCTCTCTCCAACAGTGCACTTTATAAGTCATTAGGTTGACTATTCTTCTCAAACTCATATCTATATTTGCAATCATTTATTTACCCCATGTCTTTCTTTTTTAGCCTCATCTTTTTTTCTTATATTTCATCCGCTCTCCCCAGAAATAAATTTTTTAATACTCAGTCATCATTTTTAGCCCCAGGTTTATTTTTTTATCATTACTTTCCTGTGGGTCTTTCGATCCCTGTTGTTCTGTTTCCTTCCCCTAAGATCTCTTTTCTTAAACTAACTCTTTCTCACCCTCCAGGGCTCCTTTTTTGTATTTGCTGGAAGTTCCCCAGCTCTGCCCCTCCCATCACCTCCTCCCCAGTAATATATCCCCTATTGACCAGGGTCCAGTTCTGTCAGATGGTTGCATGTTCCTCCTCAGCTCCTCTTTCACTCCACATTGTCCCATGTAGACCAATCAGAAGAGACGATATGTATTCTTTGATTTGCTTGTATGTTCTGCCTTGCTATGCTGCGTAATCAGAAGCATTTCAAAGAAAACATAGTATCTTCTGATTAGCTGGGATGCATCAATGGAATACCATGATAGTAGTTTGACTGTGACAGCATGTTGAACTGGAGCCAGGTTCTCCACTGATGATGCCATCACTACCTTACATAGATGGCTGGAAATCATCAGCAGAAAAGTATAAATGGTTTGAACAAATTGATGGACATCAGTACTGTGGGTCACAGGAATGAAGCAGATAAACCAGTTAAAGGGTGGGCACTATGCACATGAGAAAATAAAACTCGCAAAATATCTGTCATCAAGGACAGACAAAACATCAGACTTTTGACCATGAATGGAAAAAACTATCTCCCATCAGCAGCTAACCATCGATGGTGGAAGCACATCCCTAACTGGAGCACACTTGTCACAGTCAAGCTCTCTACTTGATGAACAAATATATATTGGGGCAGTACGGATGGTGTAATGGTTAGCATTACTGCCTCACAGCACTGAGGTCATGGGTTCGATTCCTACCATGGCCCTAACTGTGCGGAGTTTGTATATTCTCCCCGTACTTGCGTGGGTTTCCTCCGGGTTCTCCGGTTTCCTCCCACAATCCAAAAATATACCGGTAGGTTAATTGGCTCCCAACAAAATTAACCCTAGTGAATGTGTCTGTGTATATATGAGATAGGGAATATAGATTGTAAGCTCCACTGGGGCAGGGACTGATGTGAATGGGCAAAATATTTTCTGTAAAGCGCTGCGGAATATGTGTGCGCTATATAAATAACTGGTAATAAATAATAAATAAATAAATAAATAATAATAATACTGAGCAGGCTGTAGTATCACATACAGTTTAAATGGCAGATACTGTTATTCATGTTTGCAAGTGGAAGTAGTGTTGGTCAGTGGGAATCCTCCTCCTCGCACGCTTAGATCACACCTGCCAAGGAGAATAAGTTATCAAAAAAGCCATTTATAGGCTGCAATAAAAAAAATTTTTTAAAAACCTATACATACCATTCATAGAGGCAGTTCCCTAGAGGACATCTACAGAAGCGTCATTTTCAGAGACGTTAAATACTCAATATGAAACAGGTAGAAGGGTCTATGTCACTAAAAATACAATATTTAAATTTGAATCTAATTGGTTCTTTTAAATGTATTGAATTCTCATGTAAATTAAGAAATAACAGGGCAGAGGAGCTATAGATCCATTAACAGAAGACAAACTGCTATAACATTATCGGCGGGATGTAATGAGGCCGAGATCGCCAGAGGTGCGGGATGTCGGCCGATCTCGGACGTTTTTTTAAAGAGGCAATCTGGACCTGCGGCAATCTCAGACTCCATTACATCCCACCGCACGTGTACAAAGTAAAGTGGGAAGGGCATGTACAGTAATTTACTAGGTTTTTAACAGATCAATTAAAAGAACCTACATGTATAACAAGCCATGCCGAAACGAAGTATAGACAGTAAAAATATCTCTGCCTTTCTTAGTATCATCTGTCTACCCAGTGCTTAAAGTGGTCCTAGAGAGGCAGTGGAACTCACCCCCCTCCCCACGGCACCCATGTAATAAAAGGTATTGTGCGTGCCTTAGGCACGCACTGCACAAAAGGGACGTGGTCTCGAAAAGAAAGGGGCGTGGCCACACAATAGTAATCATGCCCACAGTAGTAGCACCCAGTGGTCGATGTGGAAATTTTGAAGTGGGGGTATGCACAAGTGAAGGTTCTAATTATGTGCGCGCCAAAGGCGCGAGCGCGCTCTGGGAAAGGGGGTGTGGCCACTCTGAAGGGGGGGTGTCCTTCAGTGTAGTTTACCACACCATATATGCCTTATACACATTATGCACCACAATAGTAGGACTCCTTACTGGTGCCCCTTTCACATTATACCACACAGTATGAGCTGAAAATTCACATTATAGCACACGGAATGAGCCGAAATTCACATTATAGCACACGGTATGAGCCGAAATTCACATTATAGCACACGGAATGAGCCGAAATTCACATTATAGCACATGGAATGAGCCGAAATTCACATTTTACCACACAGTGGGGGTCATTCCGAGTTGTTCGCTCGCAGATTTTAGCAGCATTGCACACGCTAAGCCGCCACCCTCTGGGAGTGTATCTTAGTTTAGCAGAATAGCGAACGAAAGATTAGCAGAATTGCGAATAGAAAATTCTTAGCAGTTTCTGAGTAGCTCCAGACCTACTCACAGATTGCGATCAGCTCAGGCCGTTTCGTTCCTGGTTTGACGTCACAAACACACCCTGCGTTCGGCCAGCCACTCCCCCTTTTCTCCAGACACTCCCGCGTTTTTCCCTGATACGCCTGCGTTTTTCCGCACACTCCCAGAAAACGGCCAGTTTCCGCCCAGAAACACCCACTTCCTGTCAATCACACTCCGATCACTTCAACGATGAAAATTCTTTGTTCGGACGTGAGTAAATCTACTAAGTTTTGAGTTAAAATACTTAGCGTATGCGCACTGCGTACCATGCGCATTTTAGCCTTAATCGCTCCGTTGCGAGAATCGGCAACGAGCGATCAACTCGGAATGACCCCCTGTATGAGCCAAAATTCACATTATAGCACATGGTATGAGCCGAAATTCACATTATAGCATACGGTATGAACCTAAATTCACATTATAGCAAACAGTATGAGCCGAAATTCACATTATAGCACATAGTATGAGCCAAAATTCACATTATAGCACACAGTATGAGCCGAAATTCACATTATAGCACACGGAATGAGCCGAAATTCACATTATAGCACACGGAATGAGCCGAAATTCACATTATAGCACACGGAATGAGCCGAAATTCACATTATAGCACACGGTATGAGCCGAAATTCACATTATAGCACACAGTATGAGCCAAAATTCACATTATAGCACATGGAATGAGCCGAAATTCACATTGTAGCACACGGTATGAGTCGAAATACACATTATAGCACACGGTATGAGCCAAAATTCACATTATAGCAAACGGTATGAGCCGAAATTCACATTATAGCACACAGTATGAGCCAAAATTCACATTATAGCACATGGAATGAGCCGAAATTCATATTGTAGCACACGGTATGAGCCGAAATACACATTATAGCACACTGTATGAGCCAAAATTAACATTATAGCAAACGGTATGAGCCAAAATTCACATTATATTACATGGTATGAGCCTAAATTCACATTATAGAGTAACAGAGGGACAGGGAGAGTGATAGCAGGGACAGGGAGAGTGACAGAGAGAAGGACAGCAAGGGCATACAGTAGGAACTAGGGATAGAGAAAGGCAGCAGGGTAAGATTACCTGTTTAGCAGCGGCGGTGGTCTGCGGTGCGGTAAATAAGGAGGCTGTGGGCCTCGGAGATACTGCGGAGGAGGCGTCTGTGGGCGTGCAGAGGTCTGAGGGCGGCAAAGGAGCCTGCAGTTCTGCCCCCAGTAGTTTAGCCCCCATGTAGTTTGCCCCCAGTAGTTAGCCCCGTTAGTAATGCCCTCAGTAGTTTAGCCACCAGTAGTTTGCCCCCTTGTAGTGTGCCCCCTTGTAGTTTAGCACCCAGTAGTAATGCCCACAAGTAGTAATGCCGCCAGTAGTTAAACACCTGTAGTTATTGCCCCCAGTAGTTTAGCCACACTGTAGTTTAGACCCCTTAATGCCCCTGTAGTTATGCCCCCAGTAGTAATGCCCCCCAGTAGCTTGCCCCCTTGTAGGTTGCCCCCAGTAGCTTGCCCCCCCTGTAGTAATGCCCCAAGTAGCTTGCCCCCAGTAGTAAAGCCCCCCAGTAGACGCGCCGCTACACATATGAAAAAAAAATACACCATACTCACCGTGCCCCACTCCCGCATCCGACCGCTGCAGTTCTGTTGGCGTCCGCTCCTCCGCATTATGGGAAATACGCCATGATGTCTCTCCCATAGCACGCACTGACAGAGCCGGAAGCCGGAGGTCAGTAGTGAGCTCCTGCCTCCTGCTGTCGCTGTGGAGAGGGAGCCGGGCGCCCGCTGGTAAAACAATCTCAGCGGGCGCCCGCTGGTAAAACAATCTCAGCGGGCGCCCGGCATCTCCCTGCAGCGCAGGGCTAACATCGGGTGAGATGAGTCGGAGGAGGCGGAAGTGCGTACCGTCTCCAAGTGGAACTGACGGAACGTAGTTCTGCCCTGTTCCGGCTCACTTTAACCCCTGTGTCTACCAGATAGCTGATACAGTAAAGCTAAGAGTCGTAGCTTGCAAGCAGCGGATTAGGCCCAAAGCCACAGACAGGAACAACCCCTTCTCCCCAGGTATGTGTCATACTGTATATAAGTATTAACTACAGCAGTGGTTCTCAACCTCGGTCCTCAAGTACCCCCCCAACAGTTCATGTTTTCCAGGTCACCTAGCAGTTGAACAGGTGTATTCATTACTCACTGACACATTGTAAAAGACCCATAGGTGGAGCAAATTATTTCACTTGCAATCCTGTGAGGAGACCTGGAAAACATGAACTGTTGGGGGTACTTGAGGACCGAGGTTGAGAACCACTGAACTACAATACCATGTATATGCACTGCAGCACACAATGGGCTGATTGGGAGTCACACACATAGTGGCGGGAGTTGTGGACAGCTGGGGAAGCCTGATTTACTACCTTATGCAGCTGGAAGCTGTGCTGCCTACTGATGTTACACCAGCCTCCGCTACAATCATCATTAGCTTCTCCATGCTCGGTGCAAGAGATCTGTCCCTTCCCTGTACACACAAGTCAGAATTTGTATGCTGATGATACTCAAATCTACCTATCCTCCCCAGATTTGTCACCACCAGTATTGGCTCGTGTCACTGGATGCCTGTCTGCCATTTCATCCTGGATGTCATCTCGCCACCTCAAACTCAACATTTCCAAAACCGAATTAATTAATTTCCTACCAGCTAAGAGTAGTTACCAACCTGATCTCTCTATAACTGTTGACAATGCAACTATCCACCCCACCCCACAAGCTTGTTGCCTAGGTGTCACCCTGGACTCTGAACTGTCCTTTGTTCCACACATTCAATCTGTCTCTAAATCATGTTACATGCACCTTAAAAACATATCCAAAATACGCCCTTATCTTACACAAGACACTGCAAAAACTCATCATCTCCCGCATTGATTATTGTAATAGTCTCCTTACTGGTCTTCCCAAACATAGGCTATCACCACTTCAATCCATTTTAAATGCAGCTGCGAGGCTAATCTTCCTCGCCAGACGTTCTTCATCTGCTGATCCGCTCTGTCAGTCCCTCCATTGGTTACCGCTATTCTACCGTGTCAAATATAAAATACTTTTACTTACATACAAGGCTATTAACCAAACTGCACCATCATACATCTCCTCACTCATCTCAAAATATCTCCCTACCAGACCTCTCCGCTCTGCACAAGATCTGCGTCTCTCATCCACATGTATTACCTGTTCCCACTCAAAATTACAGGACTTTACCCGGGCTTCACCCACTCTGTGGAATGCACTCCCACGCACAATAAGACTCTCCACTAGTCTCCAAACCTTTAAACGTTCTCTGAAAACTCATCTCTTCAGACAAGCCTACCAAATTTCAGACCCACACACATAACCTTCACAGCTTCCCTATCAAGTTACATCCCCTCTGTACAGTCCACATAAACTCACATTTTGTCTTCCAACATTGCTGGGTGATCATATCATATACAACCCATTAAGAACCTAGCAACCTGCGGAACCATTATGTGACAGGTAGCATCTATCCTTGTGTATCAATACCTATTTCCCTATAGATTGTAAGCTTGCGAGCAGGGCCTTCCTACCTCTGTCTGTCTGTCTGTCTTTGCCCAGTTTTGTTCTATAATTGTTCTAATTGTAAAGCGCAACGGAATATGCTGCGCTATATAAGAAACTGCTAATAAATAAATAAATAAATTACACGGGGCTTTAGCTACATGTCCACAACACTCCCAGGACACATGCAATTGCATTGCCACCGCTCAGTTAACTGCCCCAAAATGCCCTGTTTCACAGAGACACAGATCCAGCCATGTTCTGTCCAACTCATCATGGTTCATACTGTATACACCCAGAATTACTGCTGGTTGAAAAGTTCTACTACTCTTTAGAAGCACACAATTCATTACATGACACCAAGATGCTGAACTGTGATATTAACTGCAGCATCAAGCTCCTGTTACCGAGGACTGCTGGGCACCACCCCGGAGTGATGTAATCAGGGGCTTCCTATAAGGTCATGCCCCTCTCAGAGAGGTTTCCGTCCATGGTATGAGGTAAATGGAGGCTTCCTACGAGGTCACACCTCTTCATGCTAGAACACGCCTCCTTCATGCTAAGTCACAACCCTTTTTCGGGTGCAGGCGGCTTCATTCTGTGCACTGGGTTTCATCAGACCCAGTGACCCCTCTGGAAAGTACAACTCTTACTTATACAAACATTTACAATTTGGGCATTACATACTATCTAAAGCAACTTAATTCCCATCTTCCAATACCAGCAATAGGGTGGTATTCAATTAAGTACCATTTGTTTTGACTGGTGTAAAAAAACGGCACTAATTCGACACAGGGAATTCAGTCGCGGGCGTTTATTTTTAAATCCATTTTCGCCCATGCCATTTAATTATTTTTTTTGTCGAAACTGTTTGGGCGAAAATTTGCTAAAAACGTCCGAAAACGCCTGCGAATTCAACAAAACACGTGTATTGGTGGCAAGTTCTCCGATACACCTGGTTTTCGACAGTGCCGGATTTTTCGACCAGTCGAAAAAATGTCACGGCATTGAATAGGTCGAATGTAAATTTGACCTAAAGCCGGGCGAAAAGTGCCGTTTTTTCGAGTGGTCGTAAAAAACAGCACAAATTGAATACCCCCATAGTCTCACCTGTATTTTCCCTTAGCTACCCCAATCTGAAAGAAATCTAACCCGGGCTCCGACACTGACACACACTGTACCATTGCTAAAAACGGATGTAAACTGAAAATCAGAGTGAAAACTTCCATCATCCTCATGTAGTTCTCCCTCTCATACATGACATGACACAATTCTACTCCCTCCAGTATATAATGAAGCACATTTCTTGGTCTGCCACTGCAAAGGGCCAAATGAACAAGTTTTCCACCTTGGATGCTCTTAAGAGCAAAACCCAAGCTTACCCTGACTGCTGTGCAGTCTCAATGCCTTGAAGAAGACCACAGGGAAAGCAACCCCAAACTTTTTCATTTCAAACTCAGAGTAGCATTTCTGTTTCAGTCTTAATGCTACGGCTATTGACTTAAGGTTCTCAAAAGACACTTGTCTCCTTGCATCACTTTCCTCTCAGAATGCCTTTTTTCTGGGCTTTATGCCCTTTCCCCAACATACATTTTTATTAGGTCTCTTTTTTCCTGAAATATAAACAAAAAAGCTAGCCCATCCAGATGCTGGTTCAAGTGCTCCTGGTCATTAAAGTAACCATCCACCTCTGCCACCCAGCATGGGCACTCAGACCATACACATTCCACCAGTCATCAACCTAGCAATGACTACTGTATCTCTTCCAAGCCATATGCCAGGGAAACCTGCAGCTGCATTTTTTGGGCACCAGTAACCGGAACCTACTGATCGGGAATGGATATAAAGCACAGATAACTTTTCTAAAATGTACTGTTGTCCATTATTATTAATTGTACATTTGCTTTTATTTTCCATAATGCGCTATAAATAACAACATCTGATTGGTTGCTATGCCGGCCGATTTTCCAGATATCTCAATCTGAGAATCGCCACCAGTGACTTATGGTTACCTCAGCAAGTGTGGTTAATAAAAACTTAGTAACTGCCACCAGCAAAAGAACCACAAAACATGAACGTATGCACCCCAGTCCTTTGCAGCTATCTGCATCCAGAATTATTAATTGCATACTATCTGCTTCCAGAATTATTAATTGCACACTCACTTACACTTCGTTAATAGCTTTGGTCACACAGGTTCCGTAGATTCACCAAGAGGCACGGAGAATACGCTAGATTTAATTATCTTTTTATTCGAACAAAATCGTCCAATGTATGTTTATAAAAATTACAAATATTGACAAATATTTGACAAAATTATGGTTAGCATTACTGCCTCCCAGCACTGAGATCATGGGTTCGATTCCCACAATGGCCCTAACTGTGCAGAGTTTCTATATTCTCCCTGTGCTTGTGTGGGTTTCCTCCAAGTACTCCAGTTTCTCCCACATTCCAAAAATATACTGGTAGGTTTATTGGCTCCCAACAAAAATTAACCCTAGTGTGAATGTGTGTGTGTACATGTGGTAGGGAATATAGATTGTAAGCTCCACTGGGGCAGGGACTGATGTGAGTGGTCAAATATTTTCTGTAAAGTGCTGCAGAATATGTGTGCGCTATATAAAGAACAGCAACTTTGCATGCAAAAAGTATAGAAATAAAAACCCTTCCAAAAAATAGAAAAATCTAGCCATCATGTGTTACAGTGTGTCAGTAGGATGCTGAAACATTACACAAACCCAGCAATCTGACAAAATGTATTTTTCTCAAACCAACAGTGGACGTGCTTGTTACTAGGAAACACCATGCTGTTCACTATGTTGATGAGACACAGGGACTCAAAATTGTCGTATTAACTGATTTGGGCATTAAACAAAACACATAACATAAATTATAAGACCATTAAATATATCCTGAGACGCTCTGTGCTAAACTTTTTATTAGCTTATTTTTCTTTTTAAAATGTCTGAAAATATGTATATAACAATATTTACAAATCATAAATAAAAACAAAGTTAACCGGAAATAACAAAACAAACAAACAAACAAACAATCAAACCCCATGTTCCCAGCAGTGCTATAAATGTTTCATACAGACTTTATAAAAAGGGTTTACAGCTATTCAGTCATGCAGAAGGTGCTTGGTCTGGGAATACTTCCTCTGCAGGCTGCGGAGTACTTCCTATGCAGGCTGCGGAGTACTTCCTATGCAGGCTGCGGAGTACTTCCTATGGAGGCTGCGGAGTACTTCCTCTGCAGGCTGCGGAGTACTTCCTCTGCAGGCTGCGGAGTACTTCCTCTGCAGGCTGCGGAGTACTTCCTATGCAGGCTGCGGAGTACTTCCTATGCAGGCTGCGGAGTACTGCCTCTGCAGGCTGCGGAGTACTTCCTCTGCAGGCTGCGGAGTACTTCCTCTGCAGGCTGCGGAGTACTTCCTCTGCAGGCTGCGGAGTACTTCCTATGCAGGCTGCATGGGTAATCCTTCCACTGTATGTTATAGGTTTAACATAATGACAACACTTTACAGAGATTCCCCCCACCCCCTATCATCAATAGGTGGCATGTCAAATGAGCTGATACAATCATAACTTAAGAGCAATACTCGATATTAGACAGCTACAACAAGGCAAGTACTTGAGGTTTCAAGGAGGTGAACGGTGTAGGAATGGTCAGTGGCCAGCCACAACTTTTGTCCACTTCCAAATGTGCTCTGATGAGGCTGTGGCTACTGTGCTTGGCTGCTGGTAACCCGTCATCCTATATTTCAGTTGTGGATGTTTAAAAGGTAACAATTAACTATTCACATATACGATCTGTACTAAATAGTATTTGGGGTGGTCTATTTTTCTTAAATACACATATACAAAACAGTAGACTGAAAATTGTGTGCTGTAATTCATGTGCTGTAATTCATGTGCTGTAACTGCAACCTCATGACATCCGTCGAATGTTCCGTCCATTGGGCATAAAAAATACACGCGGTATTCATTGACACAGGTACAAATATGAAAAATCACATACAATGGGGGACACCACAGATGTTAATACGTAAACACGACAATGTCAAGAACGTTACTGCATCATGATTCAGAGATTTTTTCGTGATAAACAAAGGACTGTTAATACGGGAATTTACATGTTCTCAACATATTCTGTAGGGTCTAATGTGTCTCCTTTTGATGCTCGACTTAGAACCCCCATCCATTTCATCAGCAGATCTTCATCCTCCGCTCCAAAAAACAACGTTTGCTGGGACTGGCTTAATTTAAACACATGTTTTAAGTCCACTTTATCACTGGTGCTTGGTAAACTGACTTCGTAGCCAGGCAGCGGAATGGCGCGTGAAGTTCGACCGTCCTACAAGGAAAACATTGAAATATATAATAATTTTATAAGAACGTGTCACTTAATTATACATTAAGTAAGCTGTCATTCCCCAAATAGCCATAGTTCATCAGATCAATTTTCATTTGGAAATACTGAAGGCGCGTGTGATAAGTGAGAGAAACTCAACACTACATGTGGGAGGAAAGTCAATTAGTGTGTTGAGTCATACTGGCACGGGCACTGACTAACCCATACGTTTTAATATTCAATGTTAGGAGTTCTGGGACAATATATATATTATTCTATATTATACAAAGGACAATTTTGTTGTCTTTGTCAGTACAAATCTGAATATACTTAGCACAAAATAAAAACTATTTTGAGTCAAACCATGTTGCAATGCAAGGGGTGCAAATACATTTATGTTTTTTTTGCATGCTGCCTAAATACTGTCTGCTTCTGCATGTAGCCCACAAATGCTGGACAGTTATTTTTTCACTGCAATTTAGATTTGAATTTGGACGACCCTCTTACATCTACCATCTAATGCACATTTTATATCTGCCCACCTGCAGTGTAACATGGTTTTACTATACCTCCCAACTCTCTTTCTGTAGAAGGAGGGAGATCTGCGCGTACCATGGTTGAACTTTAGGGTACATATAGAGGAAGAAGAAAAGAAAGACTCTATGTTGGGGCACTCTAATTGTAAACTTAAATCGACGATAAAACGTAACTTTTAATTATATGTAAGATAAAATTAATGTGACAAAAAAACTATTAGACAGTTTATACAAATCATTGTGAGTTGTCCACATGAACTTAACATTATAGTGTACAGTAAAATATCTAGAATCCTCGGTGAAAAGATCAATGAAAATTCAGTACAATGGGTTACTGCGTATCAAGTCAATTACAGATGATAAAGTATAAAAATTATAGGTTTTTGCCTATGTAGGTGGTTGATCGCCCTCTGCTTTAGTATTTGGCAGAGGGTGTAATTGACTTGATGCGCAGTACCTAGGACTATTCAAGAGGACACCCCCATAGGATTAATAAACCCGTGTAAAATGTATTTATGAAAGACAGGCTTAACCCATTGTACTGAATTTCCATTGATATTTTTCACAGAGGATTCTAGATAATTTTTTCTGTACACTATAACGTAAAGTTCATGTGGACAACTCACAATGATTTGAGTCAATTATGTCTAATAGTTTTTTTGTCACATTAAATTATCTTACAAATAATTAAAAGTTAAGTTTTATCGTCGATTTAAGTTTACAATAAGAGTGCCCCAACATAGAGTCTCTTTTCTTCTTCCTCTATATGTACGTTCTGCTGACTCTAGGTGCACCACCGACTTCAAATTAACACAAAGTTTATATTTCTACCATTGTCTGTAACAGACAAATATCCTCATTGAGATCCTGTCTGAAACACGAACCTAGTGCGGAACGATCCTCCTTTTTTTGCTTGAACTTTAGGGTGCCAGGTCTCAGAGGAAATGCCATGGCCTGATCCACACCCCTGTTTTCCATCACTGGCATGCCCAGTGCTCCGGGAGCTGCTGGACATGCCCCCAGTTCCTCTCTACCCAGAATAGGGGAGCTATGGTTTTACTAGGATGCACAGTTACTTGTTGTTTATTGTGCAGCCTGCGGGATGACTTTGGGGTCAACTGAATAGCCCCAGGGGATCAATTAGCCATAGTAAATCACCAGTGCGTAACTAGACATTTTAGCGCTCTGTGCAAGAAATGGCATCGGCGCCCCCCCTATGTAAAACAGGGGCAGTGCATGCTGCAGGCGCACACCAAAAATATAGGGGTGTGGCTTCATGGGGAAGGGGTGTGGCCACAAAATAATACCAATTCATATTACAGTGCTCAGTAGTCTCCATTATTCAAATTACGCCGCACAGTAACGCCACTACACCAGACAGATTCCCCTTTTTACACATTACGGCAGACAGCGTCCCCTTTTTACACATTACAGCAGACAGAGTCCACTTTTTACACATTACGACAGGCAGAGTCCACTTTTTACACATTACGACAGGCAGAGTCCACCTTTGTACACATTACAGCAGACAGAGGGGGTAATTCTGAGTTGATCGCAGCAGCAAGTTTGCTAGCAGTTGAGCAAAACCATGGGGGTCATTCCGAGTTGTTCGCTCGTTGCCGATTTTTGCAACGGAGCGATTCAGGCAAAAATGCGCATGCGCATGGTACGCAGTGCACATGCGCTAAGTATTTTAGCACAAAACTTAGTAGATTTACTCACGTCCGAACTAAGAATTTTCATCGTTGATGTGATCGGAGTGTGACTGACAGGAAGTGGGTGTTTCTGGGCGGAAACTGATCATTTTCTGGGAGTGTGTGGAAAAACGCAGGCGTGCCAGGATAAAACGCGGGAGTGTCTGGAGAAACGGGGGAGTGGCTGGCCGAACGCAGGGTGTGTTTGTGACGTCAAACCAGTAACGAAGCGGGCTGAGCTGATCGCAGTGTAGGAGTAAGTCTCGTGCTACTCAGAAACTGCTAAGAATTTTCTATTCGCAATTCTGCTAATCTTTCGTTCGCAATTCTGCTATGCTAAGATACACTCCCAGAGGGCAGCGGCCTAGCGTGTGCAATGCTGCTAAAATCTGCTGGCGAGCGAACAACTCGGAACGAGGGCCCATGTGCACTGCAGGGGGGTGGGGCAGATATAACATTTGCAGAGAGAGTTAGATTTGAGTGGGTTATTTTGGTTCTGTGCAGGGTAAACACTGGCTGCTTTATTTTTACACTGCAAGTTAGATTTCAGTCTGAATACACCCCACCCAAATCTAACTCTGTCTGCACATGTTATATCTGTCCCCCCCTGCAGTGCACATGGTTTTGCCCAACTGCTAACAAATTTGCTGCTGCGATCAACTCAGAATTAGGCCCAGAGTCCACCTTTTTACACATTACAGCAGACAGAGTCCCCTTATTACACATTATGGCAGACAGTGTCCCCTTTTTTACATATTGCGGCAAACAGAGTCCACCTTTTTACACATTATGGCGGACAGATTCCCCTTTTTACACATTACAGCAGACAGATTCCCCTTTTTACACATTACGGCAGACAGCATCCCCTTTTTTACACGTTACGTCAGACAGAGTCCCCTTTTTACACATTACGGCAGACCGCTTCCCCTTTTTACACATTACGACAGGCAGAGTCCCCTTTTTACACATTGCGGCAGACAGCATCCCCTTTTTACACATTACGGCAGACAGCGTCCCCTTATTACACATTACGGCAGACAGCGTCCCCTTTTTTTACACATTGCGGCAGACAGATTCCCCTTTTTACACATTACAGCAGACAGATTCCCCTTTTTACACATTACGGCAGACAGCGTCCCCTTTTTATACATTACGGCAGACAGCGTCCACTTATTACACATTACGGCAGACAGAGTCCCCTTTTTAGGTAGACAGCGTCTCATTTTTACACATTACGGCAGACAGCATCCCCTTATTACACATTACGGCAGACAGCGTCCCCTTTTTACACATTACGGTAGACAGCATCCCCTTTTTTACACATTACGACAGATAGAATAAATAGATAGAGAGATAGATAGATAGATAGATAGACAGAATAAATGATACTTACTCTCTCCCCACTGGCTCAGGCAGTCAGGCTCCTCGGTGCAGCTGCTGGCAGATCCCGGGCAGAGGAGAAGGACGACGACGGAGGGGGACTCAGGAGCCGCAGGAGCGCACTGTAATTGGCTGAGGCGCTGCTGCAGCTGTCCCTCTCCTTCCACATAGGCCGGCCGCTGCCGCTGTGAATGCTGGGAGGAGGGAAGCGCATCCCAGCATTCACAGCAGCGGCGGTCAGCCTATATGGAAGGAGCGGTACAGCTGCAGCAGCGCCACCACCAATTACAGTGCGCTGCTGCGTCTCCTGAGTCCCCCTCCCTCCTCTTCCTTCTCCCCTGCTCCCGGAGCTGCTGCTCCTCACCTCGCACACAAAGGCGGCTTGTAAGGAGTCAGTTTGACTCATTACAATGCATCCAGTTGCGCCCTCAGGGCGACTGCGCTGTGTGCCAGGCACACCTGGCACACACGTAGTTACGGCCCTGTAAATCACCGCGGCTAATTCCCCCCTAAAGCTCCTAACTCAACGTCAAGGGTCCTAATTTTTCATTGCACCTGCACTCACACTGTATATGCTTCAAATGTCACTAAAATCTAATTAAAATCATGTAGACTCACTACATATGAGTTCTAAGCCTCATAGGCGTTTCTATAATGGGTACAGTGTGTGCGGTGCACACGGGCCCCTGGGTCCAGGAGGGCACACAGGGACGGATCTAGACTTTTCTTTTAGGGGGGGGCAGTTTATTTATTACTGACTCCTCCCCTACACTCATTACTCCTCCCACTTCCCATACCAATTGTCCATTAATGCTCGAAAGAGCATATAAAGCATTGCCAGGCTGCACATGTACTTCTTATGTAGCACACACACACACACCGGGCACATGTAACTACTAACACACCGATGGGCGGCACACACTGCCCAAGGTGGGGTGACGGCATGTGATGATGGCAGATAGGGCCAGGGGCCCCAGGGACACGGGGGATGGGGAGGGATGTCAGTGCAGCCACACACCATCACTTGACAGCAGCCCCCACCTCATGTAAGTAGGCGTGGCTATGACTGTTAGGGGGGCGTTCGCCCCGTTCACCCCCCCCCCCCCCCCCCTGGATCCGGCCCTGGGGGCACACACAGCACACCCTGCACCTATATATTATACCTACCTCTCCGGAGTCCAGCATCGGCGGCCCTGCAGTGCTGATACAAATCACTTGGAAAATCTCTGCAGTGCCTATTTTCGAGTGATTTGCGCATGCGCACTGCAGGCGTTCCCAGAGACCTGCGCATGCGCAGTAGAGTCTAGTAGCTGCCGGCGAGGAGGGGGACCACAATGGAGGCTGCAAGCGTATACCCTCCTCTCTTAAAACGCCCCTGCTAAGCCTGTATATTACTTTTCCCTTGTAATGATGCAGAAGGCGGCTAACAAAATCCTGCAGCAGGAATTTTAATCTCACAGAATAAAATCCTTCCTGAGACTCTCACATCTTTTGCTGGTTGTGATGGATGAGATAGAAAATGAATATAGGAAAATATTCAATGTTGGGTTTATCTCCTCAATACGAGACTGAATTCAAAGAAATGTTGTGTCACTCTACTGTGGAATAATCTTCTGACCATGAGTAATTGGGGTTTTTATACAGCAGCAGTTTCTGCTTTTCACAACATCATGGACTTGTCAACGTGCAAAGGGATACTATTATTCATATTACATTTGCTTATATAGCGCCACTGCCAGTATACTCCACAGCGTCTTACAGTTGGGAAGACACACAGTATTAAACAAGACTGGGTATTAGCAATCAGACAAAGAAATAGGAAGACCCTGCTCATAAGCTTACACTCGCCTGGATACTAGAACGCAGAAACCCAACAATCTTATCACTAACCCCACTCACTAAGGGTGTGCACACACGGTGAGATCCTTGCTATGCCCGATTGTCACTTGCGATTTCCCTTGAACTCCCCGGAGCCCAGCACCACCGATTTTGACTAACTTTTCTTGAGATATGGACTGTGTGCGCGCTTACGATTTTGGCTTATGTGAGATTTTGGCTTATGTGAGATGTCATTGACATGTGAGATGAACTAGATAGTACACCGATCTAGCAAGGATTGACTTGCCTGCACAGTCTATCTTTTCTTGCGATGCCGACCTGGCGGGACCACGCATCGGGATCGAATCGGGATCACAAGGTTACTTTCACCTTGCGATCTGCACTAACTTTTCTTGCGATTTTGACTATATAGTCAAAATCGAAAGAAAATATCTCACCGTGTGTACACACCCTAAGTGTATCATTGCCCTACACACACACACACACACACACACACACACACACAGGACATGATCTGGTATACTGAACTGTCTCTGTCCTTGTGTATTTGTTTACACTGAAAATAAAGGGGTCAGGCAGTTTTATAGGGCTGTGAAATGACAGGAAAGGAAAATAATACTCACAGAGATAGAACACATCATAAAAAGCAGAGACAATATGACACAGAGTATCTGCGTTCTGAACTGATGGCAGATAAATAATGTTTACTCTTCTGGCATCCTTCATGCCTTTTGTGATCAGACTTCAAAAATAAGATTTTACTTACCGATAAATCTATTTCTCATAGTCCGTAGTGGATGCTGGGGACTCCGTCAGGACCATGGGGAATAGCGGCTCCGCAGGAGACAGGGCACAAAAGCAAGCTTTTAGGATCACATGGTGTGTACTGGCTCCTCCCCCTATGACCCTCCTCCAAGCCTCAGTTAGGTACTGTGCCCGGACGAGCGTACATAATAAGGAAGGATCTTGAATCCCGGGTAAGACTCATACCAGCCACACCAATCACACCGTACAACTTGTGATTTGAACCCAGTTAACAGTATGATAACAATGAAGTAGCCTCTAAAAAAGATGGCTCACAACAATAATAACCCGATTTTTTGTAACAATAACTATGTACAAGTAATGCAGACAATCCGCACTTGGGATGGGCGCCCAGCATCCACTACGGACTATGAGAAATAGATTTATCGGTAAGTAAAATCTTATTTTCTCTAACGTCCTAGTGGATGCTGGGGACTCCGTCAGGACCATGGGGATTATACCAAAGCTCCCAAACGGGCGGGAGAGTGCGGATGACTCTGCAGCACCGAATGAGAGAACTCCAGGTCCTCCTCAGCCAGGGTATCAAATTTGTAGAATTTTGCAAACGTGTTTGCCCCTGACCAAGTAGCTGCTCGGCAAAGTTGTAAAGCCGAGACCCCTCGGGCAGCCGCCCAAGATGAGCCCACCTTCCTTGTGGAATGGGCATTTACAGATTTTGGCTGTGGCAGGCCTGCCACAGAATGTGCAAGCTGAATTGTACTACAAATCCAACGAGCAATAGTCTGCTTAGAAGCAGGAGCACCCAGCTTTTTTGGGTGGCTACAATATAAACAGCAAGTCAGACTTTCTGACTCCAGCCGTCCTGGAATTATATATATATATATATATATATATATATATATATATATATTTTCAGGGCCCTGACAACGTCTAGCAACTTGGAGTCCTCCAAGTCCCTAGTAGCCGCAGGCACCACAATAGGTTGTTTCAGGTGAAACGCTGACACCACCTTAGGAAGAAACTGGGGACGAGTCCGCAGTTCTGCCCTGTCCGAATGGAAAATCAAATATGGGCTTTTGTAAGACAAAGCCGCCAATTTTGACAATCGCCTGGCCGAGGCCAGGGCCAACAGCATGGTCACTTTCCATGTGAGATATTTCAAATCCACAGATTTGAGTGGTTCAAACCAATATGATTTGAGGAATCCCAACACTACGTTGAGATCCCATGGTGCCACTGGAGGCACACAAGGGCTGTATATGCAATACTCCCTTGACAAACGTCTGGACTTCAGGAACTGAAGCCAATTCTTTCTGGAAGAAAATCTATAGGGCCGAAACTTGAACCTTAATGGACCCCAATTTGAGGCTCATAGACACTCCTGTTTGCAGGAAGTGCAGAAATCGACCTAGTTGAAATTTTTTCGTGGGGCCTTCCTGGCCTCACCCACGCAACATATTTTTACCACATGTGGTGATAACGTTGTGCGGTCACCTCCTTCCTGGCTTTGACCAGGGTAGGTATGACCTCTTCCGGAATGCCTTTTCCCTTAGGATCCGGCGTTCAAACCGCCATGCCGTCAAACACAGTCGCGGTAAGTCTTGGAACAGACAAGGTCCCTGCTGGAGCAGGTCCTTTCTTAAAGGCCGATGCCACGGTTCCTCTTGGAACAGACATGGTACTTGCTGAAAGCAAATCCCTTCTTAGCTCCCGAGGCCATTAGTCCTCTGTGAGCATCTCTTGAAGTTCCGGTTACCAAGTCCCTCTTGGCCAATCCGGAGCCACGAGTATAGTTCTTACTCCTCTATGTCTTATAATTCTCAATACCTTGGTTATGAGAAGCAGAGGAGGGAACACATACACCGACTGTTACACCCACGGTGTTACCAGGACGTCCACAGCTATCGCCTGAAGGTCTCGTGACCTGGCGCAATACCTGTCCCATTTTTTTTGTTCGGGCGGGACGCCATCATGTCCACCTTTGGTCTTTCCCAACGGTTCACAATCATGCGGAAAACTTCCCGATGAAGTTCCCACTCTCCCGGGTGGAGGTCGTGCCTGCTGAGGAAGTCTGCTTCCCAGTCGTCCACTCCCGGAATGAACACTGCTGACAGTGCTATCACATGATTTTCCGCCTAGCGAAAAATCCTTGCAGTTTTGCCACTGCCCTCCTGCTTCTTGTGCCGCCCTTTCTGTTTACGTGGGCGACTGCCGTGATGTTATCCCACTGGATCAATACCGGCTGACCTTGAAGCAGAGGTCTTGCTAAGCTTAGAGCATTATAAATTTGCTCTTAGCTCCAGTATATTTATGTGGAGAGAATTCTCCAGACTTGATCACACTCCTTGTGTGACTGCTCCCCAGCCTCTCAGGCTGGCCTCCGTGGTCACCAGCATCCAATCCTGAATGCCGAATCTGCGGCCCTCTAGAAGATGAGCACTCTGTAATCACCACAGGAGAGACACCCTTGTCCTTGGATATAGGGTTATCCGCTGATGCATCTGAAGATGCGATCCGGACCATTTGTCCAGCAGATCCCACTGAAGAGTTCTTGCGTGAAATCTGCCGAATGGAAGCGCTTCGTAATAAGCCACCATTTTTACCAGGACTCTTGTGCAATGATGCACTGATACTTTTCCTGGTTTTAGGAGGATCCCGATTAGCTCGGATAACTCCCTGGCTTTCTCCTCTGGGAGAAACACCTTTTCCTGGACTGTGTCCAGAATCATCCCTAGGACCAGCAGACGTGTCGTCGGAACAACTGCGGTTTTGGAATATTTAGAATCCACCCGTGCTGTCGTAGAACTACTTGAGATAGTGCTACTCCGACCTCCAACTGTTCTCTGGACCTTGTTCTTATCAGGAGGTCGTCCTTTGAAGACGAATCCTCCTTTCGGTCATTACCTTGGTAAGGACCCGGGGTGCCTTGGACAATCCAACGGCATCGTCTTGAAACTGATAGTGACAGTTCTGTACCACGAACCTGAGGTACCCTTGGTGAGAAAAGGCAAATTTTGGGACATGGAGGTAAGCATCCCTGATGTCCCGGGACACCATATAGTCCCCTTGTTCTTTGCTATCACTGCTCTGAGTGACTCCATCTGGATTTGAACCCTTGCAAGTGTTCAAATTTTTCAGATTTAGAATAGGTCTCACCTAGCCTTCAGTACCACCATATAGTGTGGAGTAATACCCCTTTCCTTGTTGTCGGAGGGGTAATTTTATTATCACCTGCTGGGAATACAGCTTGTGAATTGTTTTCAATACTGCCTCCCTGTCGGAGGGAGACATTGGTACAGCAGACTACAGGAACTTGCGAGGGGGGAAACCTCTCGACATTCCAATCTGTACCCCTTGGATACTACTTGTAGGATCCAGGGGTCCTGTACGGTCCCAGCGTCATGCTGAGAACTTGGTAGAAGCGGTGGAGGGCTTCTGTTCCTGGGAATGGGCTGCCTGCTGCAGTCTTCTTCCCTTTCCTCTATCCCTGGGCAGATATGACTCTTATAGGGACGAAAGGACTGAGGCTGAAAAGACGGTGTCTTTTTCTGCAGAGATGTGACTTAGGGTAAAAAACGGTGGATTTTCCAGCAGTTGCCCTGGCCACCAGGTCCCATGGACCGACCCCAAATAACTCCTCCCCTTTATACGGCAATACATCTTTGTGCCGTTTGGAATCTGCATCACCTGACCACTGTCGTGTCCATAAACATCTTCTTGCAGATATGGACATCGCATTTACTCTTGATGCCAGAGTGCAAATATCCCTCTGCGCATCACGCATATATAGAAATGCATCCTTTAAATGCTCTATAGTCAATAAAATACTGTCCCTGTCAAAGGTATCAATATTTTTAGTCAGGGAATCCGACCAAGCCACCTCAGCTCTGCACATCCAGGCTGAGGCGATCGCTGGTCGCAGTATAACACCAGCATGTGTGTGTATACTTTTTAGGATATTTTTCAGCCTCCTATCAGCTGGCTCCTTAAGTACGGCCCTATCCGTAGATGGTACCGCCACTTGTTCTGATAAGCGTGTGAGCGCCTTATCCACCCTGAGGGGTGTTTCCCACCGCGCCTTAACTTCTGGCGGGAAAGGGTATACCGCCAATAATTTTCTATCGGGGGAAACCCACGCATCATCACACACTTCATTTAATTTATCTGATTCAGGAAAAACTAAAGGTAGTTTTTTCACCTCACACATAATACCCTTTTTTGTGGTACTTGGAGTATCAGAAATATGTAACACCTCCTTCATTGCCCTTAACGTGTGGCCCTAAAAGAAAATACGTTTGTTTCTTCACCGTCGACACTGAAATCAGTGTCCGTGTCTGGGTCTGTGTCGACCGACTGAGGTAAATGGGCATTTTACAGCCCCTGACGGTGTTTGAGACGCCTGGACAGATACTAATTTGTTCGCCGGCCCTCTCATGTCGTCAACCGGCTTGCAGCGTGTTGACATTGTCACGTAATTTCCATAAATAAGCCATCCATTCCGGTGTCGACTCCCTAGAGAGTGACATCACCATTACAGGCAATTTGCTCCGCCTCCTCACCAATATTTTCCTCATACATGTCGACACACACGTACCGACATACAGCACACACATAGGGAATGCTCTGATAGAGGACAGGACCCACTAGCCCTTTGGGGAGACAGAGGGAGAGTTTGCCAGCACACACCAAAACGCTATAATTATCCAGGGACAACCTTTATATAAGTGTTCCTTTTATAGCATTTTAATATATATACATATCGCCAAATCAGTGCCCCCCCTCTCTGGGGTATATTTACTAAGATTCGTAATTTCCGAAAATAGGTCAAAGTTCAATCACGAATGACATCGGCAGTGTAAAACTGCAACTTTTTGAATTGATTACGACTAATTTACTAAGCTGTCGTATTCGTATTTTTCTTTGCTTCCGATGTCGATGTCATTCGTGTTTTTTTACCTAATTTGACGGCAGTGATTAGCAAAACACTGCCGTTTTTTTTTACAATCAATCTCGGCCGGATCTGTGTGATCCGTGCTGGGGTTCGTATTTTTTTTTTTTTTTTAAATTAAACAAAGTAAAATCCTAAAAAAAATTGCGTGGGGTCCCCCCTCCTAAGCATAACCAGCCTCGGGCTCTTTGAGCCGATCCTGGTTGCAGAAATATGGGAAAAAAAATGACAGGGGTTCCCCCATATTTAAGCAACCAGCATCGGGCTCTGCGCCTGGTCCTGGTCCCAAAAATACGGGGGACAAAAAGAGTAGGGGTCCCCCGTATTTTTAAAACCAGCACCGGGCTCCACTAGCTGGACAGATAATGCCACAGCCGGGGGTCACTTTTATACAGCGCCCTGCGGCCGTGGCATCAAAAATCCAACTAGTCACCCCTGGCCGGGGTACCCTGGGGGAGTGGGGACCCCTTCAATCAAGGGGTCCCCCCCCCCCAGCCACCCAAGGGCCAGGGGTGAAGCCCGAGGCTGTCCCCCCCCATCCAATGGGCTGCGGATGGGAGGGCTGATAGCCTTTGTTGTAAAATAAAAGATATTGTTTTTAGTAGCA
Source organism: Pseudophryne corroboree (assembly GCF_028390025.1). Classification (NCBI taxonomy): domain Eukaryota; kingdom Metazoa; phylum Chordata; class Amphibia; order Anura; family Myobatrachidae; genus Pseudophryne; species Pseudophryne corroboree. The sequence goes on from NC_086452.1 coordinate 383,557,049, forward strand.
GTACTACAAGTCCCAGCAAGCCTCCCCCGCATGCTTGTACTTGGAGAACCACAAGTACCAGCATGCGGCGGAAAAACGGGCCCGCTGGTACCTGTAGTACTACCACTAAAAAAATACCCAAAAAAACCACGAACTGAAAGGTGACCCATGTTTGCTCATGGGTCACCTTTCCACGAATGCCAGAAACCCACTTTGCCTTCTGGCTAAGTGGGTTTCTTCAGCCAATCAGGGAGTGCCACGTTGTAGCACTCTCCTGATCAGCTGTGTGCTGCTGTCCTCACTGACAGGCAGCACGCGGCAGTGTTACAATGTAGCGCCTATGCGCTACATTGTAACCAATGATGGGAACTTTCTGCCCTGCGGTTGACCTAAAGTGACGTCACCGCTGAGCAGAAAGTTCCCATCATTGGTTACAATGTAGCGCATAGGCGCTACATTGTAACACTGCCGCGTGCTGCCTGTCAGTGAGGACAGCAGCACACAGCTGATCAGGAGAGTGCTACAACGTGGCACTCCCTGATTGGCTGAAGAAACCCACTTAGCCAGAAGGCAAAGTGGGTTTCTGGCATTCGTGGAAAGGTGACCCATGTGCAAACATGGGTCACCTTTCAGTTCGTGGTCGGGCAACCGTTTTTTTGTTTTATTCAAGTACGTGGATTATCCCTGGATTTGCCGAGGAGCCTGGACCACTGGATCTGGTGAGTAGAATTTCTTCAACAGGTACCCCTTGGATTCTACTGGAGAAGAGGACCGACCTGCGTGGGAACATAAGGTAAGTATGTATGTATGTGTGTATGTATGTAATAAAATTATACTTTCACGGTGTGTGTGTCTTGTGTTTTTTTGGGTATTTTTTTAGTGGTAGTACTACAGGTACCAGCGGGCCCGTTTTTCCACCGCATGCTGGTACTTGTGGTTCTCCAAGTACAAGCATGCGGGGGAGGCTTGCTGGGACTTGTAGTACTGCTACTAAAAACAATATCTTTTATTTTACAACAAAGGCTATCAGCCCTCCCATCCGCAGCCCATTGGATGGGGGGGGACAGCCTCGGGCTTCACCCCTGGCCCTTGGGTGGCTGGGGGGGGGGAACCCCTTGATTGAAGGGGTCCCCACTCCCCCAGGGTACCCCGGCCAGGGGTGACTAGTTGGATTTTTGATGCCACGGCCGCAGGGCGCTGTATAAAAGTGACCCCCGGCTGTGGCATTATCTGTCCAGCTAGTGGAGCCCGGTGCTGGTTTTAAAAATACGGGGGACCCCTACTCTTTTTGTCCCCCGTATTTTTGGGACCAGGACCAGGCGCAGAGCCCGATGCTGGTTGCTTAAATATGGGGGAACCCCTGTCATTTTTTTTCCCATATTTCTGCAACCAGGATCGGCTCAAAGAGCCCGAGGCTGGTTATGCTTAGGAGGGGGGACCCCACGCAATTTTTTTTGGCAAAAAAAAGCACTTTCCAACCCCTTCCCACTGATATACATGCACGGATCTCATGGATCCCTGCATGCATCTCAAATCACGAATAAAAAAAGCAGGTCTGTTTTTTTTTAGGACTTTTTTACGAATTGTAATTTTTCACGGCAGTGTTTTGGGTTTTTTTGCTTTGCACTTCTTAGTAAATGACCGAGATTCATACTTAAACAGGCGTAATTTGACCGATGGTGTATTCATTCGTAATTTTTTACCTGAACTAGAAAAAAATTACGAATGCCCTCATCACTGCCGTGATTAGTGTTTAGTAAATGACCGAGATTGACCGAGATGACACTTTGAAGAAAAAACGGCATCTCGGTCAAAATCGGGAGCTTAGTAAATATACCCCTCTGTTTTAACCCTGTTTCTGTAGTGCAGTGCAGGGGAGATCATGGGAGCCTTCCCACCAGCCTTTCTGTGAGGGAAAATGGCGCTGTGTGCTGAGGAGAATAGGCCCCGCCCCCTTTTCGGCGGGCTTCTTCTCCGGAGTTTTAGCTATCTGGCAGGGGTTAAATACATCCATATAGCCTCAAGGGCTATATGTGATGTATTTTTCGCCATACAGGTATTATACATTGCTGCCCAGGGCGCCCCCCCCCAGCGCCCTGCACCCTCCGTGACCGCTGTGTGAAGTGTGCAGACAACAATGGCGCACAGCTGCAGTGCTGTGCGCTACCTGATGAAGACTGAGAGTCTTCTGCCGCCTGGTTCCGGACCTCTTCATCTTCAGCATCTGCAAGGGGGGTCGGCGGCGCGGCTCCGGGACGAACCCCAGGGCGAGCCCTGTGTTCCGACTCCCTCTGGAGCTATGTCCAGTAGCCTAAGAATCCAATCCATCCTGCACGCAGGTGAGTTGAAAATCTCTCCCCTAAGTCCCTCGATGCAGTGAGCCTGTTGCCAGCAGGACTCACTGAAAATAAAGAACCTAAAAACTTTTTCTAAGCAACTCTTTAAGAGAGCCACCTAGATTGCACCCTTCTCGGCCGGGCACAAAAACCTAACTGAGGCTTGGAGGAGGGTCATAGGGGGAGGAGCCAGTACACACCATGTGATCCTAAAAGCTTGCTTTTGTGCCCTGTCTCCTGCGGAGCCGCTATTCCCCATGGTCCTGACGGAGTCCCCAGCATCCACTAGGACGTTAGAGAAAGATACAATGGAAATACATATATTTTTAACCCTTTTGTACATCACTAACTCTTGGGTCAGTGTCTTCATTTTCATTATTCATCAGGATGCTTTGATACTTTGTATGACCCTTACTTGACTAAAACAATTTTGATGAGAGGAGCCTGGTCACTAGAACCTAAGGTAAAATACTGGGTCAGCTGACAAAGTAGCAACATAAACGGGTACCCAGGTGTAGTTTAGACAGGATCTAATACCTACAGAATGAGCCATAATATTGATGGTTCATATATGGCCATTCATTTTGCTTATGGGTGACTAACAATCCTGGTTATGACAGCAGGTCAAGCTGGACCCTGTCACCCATCTAAGCGCCCTGGCAAAGGTTTTACAGTAGGTCTTGTTCTGGTAGATTTCAGTTTATTTATAGCCACTTATTTGAAAGACAGGCTCCAACACCTGTAACAGCCTTTAATCATGTTCCTTTAATACTTTTGTGTGGCAGCAGGAAAGATTGTGACTGAGGATAGGATCTTGGAGCTGGGCACATGGGCTTTTTAAATCCTAGCAAAACCTTGTATGACATGCTCTATAAATGAAATGGGGCAGGTGCAGTGAACTACAAGCCTAGCACATTTTGTTCTCTGGACATGCACCAGAACCACTTATAATTAGAGATGTGCAGTGGGCATTTTTCGTGTTTTGTGTTTTGGTTTTGGATTCGGTTCCGCGGTCGTGTTTTGGATTCCGACGCATTTTGGCAAAACCACTCTTTCGGATTCGGATGCGTTTTGGATTCGGGTGTTTTTTTTTTTTTAAACCCTCAAAAACAGCTTAAATCATAGAATTTGGGGGTAATTTTGATCCTATATTATTATTAACCTGAATAACCATAATTTCCACTCATTTCCAGTCTATTCTGAACACCTCACAATATTATTTTTAGTCCTAAAATTTGCACCGAGGTCGCTGGATGACTAAGCTAAGCGACTCAAGTGGGCGGAACAAACATCTGGCCCATCTAGGAGTGGCACTGCAGTGTCAGACAGGATGGCACTTAAAAAAATAGTCCCCAAACAGCACATAATGCAAAGATAAATAAAAAAAAGAGGTGCAAGATGGAATTGTCCTCGGGCACTCCCACCCACCCTTATGTTATATAAACAGGACATGCACACTTTAACAAACCCATCATTTCAGCGACAGGGTCTGCCACACGACTGTGGCTGAAATGACTGGTTGGTTTGGGCCCCCACCAAAAAAGAAGCAATCAATCTCTCCTTGCACAAACTGGCTCTACAGAGGCAAGATGTCCACCTCATCCTCAGATTCCTCACCCCTTTCACTGTGTACATCCTCCTCCTCACAGAGTATTAATTCGTCCCCACTGGAATCCACCATCACAGGTCCCTGCATACTTTCTGGAGGCAATTGCTGGTAAATGTCTCCAGGGAAGAATTTATAATTCATTTTGATGAACATCATCTTCTCCACATTTTCTGGAAGTAACCTCCTACGCCGATCGCTGACAAGGTAACCTGCTGCACTAAACACTCTTTCGGAGTACACACGGGAGGGGGGGGGGGGGGGGGCAACTTAGGTAAAAGAAAGCCAGTTTGTGCAAGGGCCTCCAAATTGCCTCTTTTTCCTGCCAGTATACGTACGGACTGTCTGACATGCCTACAGTGATGCTGTCACTCATATAATCCTCCACCATTCTTTCAATGGTGACAGAATCATATGCAGTGACAGTAGACGACATGTCAGTAATCGTTGGCAGGTCCTTCAGTACGGACCAGATGTCAGCACTTGCTCCTGACTGCCCTGCCTCACCGCCAGCGGGTGGTTTTGGAAATTGTATCCTTTTCCTGGCAGCCCCAATGGTGGTAGAAAATGAAGGAGGAGCTGTTGGCGGGTCAAGTTCCGCTTGACTTGACAACTGTCTCACCAGCAGGTCTTTGAACATCTGCATACTTTTGTCTGCTGGAAAGAGAGATACAACGTAGGCTTTAAACCTAGGATCGAGCAAGGTGGCCAAAATGTAGTGTTCTGATTTCAACAGATTGACAACCCGTGAATCCTGGTTAAGCAAATGAAGGGCTCCATCCACAAGTCCCACATGCCTAGCGGAATCGCTCCGTTTTAGCTCCTCCTTCAATCTCTCCAGCTGCTTCTGCAAAAGCCTGATGAGGGGAATGACCTGACTTAGGCTGGCAGTGTCTGAACTGACTTCCCGTGTGGCAAGTTCAAAGGGTTGGAGAACCTTCCACAACATGGAAATCATTCTCCACTGTGCTTGAGTCAGGTGCATTCCCCCTCCTTTGCCTATATCGTAGGCAGATGTATAGGCTTGAATGGCTTTTTGCTGCTCCTCCATCCTCTGAAGCATATAGAGTGTTGAATTTCACCTCGTTACCACCTCTTGCTTCAGCTGATGGCAGGGCATGTTCATGAGTGTTTGCTGGCGCTCCAGTCTTCGGCACGCGGTGGCTGAATGCCGAAAGTGGCCCGCAATTTTTCGGGCCACCGACAGCATCTCCTGCACGCCCCTGTTGTTTTTTAAAAAATTCTGCACCACCAAATTAATTGTATGTGCAAAACATGGGACGTGCTGGAATTTGCCCACATGTAATGCACGCACAATATTGGTGGCGTTGTCCGATATCACAAATCCCCAGGAGAGTCCAATTGGGGTAAGCCAATCTGCGATGATGTTCCTCAGTTTCCGTAAGAGGCTGTCAGCTGTGTGCCTCTTATGGAAAGCGGTGATACAAAGCGTAGCCTGCCTAGGAACGAGTTGGCGTTTGCGAGATGCTGCTACTGGTGCCGCCGCTGTTGTTGCTGCGGGAGGCAATACATCTACTCAGTGGGCTGTCACAGTCATATAGTCCTTAGTCTGCCCTGCTCCACTTGTCCACATGTCTGTGGTTAAGTGTACAGTGGGTACACTGCATTTTTTAGGACACTTTTTCTGACGTCTGTGTACATTCTCGGTATCGCCTGCCTAGAGAAGTGAAACCTAGATGGGATTTGGTACCGGGGACACACTACCTCAAGCAATTCTCTAAGTCCCTGTGAACTAACGGTGGATACCGGAAGCAAGTCTAACACCAACATAGTTGTCAAGGCCTGAGTTATCCGCTTTGCAACAGGATGACTGCTGTGATATTTCATCTTCCTCGCAAAGGACTGTTGGACAGTCTATTGCTTACTGGAAGTAGTACAAGTGGTCTTCTGACTTCCCCTCTGGGATGACGATCGACTCCCAGCAGCAACAACAGCAGCGCCAGCAGCAGTAAACGTTACACTCAAGGATCCATCAGAGGAATCGCAGTTAGGAGAGGACTCGTCAGACTTGCCAGTGACAATTGGCGTTCCTGTCTAAGGAGGAAATTGACATTGCGGGAGTTGGTGGTGTGGTTTGCAGGAGCTTGGGTACAAGAGGAAGAAGGATTTAGTTGTCAGTGGACTACTTCCGCTGTCACCCAAAGTTTTTGAACTTGTCAATGACTTCTGATGAATGCGCTCCAGGTGACGTATAAGGAAGGATGTTCCTAGGTGGTTAACGTCCTTACCCCTACTTACTACAGCTTGACAAAGGCAACACACAGCTTGACACCTGTTGTCCGCATTTCTGTTGAAATAATTCCACACCGAAGAGGTGATTTTTTTTTGTATTTTGACGAGGCATGTCAATGATATGTCAATCCCGCGGACAACAGGTGTCTCTCCGGGTGCCTGACTTAAACAAACCACCTCACCATCAGAATCCTCCTCGTCAATTTCCTCCTCAGCGCCAGCAACACCCATATCCTCATCCTGGTGTACGTGACATCTTCAATTTGAATTACAGGAACTGGACTGTGGGTGCTCCTTCCAGCACTTCCAGGGGGCGTGCAAATGGTGGAAGGAGCCACCTCTTCCCGTCCAGTGTTGGGAAGGTCAGGCATCACAACCGACACAATTGGACTCTCCTTGGGGATTTGTGATTTAGAAGAACGCACAGTTCTTTACTGTGCTTTTGGCAGCTTAACTCTTTTCATTATTCCAGCGGGAGGATGAGTGCTTCCATCGTCATATGAAGCTGAACCACTAGTTATGAGGAACATAGGAGAGGGCCTTAGCTGTTCCTTGCCACTCCGTGTCGTAAATGGCATATTGGCAAGTTTACGCTTCTCCTCAGACAATTTTCATTTAGATTTTTGGGTCATTTTACTGAACTTTTGCTTTTTGGATTTTCCATGCTCTCTACTATGACATTGGGCATCGGCCTTGGCAGACAACGTTGATGGCATTTCATCGTCTCTGCTATGACTAGTGGCAGCAGCTTCAGCACCAGGTGGAAGTGGATCTTGATCTTTCCCTATTTTACCCTCCAAATGTTTGTTCTCCATTTTTTAATGTGTGGAATTATATGCCAGTAATATATCTGGAATTAGACGGCAGTAATGTCTGTAATTAGATATCACTAGATAGATACCAGATACCACTGTGACTGGAATGGTGATAACCTATGCACAGTGACAGGACACTACCACAGCACCCTACAGCAGCAGGATGCAGCACAAGACACTGTACTAGTATTAGTAATGTAGTATTACTGAGCACCACAAGACACTGAGCACTGATTATACTGAGCACTGATACTGAGCACTACTGATACTGAGCACTGATGATACTGAGCACTGATACTGAGTACTGATGATAATGAGCACGGATGATACTGAGCACTGATTATAATGAGCACTGATACTGAGCACTGATGATACTGAGCACTGATGATACTGAGCACTGATGATACTGAGCACTGATACTGGGCACTGATGATACTACGGAGTACTAACACGGAGCAGCAAGATGCAGCACAAGAGAGACACTGTACTAGTATTACTTAGCAGCACAAAAGCACTCTGGAATTGTTACCCCCCAGATACCACTGTGACTGGAATGATGATGAACGATACACAGTCACAGGACACTACTAACACAGCATCCTACAGCAGCAAGATGCAGCACAAGAGATACACACTACTAGTATTACTGAGCAGCAATAAGCACTGATACTGAGCACTGATATTGATATTTGCCACTGAGAGAACGTAGCCACGTCCTCTCTGTACCCTCTACAATGCACGAGTGAAAATGGTGGCGACGCGCGGCTCTTTATATGGAATCCGAATCTCGTGAGAATCCGACACCGGGATGATGACGTTTTGCCTCGTTCGGGTTTTCCAAGTTAGGCGGGAACAACCGAGCCTGCCTCGGACCCGTGTAAACCACGTGGAATTCGGGGGGGTTCGGTTCTCGGAGAACCGAACCCGCTCATCTCTAATTATAATGGGTGCAGGGTGTGCGGTGCACAACACACAGTGCACAACCTGGGCCCAAATGATTGTACTTACTGCTCCGTCGACCCAGCACTTACCGCAGAAATCATAGGGAAATGGCCACAGCTGCCACTTTCCCGGTGATTTGCGCATGAGCACTAGAGGTGTCCCTGGGAACAAGGTGAAGATGCCATGTTCCCGAAGACCTGCTCAAAGCCAGAGTCTATTACACTGCCAGAGAGGAGGGAGCCTGCACAGAGTCTGCACAAGGACCCCCTACTCGCCTACACTGCCCCTGACCAGAACCAAGCACACGCAGCTATGGGTGATGAAGACTGGTGAGAAATTCAGTAGTCCCTCCATTGCGCCTGGTGGGGAATAACCGGGCTGTAACCGGGTGCTCTGGCGTAATGATCTTCACTTGGCGCGTGGGAGGAAGTGCGGGGTGTATAGAGCTTTGGGGGGAGGGGGATGTAAATGCATCTGTTTTTAGATGGACCTCTTGCACCCAGTATAAGGCTGGTGTAAATGTGCACTGATAATGATGACATGTATCAAACCAAGCATACAAATAGGGTGGTCCTATCACAGTAATGCATACAACTCTACATATGGGCGCAATTACAGCAGACTGCCGTTTAACTCTCCATTGGCCCAAATGTCTGTATTAGAGTAGGGCAGTGCGGATGGTGTAATGGTTAGCCTTACTGCCTGACAGCACTGAGGTCATGGGTTCGATTCCCACCATGGCTCTAACTGTGTGGAGTTTGTATATTCTTCCCGTACTTGCGTGGGTTTCCTCCGGGTACTCTGGTTTCCTCCCACAATCCAAAAAATAAGAATTTACTTACCGATAATTCTATTTCTCGTAGTCCGTAGTGGATGCTGGGGAATCCGTAAGGACCATGGGGAATAGCGGCTCCGCAGGAGACTGGGCACAAAAGTAAAGCTTTAGAACTACCTGGTGTGCACTGGCTCCTCCCCCTATGACCCTCCTCCAAGCCTCAGTTAGGATACTGTGCCCGGACGAGCGTACACAATAAGGAAGGATTTTGAATCCCGGGTAAGACTCATACCAGCCACACCAATCACACCGTACAACTCGTGATCTAAACCCAGTTAACAGCATGATAACAGAGGAGCCTCTAGAAAAGATGGCTCACTACAGCAAAAAACCCGATTTTTTTTTTTTTTTTTGGTAACAATAACTATGTACCAGTATTGCAGACAATCCGCACTTGGGATGGGCGCCCAGCATCCACTACGGACTACGAGAAATAGAATTATCAGTAAGTAAATTCTTATTTTCTCTAACATCCTAAGTGGATGCTGTGGACTCCGTAAGGACCATGGGGATTATACCAAAGCTCCCAAACGGGCGGGAGAGTGCGGATGACTCTGCAGCACCAAATGAGAGAACTCCAGGTCATCCTCAGCCAGGGTATCAATTTTGTAGAATTTTACAAACGTATTTGCTCCTGACCAAGTAGCTGCTCGGCAAAGTTGTAAAGCCGAGACCCCTCGGGCAGCCGCCCAAGATGAGCCCATCTTCCTTGTGGAGTGGGCATTTACAGATTTTTGGCTGTGGCAGGCCTGCCACAGAATGTGCAAGCTGAATTGTACTACAAATCCAACGAGCAATAGTCTGCTTAGAAGCAGGAGCACCCAGCTTGTTGGGTGCATACAGGATAAACAGCGAGTCAGATTTTCTGACTCCAGCCGTCCTGGAAACATATATTTTCAGGGCCCTGATAACGTCTAGCAACTTGGAGTCCTCCAAGTCCCTAGTAGCCGCAGGCACCACAATAGGTTGGTTCAGGTGAAACGCTGAAACCACCTTAGGGAGAAACTGAGGACGAGTCCTCAATTCCGCCCTGTCCGAATGGAAAATCAGATAAGGGCTTTTACAGGATAAAGCCGCCAATTCTGACACGCGCCTGGCCCAGGCCAGGGCCAACAGCATGACCACTTTCCATGTGAGATATTTTAACTCCACAGATTTAAGTGGTTCAAACCAATGTGACTTTTGGAACCCAAAAACTACATTGAGATCTCAAGGTGCCACTGGAGGCACAAAAGGAGGCTGTATATGCAGTACCCCTTTTACAACGTCTGAACTTCAGGGACTGAAGCTAGTTCTTTTTGGAAGAAAATTGACAGGGCCGAAATTTGAACCTTAATGGACCCCAATTTCAGGCCCATAGACACTCCTGTTTGCAGGAAATGTAGGAATCGACCCAGTTGAATTTCCTCCGTCGGGCCTTACTGGCCTCACACCACGCAACATATTTTCGCCAAATGCGGCGATAATGTTTTGCGGTTACATCCTTCCTGGCTTTGATCAGGATAGGGATGACTTCATCCGGAATGCCTTTTTTCCTTCAGGATCCGGCTTTCAACCGCCATGCCGTCAAACGCAGCCGCGGTAAGTCTTGGAACAGACAGGGTCCTTGCTGGAGCAGGTCCCTTCTTAGAGGTAGAGGCCACGGATCCTCCGTGAGCATCTCTTGAAGTTCCGGTTACCAAGTCCTTCTTGGCCAATCCAGAGCCACGAATATAGTGCTTACTCCTCTCCATCTTATCAATCTCAGTACCTTGGGTATGAGAGGCAGATGAGGGAACACATACACTGACTGGTACACCCACGGTGTTACCAGAGCGTCTACAGCTATTGCCTGAGGGTCCCTTGACCTGGCGCAATACCTGTCGAGTTTTTCCCAACGGTTTATAATCATGTGGAAGACTTCTGGGTGAAGTCCCCACTCTCCCGGGTGGAGGTCGTGTCTGCTGAGGTAGTCTGCTTCCCAGTTGTCCACTCCCGGAATTGCTGACAGTGCTATCACATGATTTTCCGCCCAGCGAAGAATCCTTGCAGCTTCTGCCATTGCCCTTCTGCTTCTTGTGCCACCCTGTCTGTTTACGTGGGTGACTGCCATGATGTTGTCCGACTGGATCAACACCGGCTGACCTTGAAGCAGAGGTCTTGCTAAGCTTAGAGCATTGTAAATGGCCCTTAGCTTCAGGATATTTATGTGAAGTGATGTCTCCAGGCTTGACCATAAGCCCTGGAAATTCCTTCCCTGTGTGACTGCTCCCCAGCCTCGCAGGCTGGCATCCGTGGTCATCAGGACCCAGTCCTGAATGCCGAATCTGCGGCCCTCTAGAAGATGAGCACTCTGCAACCAACACAGGAGGGACACCCTTGTTCTTGGTGACAGGGTTATCCGCTGATGCATCTGAAGATGCGACCCGGACCATTTGTCCAGCAGGTCCCACTGGAAAGTTCTTGCGTGGAATCTGCAGAATGGGATTGCTTCGTAGGAAGCCACCATTTTACCCAGAACCCTTGTGCATTGATGCACTGAGACTTGGCTCGGTTTTAGGAGGTTCCTGACTAGCTCGGATAACTCCCTGGCTTTCTCCTCCGGGAGAAACACCTTTTTCTGGACTGTGTCCAGGATCATCCCTAGGAACAGAAGATGAGTCGTCGGAACCAGGTGCGATTTTGGAATCTTGAGAATCCAATCGTGCTGCCGCAACACTACCTGAGATAGTGCTACACCGACCTCCAACTGTTCCCTGGATCTTACCCTTATCAGGGAATCGTCCAAGTAAGGGATAACTAAAATTCCCTTCCTTCGAAGGATCATCATCATTTCGGCCATTACCTTGGTAAAGACCCGGGGTGCCGTGGACCATCCATACGGCAGCGTCTGAACTGATAGTGACAGTTCTGTACCATAAACCTGAGGTACCCTTGGTGAGAAGGGTAAATTTGGACATGAAGGTAAGCATCCTCGATGTCCCGAGACATCATGTAGTCCCCTTCTTCCAGGTTCGCAATCACTGCTCTGAGTGACTCAATCTTGAATTTGAACCTCTGTATGTAAGTGTTCAAAGATTTTAGATTTAGAATCGGTCTCACCGAGCCGTCCGGTTTCGGTACCACAACAGTGTGGAATAATACCCCGTTCCCTGTTGCAGGAGGGGTACCTTGATTATCACCTGCTGGGAATACAGCTTGTGAATGGCTTCTAAAACTGTCTCCCTGTCAGAAGGAGACATCGGTAAAGCCGACTTTAGGAAACGGCGAGGGGGAGACGTCTCGAATTCCAATTTGTACCCCTGAGATATCACCTGAAGGATCCAGGGGTCTACTTGCGAGTGAGCCCACTGCGCGCTGAAATTCATTGAGACGGGCCCCCCACCGTGCCTGATTCTGCTTGTAAAGCCCCAGCGTCATACTGAGGGCTTGGCAGAGGCGGGAAAGGGTTTCTGTTCCTGGGAACTGGCTCATTTCTGCAGCCTTTTTCCTCTCCCTCTGTCACGGGGCAGAAATGAGGAACCTTTTGCCCGCTTGTCCACGAAAAGACTGCGCCTGATAATACGGCGTCTTCTTATGTTGAGAGACGACCTGGGGTACAAACGTGGATTTCCCAGCTGTTGCCGTGGCCACCAGGTCTGAAAGACCGACCCCAAATAACTCCTCCCTTTAATAAGGCAATACTTCCAAATGCCGTTTGGAATCCGCATCACCTGACCACTGTCGTGTCCATAACCCTCTACTGGTAGAAATGGACAACGCACTTAGACTTGATGCCAGTCGGCAAATATTCCGCTGTGCATCACGCATATATAGAAATGCATCTTTTAAATGCTCTATAGGCAAAAATATACTGTCCCTATCTAGGGTATCAATATTTTCAGTCAGGGAATCCGACCACGCCAACCCAGCACTGCCCATCCAGGCTGAGGCGATTGCTGGTCGCAGTATAACACCAGTATGTGTGTAAATACATTTTAGGATACCCTCCTGCTTTCTATCAGCAGGATCCTTAAGGGCGGCCATCTCAGGAGAGGGTAGAGCCCTTACAAGCGTGTGAGCGCTTTATCCACCCTAGGGGGTGTTTCCCAACGCACCCTAACCTCTGGCGGGAAAGGATATAATGCCAATAACATTTTAGAAATTATCAGTTGTTATCGGGGGAAACCCACGCATCATCACACACCTCATTTAATTTCTCAGATTCAGGAAAACTACAGGTAGTTTTTCCTCACCGAACATAATACCCCTTTTTGGTGGTACTCGTATTATCAGAAATGTGTAAAACATTTTTCATTGCCTCCATCATGTAACGTGTGGCCCTACTGGAAGTCACATTTGTCTCTTCACCGTCGACACTGGAGTCAGTATCCGTGTCGGCGTCTATATCTGCCATCTGAGGTAACGGGCGCTTTAGAGCCCCTGACGGCCTATGAGACGTCTGGACAGGCACAAGCTGAGTAGCCGGCTGTCTCATGTCAACCACTGTCTTTTATACAGAGCTGACACTGTCACGTAATTCCTTCCAACAGTTCATCCACTCAGGTGTCGACCCCCTAGGGGGTGACATCACTATTACAGGCAATCTGCTCCGTCTCCACATCATTTTTCTCCTCATACATGTCGACACAAACGTACCGACATACAGCACACACACAGGGAATGCTCTGATAGAGGACAGGACCCCACTAGCCCTTTGGGGAGACAGAGGGAGAGTTTGCCAGCACACACCAGAGCGCTATATATATACAGGGATAACCTTATATAAGTGTTTTTCCCCTTATAGCTGCTGTATCTTTAATACTGCGCGTAATTAGTGCCCCCCCTCTCTTTTTTAACCCTTTCTGTAGTGTAGTGACTGCAGGGGAGAGCCAGGGAGCTTCCCTCCAACGGAGCTGTGAGGGAAAATGGCGCCAGTGTGCTGAGGAGATAGGCTCCGCCCCCTTATCGGCGGCCTTATCTCCCGTTTTTCTATGTATTCTGGCAGGGGTTAAATGCATCCATATAGCCCAGGAGCTATATGTGATGCATTTTTTTGCCATCCAAGGTGTTTTTATTGCGTCTCAGGGCGCCCCCCCCCAGCGCCCTGCACCCTCAGTGACCGGAGTGTGAAGTGTGCTGAGAGCAATGGCGCACAGCTGCAGTGCTGTGCGCTACCTTGTTGAAGACAGGACGTCTTCTGCCGCCGATTTTCCGGACCTCTTCTGTCTTCTGGCTCTGTAAGGGGGCCGGCGGCGCGGCTCTGGGACCCATCCATGGCTGGGCCTGTGATCGTCCCTCTGGAGCTAATGTCCAGTAGCCTAAGAAGCCCAATCCACTCTGCACGCAGGTGAGTTCGCTTCTTCTCCCCTTAGTCCCTCGATGCGCCTGTCACAATAAACTTCAGGACAACATTGCTACCCAATTTCTGGAAATATTATTTACCAGGACCACGGAACCAATGAGTTCTCAGCAGTTGGTGGCTGGAGAAAACAACAATGACCGTAGCAGTTTTATTCCTTAGTACAGCAGCCTCTCCAATAAGGAGTGAAGTCCTGCCCTAACTAGGGGGGTCATTCAGACCTGATCGCTCACTAGCTGTTTTTTGCAGTCCTGCGTTCGCATAGTCGCCGCCCACCGGGGAGTGTATTTTAGCTGTGCAAGTGTGCGATCGCATGTGCAGCCGAGCGGTACAAAAAAACTTTGTGCAGTTTCTGAGTTGCCCAGGACTTACTCAGCCGCTGCGATCACTTCAGCCTGTCCGGGACCGGAATTGACGTCAGACACCCGCCCTGCAAACGCTTGGCCATGCTGCGTTTTTCCAACCATTAGGGGAATTAATTGATATTTCTAGTACACCCCTGTCATTATTTTTTAGTTGAGTATTTGATTAATAAAAGCTAAGTTTTAAACTAAATACAGTTTTCATCCATCCATATATAATATTATCAAAAAGAGTGCTCCAAACATAGGAATTTCTTTTGTTTGGTGAGGCGTGGGCGCTTCCACATCCATCAAATTAATTTGTATTTTTCCAACCATTCCCAGAAAATGGTCAGTTGCCACCCACAAACGCCTTCTTCCTGTCAGTCTCCTTGCAATCGGCTGTGCGCATGGATTTTTTGTAAAACCCATCGCACAGCAACGATCCGGATGGATTTGTGAAAATGTTTTTCCACTAAATGCTTTAAAAGCACAAGATAGAAGATTAATAAACAGTTTTAAATAAATGTATATGAAAGCAGCGATCCAGGACTGGAAATTACAGTGTGATAAAATGTTCCTCCCTTTCTGATCTGGTTGTATAGCAGATATACCTGTGAACTTATTCCTTACTTTATGAAAAGAACATTAGCACGACCCGCATGTTTTATTCTCACATTGGCTGAAATGGCATTTATAAGATCACCTTGGGACGGATGCAAATGGAAGAGTTGAAACGCGTGAAATAATCTGTACGCTGTGCTGTGCTCTCTTGTTCCGAGGGAACATAAAGTTTATGAGAGCTGTAAAGGCTCTTATTATGGAATGTAGGCTGGGGCAGAGAAATTAAGCTGCTATTTTATTTTTAAGATATAATATTTATATTGGTGCAAAACAAATAGCCAGATGGTACTGAATTATTGAGTGGTTATGTGTATATTTGTATATATATATATATACACACACATACACACACACACACACACACACACACACACACACACTTCATTGTGTAAGTGGCTTCCACTGCTAGGGAGACGGGACAGGTCTTGTATAGGTGGAGGAGCTGGGGTAAGCATGGAAGCGGGGAAGGGCATTACTGTGGGGGGCAAGAGAGTGCAGCAGATACAGAAGGGGCAGAGCTGGTAAGAGCATGTTGTGGGGCAGGTTGAAGTGAACCAGCATATGCTGTGCCCCTTTACTAATACAGACGTGTCTCCATTAAACCCAGCCTCTATACGCCATGCATCAAGAGCCGCCAAGATCTGTACGAATCCGCCAGCATTTTTTTTTGCCCGATAATGCATTTTAGGATGCACTGATTCATTTGATATTCAACACTTTTTTATCTGTGTGCGACTGAGTCTGTATACGAAGCATGACAGAAGTTGGCATTATGCAAAATATAAATAGAAAAAAAGCTGTGGCAGCTGCATCGTAGCCCTTGTATACAGATTCAGTATTAGTCTCACACAGATATACAAGTGTTGCATGTCAAATTAATCAGTGCAGCCCCCTGGCGCATCGTGTGGTGACTAATACGCATTTTTGGACAAAAAGGATGCCCGGCACTAGCGGAATCGCACATGACCTGTTGCGTTGAGAGGGGCTTTTTGGCATGACTGCAGCAATAGTATATGAGGACACATCTGTATTACATAATATAGATTTATCACAACCACACTGTTGATCTGTATGTGTACAATATAACATACATCACACTATGAGATGTGGGACTTCTGACAATGTGGAAGAGTTACACTGGCCCTGCACTATCATTTATTTCTAGCAACCCATGGCATAATGAAAACAATGGAGGGCTTAGAAATGCTGTAAGTTGCTGCACTAAACACTTCACCTTTTACATGGCTGAGAACACAGGGAAACACAGGATAACTCTCATATATTTGCATTATTTTGTATCCTATAAACTAAGAATGTAGCACAGCTGAGTTTACTGATGGTTTGAAGCCAATAGCCGGGATTCTAGTTAGAGTGGAAAATTTACACTAAGGTCAGTGTCAAACGCAGGATATTGAAAGGGTGGTTTATACAACCAGTGAAAAAAATCTAACCAGAATAAGCTTGCAACATACACTTCATTGTGTGCTTCACGTGTTTTAATAAAATGACAATAAATAATATACAGTAAATAACCAGACATTTGGGCAAAAAACTTGCTTATGTACAACGTGTAACAGTATGTACAAACCATCTTCCCCCCCACCCATAAACAGAAAGCACAGCACCATTCTCTCCCCACCCCTAAACATTAAGCACAGCCCCCATCTTCCCCCCACCCATAAACAGAAAGCACAGCACCATTCTCTCCCCACCCCTAAACATTAAGCACAGCCACCATAATCCCCCACCCATAAACAGAAAGCACAGCACCATTCTCTCCCCACACCTAAACATTAAGCACAGCCACCATAATCCCCCACCCATAAACAGAAAACACAGCACCATTCTCTCCCCACCCCTAAACATTAAGCACAGCCCCATCTTCCCCCACCCATAAACAGAAATCACAGCACCATTCTCTCCCCACCCCTAAACATTAAGCACAGCCCCATCTTCCCCCACCCATAAACAGAAAGCACAGCACCATTCTCTCCCCACCCCTAAACATTAAGCACAGCCCCCATCTTCCCCCCACCCATAAACAGAAAACACAGCACCATTCTCTCCCCACCCCTAAACATTAAGCACAGCCCCCATCTTCCCCCACCCATAAACAGAAAACACAGCACCATTCTCTCCCCACCCCTAAACATTAAGCACAGCCCCCATCTTCCCCCACCCATAAACAGAAAACACAGCACCATTCTCTCCCCACCCCTAAACATTAAGCACAGCCACCATAATCCCCCACCCATAAACAGAAAGCACAGCACCATTCTCTCCCCACCCCTAAACATTAAGCACAGCCCCCATCTTCCCCCCACCCATAAACAGAAATCACAGCCACCATTCTCTCCCCACCCCTAAACATTAAGCACAGCCACCATAATCCCCCACCCATAAACAGAAAGCACAGCACCATTCTCTCCCCACCCCTAAACATTAAGCACAGCCACCATCTTCCCCCCACCCATAAACAGAAAACACAGCACCATTCTCTCCCCACCCCTAAACATTAAGCACAGCCACCATAATCCCCCACCCATAAACAGAAAGCACAGCACCATTCTCTCCCCACACCTAAACATTAAGCACAGCCACCATAATCCCCCACCCATAAACAGAAATCACAGCCACCATAATCCCCCACCTATAAACAGAAATCACAGCACCATTCTCTCCCCACACCTAAACATTAAGCACAGCCACCATAATCCCCCACCTATAAACAGAAATCACAGCCACCATCATCCCCACACCATACCTTCCAAGTTATTGATTGTTGTAGGAGGGACATCTGTGGCGCACGCAACAGAAATCAGCGGACGTGGCCTCACAGCAAGTGTCTCAATCACGAGCCACGCCCCTGCCCTCCGTCACTATGGGGGCATGAACAGCGCTATGTGAGCTGCTGGTCATGCCCCTTGTCCCTTTTTGCCAGTGAATAAACACAATGCACCCAGCATCTATTCATCACTGCTCTGATAAGCAGAGCAGTGTGAGAGAGGGTCTCCCAACTGCCCCCACTGCGTCCCGCGGGTGGGACAGCAGGACAGTCCGTAAAATCCTGGACAGTTGGGAGGTGTGCCACACACCCATAAACAGTAGGCAAAGCCGCCATCTTCCCCACACCCTCCTTCCCACGCCCATACCCATAAACAGAAAGTGCAGCCACCATCAACCCCACAGCCATAAACAGTAAGCCCTACCAGCATCTTCCCCCCAACCCGCGTCATCAGTTCCTTGCCCCCTTTGCGACTAAATGCCAAGATCTGCATGTCCGTGTTAAGAAGGTAGGACCTAATAATGTGATTCATATAATTATAGCCCTGCCCCTTCCATACGGCCTTGCGAATCCCAGTGTTACAGTATCTCCTCATCCTGCCCACTTCACTTGGAAGGGTGCAGGAGAAACACCCATTCTTCTAGGGGTTGCGGGGAACTACCTTAAAAATCTGGAGTCTCCCGCAACTTCTGGGAGAGTAGATGAGTAAGTATGGTCATTGGGAGGAAGTCGCTGCACAGCTAGGTAAGTACGGTCATTTCCCTGTAACAACCTGTGTATATACCCATTTCAAAATGGGCAAGAAATGGTCTTCTGACCGCAGTTGCACCTGACACTGACAATCTTCTGGATGTGTGATCGCTCATAGGTGAAAAAGGGATGTCTGAGTTGCTTGTACCTGTGATGACAATTCAGCTACCCCAGTAGAGGGTACCATGACCTTGGGGTTTCCAGTATTAGCTTGGCGAGGGGATGTGTATACACACTGTCCTTTTCCTCTTGGACCAGTCACCTGTTTCTCTAGGACTAACAGCCACAGGCCATGAAGGGTAGTGTCATGGTCAGCACCCCATTTATATAGGGTATCCGGACTATAGATCTACACTAAAAAGGTCTACAGTCAATAGGTCTACCAATAATGGTAGACATGCATTAGGTCGACAAGGTCAGAAGTTTGACATGACAATGGTCGACACATATATGGTAGGCACAAGGTTTTTTTTATTTAATTTTTTCAACTTTTTCATACTTTACCATCCACGTGGACTACGACTGGGAATAGTAACCTGTGCTGAGCACATCGTTAGCAGAGCAAGGCACCTTGCCCGAAGCATGGTGAGCGAAGAGAGCCATGCGAGGGGTCGCAGTACACTAATGGGGCTTGTTTGTGGCAAAAAGTGACAAAACACCACCCAAAAAAATTGTCTACATTTTTTGTGTCTACCTTTTGACCCTGTCGACCTTTGAACCATGTCAACCTCTCCTACTGTCTTGCCTATTCTGTCGGCATTTTGACCCTGTCAACCTAATGCATGTCTACCATTAGTGGTAAACCTATTGACTGTAGACCTTTTTAGTGTGGATCTAATAATCCACACCCATTATATATACTCTATCTCTGAACAGAGCTGGAACAAGGACTGCCAATCCATTGTGCTGTGTGGTGGAGACAGAGGGGGTAATTCCAAGTTGATCACAGCAGGAATTTTGTTAGCAGTTGGGCAAAACCATGTGCACTGCAGGGGAGGCAGATATAACATGTACAGAAAGAGTTAGATCTGGGTGGGTTATTTTGTTTCTGTGCAGGGTAAATACTGGCTGCTTTATTTTTACACTGCAAATTGATTGCAGATTGAACACACCACACCCAAATCTAACTCTCTCTGCACATGTTAAATCTGCCTCCCCTGCAGTGCACATGGTTTTGCCCAACTGCTAACAAAATTCCTGCTGCGATCAACTTGGAATTACCCCCAGAGTGACCACGGTGAGAATGTGACTCGCTGGTATGGCATACAGTGGCACTGTATTACAGGAAAAAACTACTGCTGAAGGGAGATTCACCAGAAGGACGGAGTGGTGTGATCTTTGGAGACAGGTTCCGGAGCCAGTGTCTCCCCATGTTGGCATCTTAAAGGCACATACCCCGCTTAAATATGGTAAACCTCCACCTTCACTTTTCCATTATCGAGTTATTTGTTCTGTGAATAACATACCAGCGAGCCACATTTTAAAGGCACCATTTAAGGCTTTTATTATACTATTCTCTGGTAATTCTCCATCTATCACCATTTGATTGCAATATCACTTGTACAATGGTTTTATTGGCAATTTTTGTTTGATTGTATTAAAATAGTTTCGTCTTGAACATACTACACTATATTTGGAACTTTTTCTTTCCCATATATGGATTCCATTTGTCTGAAATACATGGTACACCTCATGACAGAGGAATTGTGAGGGAAGTACTATTTTATTGTCATTTGATTAGCGCACTGCATCTGGTCTAACTACACTTGTTCACGCTAATATCTTGGTATTGGGGATACCTTCTGACCAACTTGTGTGCAGCTTATCTCTTTTTTGGCGCCGAGGTACTTTTCGGTCACCAATAGCATTGCTCAGTGAATACAGACGCACCCGTCACACAGCCGCTTATGCTGCGACTGGGTCCCCTTCGTGTACAGCGTCTGAGATGGAAGCGGGAAACAGTTCATGGCGGGAGACTCGGAGGAAACTGGTCATGAACTGGGTGGAGGGGCGACCAGGAGAGCGTCTGAGTCCCCACTGCTGACATCAACCCTAGGGATTGCTGCCTCATACTATTCCTGGAGCCTCTGATCCCTGAGGCCTAGCGCTGGTGCACCCGAGGTGGCAGCCGCATCAGCGACTGTTTGCTAGTCTCCTCCCAAAACAGTGCGGCTGTGTCCATATTCCCCTTCTAAGTGAAACTGATGCCTTACTTTCTCCCCGTGCTCCGGCCACAGCCTGGTAACGTCTGCTGGACCTGCTAGCATATCCGACACAGACGCCTGCCGAAACAGCACTGTGCTCATGGGTAAGCGTTGTCGCGACCCAGCGGAGAGTTGTTAGAGTGACTCTTTCTAAGGTACGTATGAGACGCTTTTTAGAAAGATCACTCAAGAAAAAATAGTAAGACTATAAAAATAAAATAAGAAAGCTTGCGGCTGCTAAAAACCAGCAGCCCTCTGACAATGGTATGGCTCCTGACGCACCAAACAAAAAAAAACAGATTTGCCTGAGCCAGGGATATATGGACAGGCCAGTTGCATGCAGGGAGGCTGGAAAGATTTGACCGATTGGTGCAAATCCGCTGTCGCTTCATCATATCCCAATGTTATCCTGTGGATAACCTGTGGACCCTGCCAGAGAAAAACACTGGTAAAGTCACAGAACCACATTAACTACAAGTTTATATTGCAATGCAACGTAAATGTCTTCATTTTCTGATTCTAATTTCCTTATTAATAATAACACCCGTCACACAAAATGGGTTTGTTGGGTCGATCCTATTTAGGTCGACACTCATTAGGTTGACCACTATTGATCAACAGGCAGTAGGTCGACACATGGGAATGGTCGACATGGTCGTCAGGTTGACATGGAAAGAACGCCAAAATGGGTTGTTTTTAAAAGTTTTTTGGGTGTCGTTTTCTTCGTAAAGTGACCGGGAACCCCAATCAGTGCACCGTGTCCCCTCGCATGGCTCGCTTCACTCGCAATGCTTTGGGCAGGTTACTATTCCTAATTCTAGTCCACGTGGATTATAAAATATGAAAAAGTAAAACATTTTGAAAAAAGATGTGTCGACCTTTGCCATGTTGACCTAATGCTCATGTCGACCTTTTTATAGGTGTCGATCCATAGTGGTCGACCTATTGAGTGTCGACCTACGGAACCATATCGTATATCCTGTCACACACGGAGGCAGAATGTCCATAGATCCACAAGAATCTTGTGCTTTCAGTCTCAGGAACATTGGGTTGTCCAGGTAATAGCTTCCTCCTTTCAGTGCAGACAACAGAACAGGTACACTGTGGGTGATGGAATGTGGGTGCATTATATAGAAATGAATGACTCTTACCTGACTGCAACCCTGAAGATACATAACAAGAGGTTCACTCTTCGGGACATAGGACCACATTTTTTGCCAGGCCTTCCCCTTCTCCAGGATCAGGAGGCTGCTGCTCATCAAACTACTTTCTAGTGATAAGGAAATCTGCTTCTAAAATCAAAAAGATAAAAACTCAGTTCTCTGTCCACGCTTGCCAGAACAATGAATTTCAAGTACATAGTACTTATCTCCTACCAACTTTATAATACGGTTAATGTGCTATATTGATCCATAATTAAAGTCACTGAATGAAGAATGAATTAAATGGAATAGTTAATTATAAAAGTAACAGACAGCAGTAAAGCAACACAGTGCTTACATATGCTGCCTTACTGTGATATATTACAACTATGTAATAGAATAAACTCAACATAATAAATCAAACCAATAACAGCCCTATAAAATAACGCAGCTTAGGGGAGCAATAGAATAGGAAAAGTTTCCAGGGAAGTTGACTTTTAAGAAGTTTAGACAGTGGTGCTGTCCCTAAAATATGGAGCTGATCTAAGCTCAGAGAGGGAAAAAATAGCGCATGTCACTTTTGAAAGATTATATTTAAAAATAAATTAGATTCAGTAATTTCATAAAATAGGTACAGTATCTATTCTCATATGTAAATTAAAAAAAAAATCTAGGTTGCAACATTGCATTTCTCCAAAGTCTTTTCATCATATGCATTGTGCAGGCTATGTCTGCTGTCCGTATAAGTGTTACAGGCTGCCTATCTGAGACTGGGGGTCATTAACAAACCAGGGAAAAATGTAAGCCCACAAACCAGATTTTTATCTGCCTAGACCAGGCATTCCCAACCTCGGTCCTCAAGGCACACTGACAGTGCAGGTTTTAGTGATATCCAGAATTCAGCACATATTGTTAAATCCAAATAACTGAAATGCTGATTCAGTCACCTGTGCTCAAGCATGGATATCACTAAAACCTGGCCTATTCGTGTGCCTTGAGGACAGAGGTTTGGAAGGCCTGGCCTAGACAGATGGCTACGGCTGCTTAATTCTTGCCCACATTTCCTCTAGTACCCTTCAGCACATTGGGAATACTGAAACTTGTAGTACCACAATAACAGAAGTAACAAAGTTACTTCTATTTTATACTGTATATGATCGATCGCTTTTTGGAAGGGAGAGGGGCTTCTTGTGGGAATTTTTTCCCCCTTCCTTGACTTTGAGTGAGATGGTAGCACAATCACTGAACACTAGGGAACATGTGATAGGATCCGAGTTTGCCGAAGCTGCAGGATGCCGGCTGATCTCAGACGTTTTTTTAAAGCAGCAGTCATTTACAAACCATAGTCTTGCCATGTAAATGATTGCCGCTTTAATAAAATGTCCGAGATCGGTCTGCATCCCGCACCTCCGGCAAACTCGGACCCTATTACATATGCCCATAAAAGTCTCCCAATGCAGTATAGTCATTTCTCCAGGGCATTGC
The DNA here is from genome assembly GCF_028390025.1 of Pseudophryne corroboree. Taxonomy (NCBI): domain Eukaryota; kingdom Metazoa; phylum Chordata; class Amphibia; order Anura; family Myobatrachidae; genus Pseudophryne; species Pseudophryne corroboree. The sequence continues at coordinate 383,580,466 of NC_086452.1, forward strand.
CTCTGGGATCCTGCTGTCATTCTTTGCAATGTGTTGATCACAATGACAAAAATATAAAAGTCTCCCTTAAATTGTGACGGAAATTAAACTTTTGTTTGTCATTGTGATCTAATGAATTATAATACACTGATTGAAGTTGGACAGTATGCCGCACTACTTCTTCTACTGCTTCGATTGTAAATCTGTCAAATTCCATTTCATTTTCCATACAGTTCTAAAGTTCCTTTACAACCACTATATTATTATATAATCCAATAAATTCAGTGACACTCAAGGGTAATGCAGTAAACCAAAACTGTTTATTATGCAAACTGCACTCGTTCTCAAGCCCGCATACATGCTGAGTTAATTACGGCAATCATAGCGTAAAAAAGTATATAATTTGGATGTTGCAGACTCTAAGTTATTAAAAAGAAACCTTTGCAGACTTCAGTTGTCACACCCAATCAGGGCTGCCATCAGAAATTGCGGGGCACGGGACTGACAAAATAGGCAGGGCCACCCCCCCCTCCCCCCACAGGTGAAATGTCCCATTACTTGGGGTAAAGCAATGGGTTAGGCTGAGGAGGGGATCTAGGGCTAGGCACTAGAGGGAGGGTTAAGTTCAGGGGCAACGATTGTGGATAGGGTGGAAATGCTTACCGGAACGACAGAGGATCAGACCTCTGACCACCGGGATCTGGAAGACACTACTCACTGCAGCCAACAGGATGAGGTAAGTCACCGCTGGGCCACCATGCTGAAATGTTGACATTCTAACACCAACATTTCATCACTGTCTACATGATGAACGTTGATATTATCTTATAGATACGTTGAATGTCAACATTATTACTGTTAACATTTCGTACCCAACTCTTGAAGTGTTACTAAGAGACCTTCACATACTTTATACAACAAAGAAATGTAATGTTGGATCATTTTAATCAAGCGATAAATTAAAAAGTAAATCTTTTTCAGATTTATTTTAATTTTTGGGATGTTTTTGTCTATGTTTATGACTTTTAGATGAAGATCAGGAGACACAATGTCTTTGCAAAAATTCAGACAAATCTAAAATGTTTATAAACATTCTTGTACATAAAGGTTTATGCAAATGTTGGGTCACCTAGTGCCAAACTGCTCATTTCACTGAATTCCACGGCTTCATTTTTTTCCCCCTAATGTGTTAAATTAAACAAATAAACACTAATTATGCATAAATATGTCAAGTTTAAGTTTATGCACTGCAGAGGTTGTGTTGCCATTTTACTTCGAGATTCAGTGGAACATACAATCTCAACACAGAGGTGCAAACTGTTGTACAGATTTTTATTATGTTTTATTGTTAGCAAAATAAATACAGAATTAGAACTCAAATGAGAACATGCAAAACAATGCCGCTGAAGGTAAATCTAGCATACTGCACAGCATAAATAGGTCCTCTATTCTGATACTGTATATAACCAAGAAAAAAAGGCAATTGGTTTCCCCCAGCACCCTGAATGATAACAGTAACTAGATGTAAATCCCACATAATAATAGAATTCAGAGATCTTCGTTACACATATTTGCGCAAATGTGTGGTTAAGCCCCAAAGCCGCATCAAGGCGTCTCTGTATATTTGGGGTCCCTAGCGCTATATCTAGGTGCAGGGTGTGGCACCCCAAAACACCAGCATAAGCCAGAAAGCCCAGCGTAGCATACCAGTGAAAAAACTATAGTGATAATAAATTAGTATTTAGGAAGCCGAAGCTATAGAGAGGGTGATACAAACATGAAATGTAATTAAAATAGACAAAAAGAGTGTTAAAAAATTAATAAGTGAAAAGTGTTAATAGAATGTAAAGGTATGCCACACTAAAGCCATCCAGCTCAGCCAGTCCAGAGGCACCACACCTCACACCTCCATTACCCCTTGATGCGGCTTTGGGGCTTAACCACACATTTGCGCAAATATGTGTAACGAAGATCTCTGAATTCTATTATTATGTGGGATTTACATCTAGTTACTGTTATCATTCAGGGTGCTGGGGGAAACCAATTTCCTTTTTTTCTTGCTCAGAAATAACCCTCCCTTTCAAGCACCTGAATGATATCACTAAGCTAATTGAGCATCTACCAATATATATGACTGTATATAACCATCCAATCAGATCAAGCACTCCAAACAACGCCCATTAATTGTATATTTCAAAAGCATGGCCATAATGGTGGAAAGTTTTGAAATTTGATCAAAAGAGCATTAGAGTAACTGTTCCCGGTTAACCATCACTTGCAGCAATATTAAGCACTTCATAACCAAGATGATCTTTCTTAATGTCCACGCAATGAAATTATAATGATACATAAATTATAGATATATAATAAGGGTGTGTGTCATGTTACATTTTAATGAATTAGATGGCTTAAGCCACAAATCATGAAGCCCTGCCGCCAAATACGAGAACACGGCTTAATGATAACGGTAGCAACAAAGCTAGATACCGAGCACAGACGGGAGGCGGTCGTTAGGCCGACAAGCATTAGGTCGACATACATTGGGTCAACCACTGAAGGTCGACATGCATTAGGTAGACATGGTCACTAGGTCTACCGTGTACGTGTATAGGTCGACATGCAAAAAGGTCGACATGAGTTTTTCACAATTTTTCCAAACATTTTTCACCTTTTTCATACTTAACGATCCACGTGGACTACGATTGGGGATAGTAATCTGTGCCGAGCGCAGCGGTAGCAGAGTGAGGCACCTTGCCCGAAGTATGGCGAGCGAAGCGAGCCACGCGAGGGGACGTGGTGCACTAATTGGGGTTCCCCGTCACTTTACGAAGAAAACAACACCAAAAACAGTCAAAAAAACTCACGTTGACCTTTTTCCAGGTCGACTTAATGACCATGTTGACCTAATGCACGTCGACCTTCAGTGGTCGACCCAATGTATGTCGACATAATGTTAGGCGCCGGGGTCCGCTCGTCGGTGCGGCCCGGCGCCTAGCAACCAGGGACGCCGTGCGCGTACAGCCGCCGGCTCCCTGGCAACGCTAGACGCCGGGCGCACGGAGCCGCTCTGACCCTAGCAACGGGGACGCCACGTTCGGGCCGCGTTCCCCGTTGCTGGGTCTGTTCTAATTATTTTATGGTGTGCTGGCCGTGCAGCTTGCAAGCTGCACGGCATTCATTGTGATTACCCAGTCTGGCTCCTGATTGGGGAGTTCTCTGTTATAAGCACCCTTTGGACTTCCCACAGACGCCGGTGATAGCTTCCTGTTTGCCTGTGTCAGTTGCAGAGAGTTCCAGTCTTGCTCAATCCGGTTGTTCCTGTCCTCAGTGGTCCTGTACTCGGAAAGTTGTCATCATTCCTGGAGTCTGACCGAGCACCTTTAACATCCTGTGGTGTTCGTGAGTCGCGGCGCAGCCGTGTGTTGCGGCTTGTCCGCTTACTGTTTATTATTTAGTATATTTGTGTTCTGGAGCTTTTGCGGAGGATTCCGCTCCCACAGATCCACTCTGGTATCCAGCGGTGCTGGATAGGAGTAACGGATCGGTGGATCCTTGGTTGTCCTTTTCCCTGGCGGCTAGTCCGCACATACCTTTGGTTTAAGTTAGTTAGCTTGTAACCCCTGGCCTGGTTGCTTAGTCAGAGGGCCCCTTGTTATCACCCTGTCTCGGATTTCCCTTTGTCTCCCATTAAGACCTGAGGGGGCATCGGGGTTGGGCAGACATAATCCGCCCTTCGAACGCGGCTGCCATGGGCTCAAGCAACCATAGTCTCGCAGGGGATTTCTGATAACACGGGCGAGACAACGGAGTTAGGGCGCCAGGGGTTACTAGGCTCTCCTGCTCCCACTACCAGCAGATCTTCCCTGTACTCAGACCTCTGCCATAAGATCTCCTCTGGTCTGGAGTTCGGGAATCATAACATTATCACCGGCCAGACAAAAAAAAAAAGAAAATTAAAAGGAGTTAATTTTTTTTCACTTATTCAGTTGGGAGATTTTGTCGGCCTCATGAATCCCACCGGTGTTGGGCCAAATCCTGGCCAACTTCTAGTTAGTCAGATTCAAGAACTTACTCAGATGGTTCAGGATCTGTCCCTCCGGGTGAGGTCACAGGAAGATCTGTTACGGACTTCCCCGAGGGTCATCCCTGAACCAAAAATGCATCTGCCTGACCGTTTTTCTGGGGATAGAAAACAGTTTTTTAATTTTAAAGAGTCTTGTAAACTTTATTTTCGTTTAAGACCAGTCTCCTCAGGTACGGAGGCTCAGCGGGTTGGAATTATTATTTCTCTGCTTCAGGGGGATCCTCAGACCTGGGCTTTTGGTTTAAAGACAGACGATCCGGCCTTATTGTCTGTAGACGCCTTTTTAAAATCTTTAGGGCTATTGTATGACGACCCTGATAGAGAGGCGTCCGCTGAGAGTCAGTTGCGTGCTCTCAGACAGGGTAGGAATCCCGCAGAGATTTATTGTACGGAGTTTCGCCGTTGGTCGAACGACTGTGGATGGAATGACCCAGCCTTACGCAGTCAGTTTCGCCTCGGCTTATCTGAATCTATAAAAGACAGTCTCCTTCAGTATCCCGCTCCTGAGACTCTCGATAAACTCATGGAGCTCTCTATTAAGATAGATCGTCGGCTCAGAGAGCGGAGGGCTGAAAAAGGAGCATCTGTCGGATCTACTCCTTGTGTTTTTTCCATTCCTGTGGACATGGAGGAGCCTATGCAGATAGGTCTCTCCAAATTGTCTCCTGAAGAAAGAACCAGGAGGCAAAATTCTGGTCTTTGTTTATACTGTGGAGGTAAGGGACATTTTGCCCGTAGTTGTCCGAACAAGTCGGGAAACTACCCGACCAAGTGAGTTGTGAGGGGGTTCACTTTGGTCTGCAGCTTATCTCCTCAAATAATTCACTGTTAGTTCCTGCTAAAGTTTCCTTTGGCAGCCTCTGTTCCTCGGTCTCTGCTTTTGTGGACAGTGGAGCTGCAGGGAACTTTATGGATTTAACATGGGCCAAGGCCTTAGGTATTCCTCAGTTAACCTTGGGTAGGTGTGTCACCATGCATGGTTTAGATGGGAGTCCCTTGTCCAATGGGGTTATTTCTCTCTGTACACCTCCTGTTTTACTTTCGGTAGGAGCTCTGCATTCTGAAAAGATTGAGTTTTTCCTTACCCATTGTCCAGCAGTTCCTGTGGTTCTGGGTCACCCTTGGCTGGCCTTTCATAATCCCATCATTGATTGGCAGTCGGGGGAGATCTTACAATGGGGTACCATCTGTAATAAAGAATGTATTACGCTTCCTATCCGAGTAGCTGCCGCCGTTCCCGCACCCATTCCTGTGGAATACCAGGATTTTGTTGATGTATTTTCCAAGGGCAATGCGGATATTCTGCCTCCCCATAGGCCTTATGATTGTGCCATTGAGCTAATTCCTGGTGCCACGTTGCCTAAAGGAAGGTTATATGCATTGTCTGGTCCTGAAACTGTGGCCATGAATGAGTATGTGAAAGAAAGCCTTGGGAAAGGATTTATCAGGCCATCTAAATCCCCTTTAAGTGCAGGTTTCTTCTTCGTAGAGAAGAAGGATGGTTCACTTAGACCCTGCATTGACTTTAGAGCTTTGAATAAAATCTCAGTAAAGAATACTTACCCTCTGCCGCTGATCTCTGTCCTCTTTGATCAGCTACGTTCGGCTGTGATTTTTTCTAAGATTGACCTGAGAGGAGCATATAACCTCATCAGAATCAAGTCAGGGGATGAGTGGAAAACGGCATTCAGTACTCAGTCAGGCCACTATGAGTATCTGGTTATGCCATTTGGCCTGTCTAACGCTCCGGCAGTTTTCCAGGATCTCATTAACGATGTGCTCCGTGAGTTTCTTGGAAGGTTCGTTGTAGTCTACTTAGACGATATTTTGATTTATTCTGACTCTGTAGAACAACATGTTACCCAGGTGCGTCAGGTTCTAAAAAAATTACGTGAAAATCACCTATATGCCAAGCTTGAGAAGTGTGAATTTCATGTCACGGAGGTATCCTTTTTAGGGTACATTATTTCCCCTCGGGGATTCTGTATGGAACCAAAGAAGCTCCAAGCCATCCTTAGTTGGGCGCAACCCACCAACTTAAAAGCAATTCAGCGCTTTTTAGGGTTTGCGAACTACTATAGAAGATTTATTCACTCCTTCTCTGACCTAGTTGCTCCCATTGTGGCACTGACTAAGAAGGGAGCAGATCCTACCAATTGGTCACGTGAAGCTGAGTTATCTTTTCAGGCCTTGAAACAAGCCTTTGTCTCAGCCCCTGTCCTCAGACATCCCAACCCAGAATTGCCTTTCATTGTTGAGGTTGATGCCTCGGAGGTTGGAGTAGGGGCTATCCTATCTCAGAAGGATCCGGATTCCCTCGAATTACATCCTTGTGCCTTTATGTCCAGGAAATTCTCATCTGCAGAATCCAACTACGATGTTGGTAACCGGGAATTGCTGGCTATTAAATGGGCTTTCGAGGAGTGGAGGCATTGGCTTGAAGGAGCGACTCATACCATTTCAGTTTTGACTGATCACAAAAATCTTCAATACATTGAATCAGCTAAACGACTGAATGCCCGGCAGGCTCGTTGGGCTTTATTTTTTACTCGTTTCAAATTTATTATCACCTTCAGGCCAGGTTCCAAGAATACTAAGGCAGATGCCCTGTCACGCAGTTTTCTTCCAGTTCAAGACAACAGTCCTGTTACTCCCATACTTCCGTCTTCAGTCATTCGGGCAGGCCTCACACAGGATGTATTTACCCAGTTAAAGCTGCTTCAACATCAAGCTCCTGAAAATACTCCTGCTGGTCGTCTTTTTGTCCCTGAGTTTTTGAGAGCAACTGTTTTGACGGAGTTTCATGATAGCAAAGTTGCCGGGCATCCGGGAATCGCTAAGACTTTGGAATTAGTCTCCCGCTCAGTATGGTGGCCTGGTCTTTCCAAAGACATTAAAGAGTTTGTTTTTTCGTGTCAGGTCTGTGCACAGCATAAAGTTCCTCGTTCTTTGCCTATCGGTCAACTTATGCCCTTGAATGTTCCTCTTAGGCCATGGTCGCATATCTCCATGGATTTTGTGGTGGACCTCCCTCTGTCAGCCGGATGCCGAGTCATATGGGTGGTAGTGGACCGTTTTAGCAAAATGGCCCATTTCATTGCTCTTCCCCGATTGCCATCTGCCCAGGGATTGGCAGTCTTGTTCCTCCGCCATGTTTTCAGACTCCATGGCTTACCCACTGATATTGTTTCTGATCGGGGTCCACAATTCATTGCACAATTTTGGAAGTCTTTTTGTGCTTCATTAAAGATGAAATTATCTTTAACGTCTGGCTATCATCCCCAATCCAATGGGCAGACTGAGCGAGTTAATCAATCTCTAAAACAATATTTGCGTTTGTACTCGGCCAAACTCCAAAATGACTGGTCTGAGTTTCTTCCATTGGCGGAGTTTGCTTATAATAATGCCTGTCATTCTTCCACCAATGTGTCTCCATTTTTTGCAGTTTTTGGTTTTCACCCCAGGGCTAATTCATTTTTTCAACATTCCTCTGTCTCCTCACTGGCCCTGACCTCTCATCTTAGACTCATTTGGAGAAAAGTACACCTGGCTCTCAGAAAAGCGGCATTCCGGGAAAAAAGATTTTCTGACAGGCTCCGGCGGTCGTGCACTTTTAAAGTAGGAGATAGGGTGTGGTTGTCGACTCGCAACATTAAACTTCGACAAACCTCAGCCAGATTGGGTCCTAAATTTATTGGACCATTTCACATTATCAAAAAAGTCAATCCAGTTGCTTTCCGGTTACGTTTACCAAAAACTTTACGGATCGGAAATACCTTCCATTGCTCATTGCTGAAACCATATGTTTCGTCCAGTAGATTTCCTCGTAAAATATCTCAGGGGAGATCACCAATAAATGTACAGGGTCAGCAGGAGTTCCTGGTTGAGAAGGTTATCGATTCCAAGTTTTCCCGGGGTCGGCTTTATTTTTTGGTACATTGGAGAGGTTATGGGCCAGAGGAAAGGTCTTGGGTCCTGGATGAGGATCTTCATGCCCCGAGGCTCAAAAGGGCATTTTTTCGAGAATTTCCTCGGAAACCTGGCTTTAGGGGTTCCTTGACCCCTCCTCAAGGGGGGGTACTGTTAGGCGCCGGGGTCCGCTCGTCGGTGCGGCCCGGCGCCTAGCAACCAGGGACGCGGTGTGCGTACAGCCGCCGGCTCCCTGGCAACGCTAGACGCCGGGCGCACGGAGCCGCTCTGACCCTAGCAACGGGGACGCCACGTTCGGGCCGCGTTCCCCGTTGCTGGGTCTGTTCTAATTATTTTATGGTGTGCTGGCCGTGCAGCTTGCAAGCTGCACGGCATTCATTGTGATTACCCAGTCTGGCTCCTGATTGGGGAGTTCTCTGTTATAAGCACCCTTTGGACTTCCCACAGACGCCGGTGATAGCTTCCTGTTTGCCTGTGTCAGTTGCAGAGAGTTCCAGTCTTGCTCAATCCGGTTGTTCCTGTCCTCAGTGGTCCTGTACTCGGAAAGTTGTCATCATTCCTGGAGTCTGACCGAGCACCTTTAACATCCTGTGGTGTTCGTGAGTCGCGGCGCAGCCGTGTGTTGCGGCTTGTCCGCTTACTGTTTATTATTTAGTATATTTGTGTTCTGGAGCTTTTGCGGAGGATTCCGCTCCCACAGATCCACTCTGGTATCCAGCGGTGCTGGATAGGAGTAACGGATCGGTGGATCCTTGGTTGTCCTTTTCCCTGGCGGCTAGTCCGCACATACCTTTGGTTTAAGTTAGTTAGCTTGTAACCCCTGGCCTGGTTGCTTAGTCAGAGGGCCCCTTGTTATCACCCTGTCTCGGATTTCCCTTTGTCTCCCATTAAGACCTGAGGGGGCATCGGGGTTGGGCAGACATAATCCGCCCTTCGAACGCGGCTGCCATGGGCTCAAGCAACCATAGTCTCGCAGGGGATTTCTGATAACACGGGCGAGACAACGGAGTTAGGGCGCCAGGGGTTACTAGGCTCTCCTGCTCCCACTACCAGCAGATCTTCCCTGTACTCAGACCTCTGCCATAAGATCTCCTCTGGTCTGGAGTTCGGGAATCATAACACATAATGCATGTCGATCTAATGAACCACACCCGCACAGACATATCTGCTCCACAACAGCGGCATAGCTATAATACGGGAGTGTAGTGCACTAGATTTTCAGTGATTTGCTTCCTCAGAAATATGGAGCTGGCACCACAGAAACTGCAGTTTGCAAATTTATGTACAAACTTGTGCAAATCTGCAAAAATACAATTTCTTAATGTGATACACCTTTACCTGTAATGCTGGGTAACCACCTTTTCCAACACTCGGCTAATCAGGTAAATGCTTCTGATCATCCGAGTGCTGTGTCCCCAGCTTGGCTCACCAGCAGCTCCCTGAGGGACCAGTACACAGAGGCAGAACTCTGGGAGGCAATGGAGTCATCTGCCGCCGGGCTCTTGCTCTGAAGGGGGGCTCTTCTCCCCCCATTCTGTGACACCATTAAATAAGTTAATTGATGGCTGCCGCTATGTTTTCACTATATGAATTTACTTCTCTGACAATTACACATAACTTCATATAGTTACAATTCTTATGCTTCCTGTACTGGAGCAAATAGCTCCATCAGTAAAGTGTCTGCTGTCAGTGGGTTCTAATCCTGGGTATGACCACTAAGAAATGTGTGATTTAAAATAAAAGACAAAGAAATGTATATATACAGTATATTAAAAAAATTCAGAATGCTCCATACACACACACTTACATATATGCACACATACATACATATATTTATCTAAATATAGGGGGGGGGGGGGGGGGTAACTGGTATGAACTTGCCTCCGGGCAACTGTGATGAACTTACGCCACTGCCAGTACACACTGTGCTAGAAACAGCTCAGTGTGTACAGGTTTCTATGGGATCATGAGGTCGGACCAACAAATATTAAACAGAACCGGAGATGACCTCCCGATCGTCGCAGTAGCATTTTAAGCCATTAATCGGTCAATGCTCCAGAATACATATCTATACAACTGTAAGTCACCATGGATTGTGTAGGTGTGTATGCAGTTTAAGTACTGTAGGAAGAAACAGACAAAACATTTAAATAGTGAGTACTTGGAATCTGGTTTAATGGAAGTTAATAAAGAATGTTTCTAATTTGGGGTTATTTAGGCTCTAAAACCACCAGCTATTATAATAGTTTACAGGTTAAAGTGGGTCACACTGGAAATCTTAACCAGTCCTTCATTACACCAACTACAAAATTGTGAACTGACTTAATTAACTAAACCAAACAACTGCCCTTCCTTCACTCTTGCAGGTCCTGCAGTACCGTAATGCTCCAGGACTTACAGACCCACTAAAGACAACGTGCATATGCATAAGCTAAAGACGAGCACTGCTACATAATGTCCTGAAGAAGTAGAAGTATGATTAGTGGATGTGGAAGTCAAAGGTTGTTTGCCGCTAGGTTCCACTTATGGATCCGGAGGCTGGCATAGAATTCCTGTTTTATGTGAACACACCTCAACAAATCACATACAAAAAGCATGGTTCTTAAAATAATAATAATAATAATAATAATAATAATAACAATTTGTTAATAGAAACAGCATTTCTGGAACTCAGTCACACAAGTGCCGCTAATGAAGTGGTGAGAAGCAATTCTATTATTGGATTGATTCCATAACACCATACTGATTTAATTAATATCCTGTTAGTGGCTTCCTGAAAGATTACCTCTAGATTATTTTTCTTCTTCATTTCAGAGACGTCAGCTCCCCCAGGACTGCACGGCGCAGAGCTCAACACAAAACAGTCTTTACAAACCCGATTACTACGCGCATTTTCTGCAAGAAGCTTGAATTCAGAACACTTTGCACAAATAACCTGAAAAAGTCAAAATAGATCTATTGAGTATAAGATAAATGAAGAAGACTTCAGTAAATGGATATTACTGTACACCGAAACATGAATTATGATATGAATGTGTATTCTTGGTGAATAGAATAGTGTAATCCCATGCTTGAGACACAGTTTATATCTGGTTGGATGTCTGGCGCACCCTCCAGGACATGGGGTTGTATTGAGTTGTTGAAAGCATTAAATATTAAATATATTCATTATTACATTTCTATGAGGTGATTTTTTTCAACCAGACTCCCCTATGTAGTTAGTTGGAGGGGAAGACTGTTGTACTATATTGTTTGTTTTTTGGGACCACAATACTTAATTATGCTCAATGAAAAATACATCAAAAGCACACATGCCGTTCTATACACTTCCTTTCACTTAGCATGGCTAAACAGCCAAAAGGATAATGGTTCTGTATTCTACACTAGTCACTAAATGTAAAGGTACAGTATGTATTGTACACAAGCTATAATTGCATATTGTGCACTAGTCCTAGATATTTTTATCCCGGGGGGCTGCCAAGAGCTACCATGGGCCTTGGTACTAAGGGGGCGTGGACAAATACCGGATAGCATGACCAAATATTGGAAGGTGTGGTCACACCACCCTCAAAAAAAAAAAATGACGTTTTCCCTTTGCCATGAAGCAAGCAGCAGCGGTCGCACAAGCAGTGCTGAAAAGGGAGAGAATGTCCCCCTTAGCAGCTGACCCAGGACAGGCCCTCCAACAAGTACCCTCTCCCCCCTCCTCTTGGTGCCCCACCAGACAGGAAGTGGGACTTGCAAACTAGCCTTTAGAAAAGGGTAAATGTTATCCAATAGCCAATAGGAGGAAAAGATTTCATTGTACAATAATGGCCAAAAAAAAGGTCTAAATTGCCACAAGGTAAGAAATACACAAGTCATGAGGAAGGGAGCTGCAGAACATACAGGGTTTTAGTACATGTTACAAAGTTAATACATATTCAACTTGTGAAAAAATAAAAAGACCCTTCAGTATGAACCTAGTGAGCAGAGCCATTAACCACTTACCGCCCCACATTGCTTGCAGTGGTGTCGCCTCTTTGTAATAGAGTTGAAGCTTTCACCACATCCTTTGCAATTCTGCTTTTCTTTGTCACGTTTTAGCTTGATAGATTTTCGGAATGATTCCGGCTGTAGAATGGAGATAAATACTTTCAAAACATGTTTTAAAGACCTCTGCCACACAAAATAAGGAATGATGATAGGCCTTATTAAGAAGGTTAGTTTGCCTAAGTAATGTAAAATCTTTGCAACAGGTGGCCAACTTGCTGCTAAGTGTGGGGGGGGGGGGGGCAGAGAGACAACCAATCACAACCTATAATATCTTCCTTGCCGCTTGTGATTGGTCCTACTGTTTACATCTCACTCTCGGTGGCCCAGGGTTTCCGGCTAAGGGATGTGATACGTCAGGGAGGTAAGTGGTCAGGCAGCTTCAACCTCTAACCAACCGAAGTCCTTAACGAGTAATGTAGCTGTGGCACCTTAACATTTTGTGAGTATGTAGTTAAACAGATCATAAAGTGTTGAATCCGTACTGGCAGTAGCATTAACACATTACATTTATTTTTAAAGTAAGAACTTGCTACTGGCATTTGGCATTTTGCATACAGTTGGAAGGGAAATCGCTTTTCTTAGCCACCTTGTGCATTTTATTCCTGACATGAAATAACCACATGGCATGATTGTAACACACTTTAATTGTAGTGTACGAGTGCTAGCCATCAAAACATTTCAGCACACTGGTTAAGAGCAGGTCATGAAAATTACACTGAGAAGTCGCAATAAGAGAAGTACTAGGCATTTGTTCATGCTACGATGATTGCAGGCTACTTGGTGTTAGTTTGCCAACTGTTCCGGGCTGTAGTTTGGACTCCCCTACAGGGTTAATAGGGTATGTGACAACACCTACAGTGTGTGCAGCTCAGGGCTCACAGAGTATATGTGTCCTGCATGACCAGCTGGAGACTTCAATCCGCCAGACGCTCAGCGAGGAGCTGAGGAGAAAGTGCAGTGGGCACTGAGTAGTGGGTCTAGTGTGCATGCTAGAGGGTGACCTGTCTCTAAAAAGACAGAATATAACTATGTACACACTGTCCAATCACCGGGCGGATAATTGGCTGATCAGCCTGATAAGTGGATAGTGTGTATGCAGGAGTGTTACAACGTTTCAGATTGGGAGAGTTGTAGCGATCAATGGAAAGTTCACACTGAGCATGAAATTGCTTAGTGTGTACGGGTGACAGTAGCGGATCTTGCTACGGGCAAGCAGGATTTTTGCCCGGGGCGCCATCTTCCAGAGGGTGCTGCCGCCGTGGCAAGATCCACTACTGGTGCCGCCCTCTGCTGTGTAGATGCGGTGCGCGATGAAGTCATTGCGCACTGCACTGCATTGTGGGAGCGGCACATAGACGCTAGAGGTCATAATTGACCTCTAGTGTCTATGCGGTGCTATGGGAGAGACGTCATGACGTCTCTCCCATAGATCCGAAGAGCGGCGCCCGGAGATGGAGTGCAGCAGTGGTCGGGAAGCAGGAGCGGGAATTGTAAGTATTAATTTTTCTCTATCGTCCTAGTGGATGCTGGGGTTCCTGAAAGGACCATGGGGAATAGCGGCTCCGCAGGAGACAGGGCACAAAAGTAAAGCTTTTCCGATCAGGTGGTGTGCACTGGCTCCTCCCCCTATGACCCTCCTCCAGACTCCAGTTAGATTTTTGTGCCCGGCCGAGAAGGGTGCAATTCTAGGTGGCTCTCCTAAAGAGCTGCTTAGAGAAAGTTTAGCTTAGGTTTTTTATTTTACAGTGAGTCCTGCTGGCAACAGGATCACTGCAACGAGGGACTGAGGGGAGAAGAAGTGAACTCACCTGCGTGCAGGATGGATTGGCTTCTTGGCTACTGGACATCAGCTCCAGAGGGACGATCACAGGTACAGCCTGGATGGTCACCGGAGCCGCGCCGCCGGCCCCCTTGCAGATGCTGAAGTTAGAAGAGGTCCAGAATCGGCGGCTGAAGACTCTGACAGTCTTCTAAAGGTAGCGCACAGCACTGCAGCTGTGCGCCATTTTCCTCTCAGCACACTTCACACGCTGTCACTGAGGGTGCAGGGCGCTGGGGGGGGGCGCCCTGGGAGGCAAATGTAAACCTATATACTGGCTAAAAATACCTCACATATAGCCCCCAGAGGCTATATGGAGATATTTAACCCCTGCCAAACTTCACTAAAGAGCGGGAGACGAGCCCGCCGGAAAAGGGGCGGGGCCTATCTCCTCAGCACACAGCGCCATTTTTTCTCTCACAGAAAGGCTGGAGAGAAGGCTCCCAGGCTCTCCCCTGCACTGCACTACAGAAACAGGGTTTAAACAGAGAGGGGGGCACAAATTGGCGATATAAATATATATATAAAGATGCTATTAGGGAGAAACACTTATATAAGGTTGTCCCTATGTAATTATAGCGTTTTTTGGTGTGTGCTGGCAAACTCTCCCTCTGTCTCTCCAAAGGGCTAGTGGGGTCCTGTCCTCTGTCAGAGCATTCCAGGTGTGTGTGCTGTGTGTCGGTACGTGTGTGTCGACATGTATGAGGACGATGTTGGAGGAGGCGGAGAAATTGCCTGTAATGGTGATGTCACTCTCTAGGGAGTCGACACCGGAATGGATGGCTTATTTAGGGAATTACGTGAAAATGTCAACACGCTGCAAGGTCGGTTGACGACATGAGACGGCCGACAAACAATTAGTACCGGTCCAGGCGTCTCAGAAACACCGTCAGGGGTTTTTAAAAAAAAAAAAACGCCCATTTACCTCAGTCGGTCGACACAGACACAGACACGGACACTGAATCCAGTGTCGACGGTGAATAAACAAACGTATTCCTCATTAGGGCCACACGTTAAGGGCAATGAAGGAGGTGTTACATATTTCTGATACTACAAGTACCACAAAAAAGGGTATTATGTGGGAGTGAAAAAACTACCTGTAGTTTTTCCTGAATCAGATAAAATAAAATGAAGTGTGTGATGATGCGTGGGTTTACCCCGATAGCAAATATTGGCGTTATACCCTTTCCCGCCAGAAGTTAGGGCGCGTTGGGAAACACCCCTTAGGGTGGATAAGGCGCTCACACGCTTATCAAGTGGCGTTACCGTCTCCGGATACGGCCACCCTCAAGGAGCCAGCTGATAGGCAGCTGGAAAAATATCCTAAAAAGTATATACACACATACGGTGGTTATACTGCGACCAGCGATCGCCATCAGCCTGGAGATGCAGTGCTGGGTTGGCTTGGTCGAATTCCCTGACTAAAAATATTTTATTGATATAGAGCATTTAATAGGATGCATTCTATATATATGTATGCGAGATGCACAGAGGGATATTTGCACTCTGGCATCAAGATAAGTGCGTTGTCCATATCTCCCAGAAGATGTCATGGACACGACAGTGGTCAGGTGATACAGATCCCATACGGCACATGGAAGTATTGCCGTATAAAGGGAAGGAGTTATTTGGGGTCGGTCCATCGGACCTGGGGGCCACGGCTACAGCTGGGAAATCCAACCTTTTTACCCCAAGTTACATCTCAGCAGAAAAAGACACTGTCTTTTCAGCCTCAATCCTTCCGTTTCCCATGTGGGCAAGCGGGCAAAAGGCCAGTCATATCTGCCCAGACATAGAGGAAAGGGAAGTAGACTGCAGCAGGCAGCCCCTTCCCAGGAAAAGAAGCCCTCCACCACGTCTGCCAAGTCCTCAGCGTGACGCTGGGGCCGTGCGAGCGGACTCAGGTGAGGTGGGGGGGTAGTCTCAAGAGTCTCAGCGCGCAGTGGGATCACTCGCAAGTTGACCCCTAGATCGTACAAGTATTATCCCAGGGGTACAGATTGGAGAGTCGAGACATTTTTTCCTCGCAGGTTCCTGAAGCCTGCTTTACCAACGGCTCCCTCCGACAGGGAGGCAGTATTGGGAAAAAAATTCACAAGCTGTATTTCCAGCAGGTGATAATCAAAGTACCCCTCCTACAACAAGGAAAAGGGTATTAGTCTTCCACACTATATTGTGGTACTGAAGCCAGACGGCTTGGTGAGACATAGTCTAAATCTGAAATCTTTGAACACTTACATAAAAAGGTTCAAATCAAGATGGAGTCACTCAGAGCAGTGATAGAGAACCGGAAAAAAGGGGACTATATGGTGTCCCTGGACATCAAGGATTACCTCCATGTCCAAATTTGCCCTTCTCAACAAGGGTACCTCTGGTTCGTGATACAGAACTGTCAATATCAGTTTCAGACGCTGCCGTTGAATTATCCACGGCACCCCGGGCCTTTACCAAGGTAATGGCCGAAAAGATGATTCTTAAAAGAAGAAAGGCATCTTAATTATCCCTTACTTGGACGATATCCTGAAAGGGGCAAGTTTCCAGAGAACAGTTGGAGGTCGGAAAAGAACTATCTAAAGTAGTTCTACGACAGCACGAGTGGATTCTAAATATTCCAAAAATCGCAGCTGTTTTCCGATGATACGTCTGCTGTTCCTAGGAATGATTCTGGGCATAGTCCAGAAAGAGGTATTTCTCCTGGAGGGGAAAGCCAGGGAGTTATCCGACCTAGTCAGAAACCTCCTAAAACCAGGCCAAGTATCAGTGCATCAATGCACAGGAGTCCTGGGAAAAATGGTGGCTTCTTACGAAGCGATTCCATTCGGCAGATCTCACGCAAAAACTTTTCAGGGGGATTTGCGGGACGAATGGTCCGGATCGCATCTTCAGATGCATCAGCGGATAACCCTGTCTCCAAGGACAAGGGTGTCTCTTCTGTGGGGGCTGCAGAGTGCTCATCTTCTAGAGGGCAGCACATTCAGCATTCAGGACTGTGTTCTGGTGACCACGGATGCCAGTCTGAGAGGCTGGGGAACAGTCACACAGGGAAGAAATTTCCAAGGAAGTGTGGTCAAGTCTGGAGATTTCTCTCCACATGAATATACTGGAGCTAAGGGCAATTTACGATGCTCTGAGCCTAGGAAGACCTCTGCTTCAAAGTCAACCGGTGCTGATCCAGTAGGACATCATCATGGCAGTCGCCCACGTAAACAGACGGGGCGGCACAAGAAGCAGGAGGGCAATGACAGCAAGGATTCTTCGCTGGGCGAAAAATCATGTGATAACACTGTCAGCAGTGTTCATTCCGGGAGTGGACAACTAGGAAGATTTCCTCAGCATGAATGAATTCCACCCGGAAAAGTGGGAACTTCATCTGGAAGTTTCCACATGTTTGTAAACCGTTGGGAAAGACCAAAGGTGGTTATGATGGCGTCCCACATGAAGCGCCAGGTCTAGAGACCCTCAGGCAATAGCTGGGACGCTCTGGTAACACCGTGGGTGTACCAGTCGGTGTATGTGTTCCCTCCATCTGCCTTTCATACCCAGTGTATGGAGAATGATAGGAAGGAGAGGAGTAAGAACTATACTCGTGGCTCCGGTTTGGCCAAGAAGAACTTGGTACCCGGAACTTCAAGAGATACTAGAAAGGATCTTGATTCAGCAAGAATCATGTCTGTTCCATGACTTACCGCAGCCGCGTTGACGGGTGAACGCCGGATCCTAAGGGAAAAAGGCATTCCGGAAGAGGTCATCCCTACCCTGGTCAGAGCCAGGAAGGAGGTGACCGCACAACATTATCACTGCTTAGGTGAAAATGTGTTCCATGGTGTGAGGCCAGGAAGGCTCCACGGAAGAATTTCAACTAGGTTAATTCCTACATTTCCTGCAAACAGGAGTGTATATGGGTCTCAAATTGGGGTCCATTAAGGTTCAAATTTCGACCGGTCGATTTTCTTCCAGAAAGAAATTGGCTTCAGTTCCTGAAGTCCAGAAGTTGTTAAGGGAGTACTGCATATACAACCCCCTTTTGATGTCTCCAGTGGCACTGGGCGATCTCAACGTAGTTTGGGATTCCTAAAATCACATTGGTTTAAACAACTCAAATCTGTGGATTTGATATATCTCACATGGAAAGCGACCATGCTGTTGGTCCTGGCCTCGGCCAGGCGAGTGTCAGAATTGGCGGCTTTATCTCACAAAGCCATATCTGATTGTCCATTCGGACAGAGCAAAGCTGTGGACTCGTCCCCAGTTTCTCCCTAAGGTGGTGTCAGCGTTTCACCTGAACCAGCTTATTGTGGTACCTGCGGCTACTAGGGACTTGGAGGACTCCAAGTTGCTGGATGTTGTCAGGGCCCTGAAAATATAGTTTCCAGGTCGGCTGGAGTCAGGAAATCTGACTTGCTGTTTATCCTGTATGCACCCAACAAACTGGGTGCTCCTGCTTCTAAGCAGACTATTGCTCGTTGGATTTGTAGTACAATTCAGCTTGCACATTCTGTGGCAGGCTTGCCACAGCAAAAAATATGTAAATGCCCATTCCACAAGGAAGGTGGGCTCATCTTGGGCGGCTGCCCGAGGGGTCTCGGCATTACAACTCTGCCGAGCAGCTACGTGGTCGGGGGAGAACACGTTTGTAAAATTCTACAAATTTGATACCCTGGCAAAAAGAGGACCTGGAGTTCTCTCATTCGGTGCTGCAGAGTCATCCGCACTCTCCCGCCCGTTTGGGAGCTTTGGTATAATCCCCATGGTCCTTTCAGGAACCCCAGCATCCACTAGGACGATAGAGAAAATAAGAATTTACTTACCGATAATTCTATTTCTCGGAGTCCGTAGTGGATGCTGGGCGCCCATCCCAAGTGCGGATTATTCTGCAATACTTGTACATAGTTATTGTTACAAAAATCGGGTTATTGTTGTAGGAAGCCGTCTTTCAGAGGCTCCTTTTGTTATCATACTGTTAACTGGGTTTAGATCACAAGTTGTACGGTGTGATTGGTGTGGCTGGTATGAGTCTTACCCGGGATTCAAAATTCCTCCCTTATTGTGTACGCTCGTCCGGGCACAGTACCTAACTGGAGTCTGGAGGAGGGTCATAGGGGGAGGAGCCAGTGCACACCACCTGATCGGAAAAGCTTTACTTTTGTGCCCTGTCTCCTGCGGAGCCGCTATTCCCCATGGTCCTTTCAGGAACCCCAGCATCCACTACGGACTCCGAGAAATAGAATTATCGGTAAGTAAATTCTTATTTTTTTACTTTATTTTTTTGTAAGCGGCGCAACTAGGGGGCACAACTCTACAGGGGGCACAGTACTGGGGGAAATACTACTAGGGGCACAACTCTACAGGGGGCACAGTACTGGGGGAAAATACTACTAGGGGCACACTCTACAGGGGGCACAGTACTGGGGGAAATACTACTGGGGGCACAACTCTACAGGGGGCACAGTACTGGGGAAATACTACTAGGGGCACAACTCTACAGGGGGCACAGTACTGGGGGAAATACTACTAGGGGCACAACTCTACAGGGGGCACAGTACTGGGGGAAAATACTACTAGGGGCACAACTCTACAGGGGGCACAGTACTGGGGGAAATACTACTAGGGGCACAACTCTACAGGGGCCACAGTACTGGGGGAAATATTACTGGGGGCACAACTCTACGGGGGCACAACACTACTGTGGGCAATACTACTGTGGGCACAGCTACAGATAGAGTGTACCTAGCCTTAGGCGATAATTGATCCCAATCAGATAAATGCTCTGACCCACAGAGTGATTTTTAGATCTGTGGGAACAATTTCATGCTCAGTGTATACTTTCTTTTGATCGCTACAACAGTATCGAGAGATCGGGAACAATATAGCGACTGCAGCACATGCTATATCATTCTCCCAATCTGGGCATTGCAGGAGCGTTTAAAGCCGGTCACACATATAGGGCTATTGCATTCATAAAGGGCTGATCAGCCAATTATCGGCAGATTTGATAGTGTTAACAGGTCCCCCATCCCTTATAATGTCCATTATTGCACCCCTCAATCAGTGACTATATTGACTATATATCAGTGACTTTATATATCAGTGACTTTAGTGTGACTCCATTATACAAGGTCTGACAATTAAGTTAGTGAGCTCGCTACCGTGCAGTAGCGGATTTACCACTAGGCAACCGAAGCAGCCGCAAGGGCACAAAGGGACCCAGGGGTCCTACTGACAGAGCATGGTGTCAGGAGGGCATTTCTGATTTCCACTGAAAATGTGTGAGAGCTGGTCTGGCCGAATACTCCCGGCAGGCTGTCAGTCACTAGATAGCTGCCAGGTGCCAGTTGCCTGCACCTGTCTGTGTGTAGTGCCTACAGTGTGATTTTAAGGGCAGCACGGACAGTGTAAGGGTTAGCATTACTGCGTCAGAGCACTCATGCCCTGGGTTCAGTTCCCACCATGGCCCTAACTGTGTGGAGTTTGCATATATCCCTGTACTAGCATGGGTTTCTCTGAACTCCGGTTTCCTTCCATAATCCAAAAATATACTGAAAGGTTAACTGGCTCCCAATAAAATTAACCCAAGCGTGAATGTGTGTGCGTGTACATGTGGTAAGGAATGTAGATTGTAAGCTCCACTGGGGAAGGGACTGGTGTGAATGGTCAAATATTCTCTGTAAAGCGCTGCGGAATATGTGTGCGCTATATAAATAACTGGTAATAAATACACTAGTACAATTATCATCAGCCTGCTATAATCGGCAGAGGGAGGGGGCAGATTGGGAAGCACACACTGACTGGGTGGCAGCATAATTAGTAGGGAATTGTCTGCTACAATTGTTGATGGGGGGCCCAAAATTTTTGCTTTGCTTAGGGCCCCATGAGGTCTAAAACCACCTCTGGCAGTCACAATACATACCAGCAACAGATACTGAGAACTACACACTGCAAAGAGAAGTGATACTATAAATCTACTTACATAGAAAATAAAATGTACTGTGCAGTAGTTAGTAACATAGTAACTAAGGTTGAAAAAAGACAATTCTCCTTCGAGTTCAACCTAATTGTGGTCTCCTATGCAGTCTTATTATAGGACTAGTTATTTTTATGTTAGGAGTAGTTATATTAACTATAATGCGTGCCTACGCACCATAACCCTGAATATCTTTATCCAATACTACTCTCTCAGGCAGGGAATTCCAAACACGTATTGTCCTTACTGTGAAAAAACCTTTTCGCCTCAATGTGCAGAAACTCCTCTCCTCTAACCTAAGCGAGTGACCACGTGTCCTCTGTGCTGATCTTATAGAAAACAGGTCCCTCCCAAGCTCTGTGCATTGACCCCTTATATATTTGTAGATGTTGATCATGTCCCCTCTTATTCTCCTCTTTTCCAATGTAAACATGCCTAGCCTGCAAGCCTTTCCTCATATTCCAACGTTTCCATGCCCTTGATTAGTTTGGTCGCCCGCCTCTGAACCTTTTCTAGCTCCAGGATATCCTTTTTGTAATATGGTGCCCAAAATTGCACACAGTATTCAAGATGTGGCCTCACTAGTGATTTATATAATGGGAGTATAATACTCTCGTCCCTTGCATCAATTCCCCGTTTTATGCATGCTAATATCTTATTAGCCTTCTTTGCTGCACTCCTACTTTGGGTACTGCTGCTTAATTTGTTATCTATGTGAACCCCTAAGTCTTTTTCCAGTACAGAATCCCCTAATATTACCCCATTTAGTATGTAGGTGTTATTTTTGGTCTTGCCCCCACAGTGCATTACCTTACACTTGTCTGTGTTGAATCTCGGCCCTCATTCCGACTTGTTCGCTCGCTAGCTGCTTTTAGCAGCATTGCACACGCTAAGCCGCCGCCCTCTGGGAGTGTATCTTAGCTTAGCAGAATTGCGAACAAAAGATTTGCAGAATTGCGAATAGAAATTTCTTAGCAGTTCCTGAGTAGCTCCACACTTACTCAGCCATTGCGATCAGTTCAGTCAGTTTCGTTCCTGGTTTGACGTCACAAACACACCCAGCGTTCGCCCAGACACTCCCCCGTTTCTGCAGACACTCCCGCGTTTTCCCCAGAAATGCCAGCGTTTTTTTGCTCACGCCCAGAAACACCCACTTCCTGT
Organism: Pseudophryne corroboree; assembly: GCF_028390025.1. NCBI lineage: Eukaryota > Metazoa > Chordata > Amphibia > Anura > Myobatrachidae > Pseudophryne > Pseudophryne corroboree. The sequence continues at coordinate 383,602,435 of NC_086452.1, forward strand.
CAGTCACAGTACGATCACCAGAACGATGAAAAATCCTCGTTATGCCGTGAGTAAAATAGCTAACTTTTGTGTAAAATAACTAAGCGCATGCGCAGTGAGCGACTAATCGCAATATAGCGAAAATCAGCAACGAGCGAACAACTCGGAATGACCACCCTCATTCTCCATTTTGCTGCCCATGCTTCCAGTTTAGTTAAGTCGTTCTGAAGAGACTCAGCATCCCCCTCCGTATTTATAACCTTACACAATTTGGTATCGTCTGCAAAAATTGACACCATGCTCTCTAGACCTACTGTTAGGTCATTGATGAAAATGTTGAACAAAAGTGGTCCGAGTACAGACCCTTGTGGCACACCACTTAGTACTTTAGTCCAATTTGAAAATGATCCATTGACCACAACGCGCTGCTCCCTATTATCTGAGCAATTACTGACCCAAGTGCATATTGTGCTCCCTAGCCCTATTTCTTGTAGCTTATAAATAAGACGCATGTGTGGTACAGTGTCGAAAGCTTTGGCAAAGTCTAAAAAGATTATATCGACCTCCTTACCCTGATCAAGGTTCGCACTTACGGTTCCATAAAAGCCAAGTAAGTTGGTCTGACATGATCTGTCCTTCACAAATCCATGTTGGTTCCTTTTAATGACCTTATTTGCTTCAAGGAACTTTTGAATACTGTCCCTTAGAATACCTTCCAATACTTTCCACACTATAGATGTAAGACTAACTGGTCTATAATTACCTGGTTCAGCTTTGCTCCCCTTTTTGAATATCAGCACTACCTCCGCTATACGCCAGTCTTTGGAACCATACCCGATTTAACCGAATCCACGAAGATCAAAAATAGAGGTCTTGCTAGTTCAGCGTGCAGCTCCATAAGAACTCTCTGGTGAATTCCATCAGGACCACGTGACTTATTAATCTTTAACTTTTTTAATCGGTACCAGACTACCTCCTCACATAAATAAGCATTTAGCAGTGGGACATTATCTTTAGAAATGGGGGGATAAGGGTACCGGCGACCTGTGTTGTTACAATGTAGTCACTATATTTATAATTTATGAGCCAAAAAATATATAAGAATATAAACAAGTTTTAATAGTATATGAGTGAAATAAAACATAAAATCTTTAGCACAAATAAAAGCATACAAAATCTCTTTGAAGTCTGATGTGACGAAACGCGTTGGGTTCCCTGCACTGACCCCCTGCCTATTTTTAAGTTAAGTCAGATCTCCTACCTTTTACAGAGATTTTGTATGCTTTTATTTGTGCTAAAGATTTTATGTTTTATTTCACTCTTATATACTATTAAAACTTGTTTATATTCTTATATATTTTTTGGCTCATAAATTATAAATATAGTGACTACATTGTAACAACACTGGTCGCCGGTACCCTTATCCCACCACTTCTATACCTTTTTAGCAGTACTGTACCAGCATTGCATTCTTAGGGGTTAGCAGGCACCTATAACAAGGTTACGTGTGTGTTTTTAACATAATATTTTAGTGATTTTATGTATATATTCTCTACTGAGATCCCATCCCACAAGTGGCGCTGTATTGTATTTTTTTCAGGGACATTATCTTTGTTGACATTTTGTGTTAGACCCAGCATTTGGTCCTCTCTGGTAAATACCGTTGAAAAAAACGTGTTTAGTTTGTTTGCTATGTCATTATTATTTTTGATTAAGACTCCCCTCTTGTCCTTTAAAGGGCCTATACTCTCCTTCTTTAGTCTCTTGCTGTTGATGTACTTATAAAAAAAATTGGGATTCGCTTTGCTGCTAGTTTTTCAGTTTCTACTTTAGCCGCTCTTGTTCCTTTTTTGCATATTTTGTTACAGTCCTTATAGTGTTGAAATGACTCCGCATCTCCCTCAGATTTGTATTTTTTAAATGCTCATCTTTTTTTGTCCATTAATTCCTTTATATTTTTGTTTAACCACATTTGTTTGGGATTTTTATTCCTTTTTTTGCTGCTGGTGGGAATAAATTTACGAGTATTATTAATTAGCAGTGATTTTAATACATCCCATTTCTCTGTAGTATTTTTTTGCATGAAACAGAATTTCCCATTCAATGTCTCTTAACGCTTCCTTCATCATGTCAAAGTTGGCTTTGCTAAAGTTTAGAGTCCTAGTTGGGCCAGTATAGGACTGCTTATGAAAACTGATATTGAATGTGACCATATTGTGGTTGCTGTTACCTATGGGCTCTCCTACTTCAATATTTGATACCAGTTCCCCATTGTTAGTTAATACCAGGTTTAAGATTGCATTGTACCTAGTTGGTTCCTCGATTAATTGAACTAAGTAATTATCATTTAGCGTGTTTAAAAACATATTGCCCCTAGCAGTATCACATGAATTGATTTTCCAGTTTATCTCGGGATAGTTAAAGTCTCCCATCACTACTATGTCTCCTACTCCTGCTGCTCTTTCAATTTGATTCAGTAACAATATCTCGTCAGACACATTAATACCAGGCGGCCTGTAGCATAATCCCAATAATAACTTCTTTATTCCTAAACCACTGCATGCAATTTCTACCCATAACATCTCAATAGCATTTACAGTCCCTTCTTGAATATCATTCCGTATAACAGGTTTTAGAAATGGCTTTACGTAAAGACATACCCCTTCACCTCGTTTATTTAGTCTGTCTCTCCTGTACAGCGTGTAACCTTCTAGATTGACTGTCCAATCGTGAGATTCGTCCTACCACGTTTCAGTAATGCCTATAATATCATATTTCCTGCTTGCTGCGAGGATTTCTAGTTCGCCCTTTTTACCTGTAAGACTTCTAGCATTTACATACATACAATTGAGATATGTATTTCCCCTTATGGTAGGAACATAATTATTCTTATGCAGCAAAGATGACCCGTAATCGTCACTGGTTACTGTTATTCTGAAACCCTTTTAGTTCCCATGTTACTACCCTTGCCGTCTGCTCTATTCCTCCCCCCTACTCCTCCCCCGTTTTGTTCACTAACGCCACCCCTGCTATTCTTACTGAATGACCTGTAATTTGTTTCTAAACCCTCCCCCCAGGCACCTAGTTTAAAATCTCCTCCAACCTTCTAACCATACTTCACCCCAGCACCGCTGCCCCCTCCTCATTCAGGTGCAATCCATCACGACAAAAAAGATGGCGCCTGACTGAGAAGTCCGCCCAGTGTTCTAGGAACACAAACCCTTCTTATCTGCACCAATCCCTAAGCCACACATTTACCTCCCTAATCTCCCTCTGTCTCCCTGGGCTGGCGCGTGGCACAGGTAATAATTCTGAGAATATTACCTTAGTTGTCCTTGCCTTAAGTTTCTTGCCTAATTCCCTATAGTCTTTCTTAAGGACATCCCACCTTCCACTAACTTTGTCGTTGATGCCAACGTGCACCAAGACAGCTGGATGCTTCCCAGCCCCTCCCAGTTCAGCATATACTTACAAGCAGGGCCGAAACTGTGTGTGTGCCAGGTGTGCCTGGCACACAGCGCAGTCGCACTGAGGGCGCAACTGGCCACATCCCCATTCCAAGGAGACTTTAGTCAGCGGCATTGTAATGAGTCAAACTGACTCATTACAAGCCGCCTGAGCGAGGAGAGAAGCAGCAGCTCCGGGGACAGTGGAGTAGGAGGAGGGGGGAGAGGGACCCGGGAGCCGCAGCAGCACACTGTAATTGGTGGCGGTGCCACTGCAGCTGTCCCTCTCCTTCCACATTGGCCGGTCGCCGCTGCTGTGAATGCTGGGATGTGCTTCCCTCATCCCAGCTTTCACAGCAGCGGCGGTCAGCCTATGTGGAAGGAGAGGGACAGCTGCAGCAGCGCTGCCACGGCTCCCGAGTCCCCCTCCATCCTCCTCCTTCTCCCCTGCCCAGGATCTGCCTGACTGCCTGCACCAAGGAGCCTGACTGTCTGCCGTAGAGTGTAAAAAGGGGACTCTGTCTGCCATAATGTGTAAAAAGGGGACGCTGTCTGCCGTAATGTGTAAAAAGGGGGACTCTGTGTGCTGTAATGTGTAAAAAGGGGACAATGTCTGCCATAATGTGTAAAAAGGGAAAAAGGGGACGCTGTCTGCCGTAATGTGTAAAAGGTGAACTCTACATGCCGTAATGTGTAAAAGGGCCTCTACCTGGTGTAGTGGCACTACTGTGCGGTGTAATATGAATAATGGAGACTACTGTGGACAGTAATATGAATTGGTATTATTTTGTGGCCACACCCCTTCCCCATGAAGCCACGCCCCTATATTTTTGAAACACGCACTGCCCCTATTTTATATAAGGGGGGGGGGGGGGCGCCGATGCCGTTTCTTGCACACATCGCTAAAATGTCTAGTTACGGCACTGCTTACAAGGTGTTCTAAGTCACTTTAGCTATATAGGACAAGGGAATGCTACTGTACAGCTGTCTATACACACTCTATAAGGGCCAGTAATCACACCAGTAACCAGGATACAGCACAAGAGCAGAGGTATTACACAGGTCTTCTTACATACAGAATAATAATAGCTACAGAAAGAACATTTTATCCCCAACACTGCTGCAGGGAAAGAGAGCTGTTGTGATGAACACATAACGCGACACGTCCTTTTAGACTTTTACAGCTTTCTCCATTCTGCTGGAGCCGCCAGCAGTATACATTCTGCTTATTACAATGTATCAATTCCTTCTGGCCTACAACCAGTCACTTTAATGTGTAATGAGTCATGGGCCACAAAACGGGAGAGATGAAATGTAATCCGTCTGAGGAAGATTGATGCCCGTGTGAGCAAATTGAAAGAGAAATATACAGCCACAATAGCAATATTTATACTGACTGTGAAGCATTGTGTAATAATGAAAAACTTTTAAAATGTCACCAAGGACCTTTTATAGACTGACCATGGAGCTGTCACTATCACAGACTGCAGGGATAACGAGGACTGGATACAAAAATAAAACTATCACCATTGAAATGATTAAACTTCTTTTTTTTTTTTTTCAATATTCCGGCATCTAAATGACAATTATATCAGAGAAGACTAAAGCATTTAATAAGTAAATTAATGAGTTTATTTATGGGGAAAAAAATCAATTGTGGCTCTACAGTGGTCGTAGAATCACAAATCCAAAAGTTTTCTGTCCAGGAGCAGGAGCGTATCTATTTTACAGTGGGAGCCGTGCACAAGGGCCCCTGAGTCAGATGGAGATCACAGCGCTCACCTTGCTCCTATAGACTATACTTCCCTTCCTGCCAGCTGCAGAAATCACCAGGAAAATGGCACCAGCTCCATTTTCCCAGAGATATGAGCATGCACAATAGAATCTAGCAAAGTGCTAGAGTTTTCCCCATGCACCAGCGCGAGGGAAGGAGCCCGCACAGAGAATGCACACAGTCTCCCTTTGAAAAAAACACCTATGGCTCTGTCACTGTCTGACACTGTACAGTGGGGGAGTCAGGGGCGTTTTAAGAGAGGAGGGGGCCTGTGTGCTGTCTCCGTCTTAGCCCCCTCCTCTCTAGCCGGCAGCACAGTAGACTCTGAGCACTAGAGTCCTGCACAGGCTTCCTAGAACATACTTACCTACTCTCCTGGATCCTACAGGAGACTCACTCATTATTAGAGTCAGCTGGGCTTCTGTAAGAATGGGTGCGTCTCTTCCATCCTGTCCACTTACTAAAAAGTGGGTAGGATGAAAAGAATAATACGGGAATCACAGTCCATGGGGAGGCATCATAAATTCTATGATAATGGTGTCATTTGTACCTACCCACACTTCGTAGATGCTCAACTGTGATGGGTCAGGGCTTAATGATGCAAATGATGGTGACCTACAACAACCAATCACAGACTAAAACATACCTCAAAACCTTAGTGCGGTGACTAACGGGACCCTCGCGTGCACCAGAAATTAGGGGAAATGTCCTCACAACTGGGGCTTATGGAGTGGGGGAGAAATTCTGGTGGAGGTATGCCCAGTGCTCCGTGAGATACAGACCATGCACCCCGTGAATGTATGGCTCTCCCATCCTCCGCTGTTTGAATTTTTGGACTGTGCTGCAGCCACACTTCTGGAGCCGCCACTGTTCAGGATCTATCTGCTTACATGCAGAAGCAAACAATACTTTTTTTTACGGTTTAAACCAAACACAATTCGATATCAAAAATCCGTGCAGGTGACCCTTGCTGGCCAGCTGCACTATTATGCCCTGATATGATCCTCAGATCTGAACACATGCATCCATCTACATTTACCAGCATAGAAAGTGATCCTGTCGCTTAGCAGTTGTGGCTGGACCGGCTTGTACGTGGTCAGTATAAGCAGCCTGAGCCTGTACAGCCATTGTTTGATGCTAGCAGCAAGTGATGGGAGTTAAAGTTCAACAGTAGCTGGCAAGGCTCACATCTAAACTGTATACACAGTGACTACTGCAGTATGTTATATCAAGATATCATTTTAAGTGACATAACTTATCAATTGTCCATATGCTAATTGTACCCAAAAAATAAATCAGTAATGATATGCAAGCCGTCCGCTTCCTGCACCACTTACTGGACTTGAACAACAGTAAAGTAATACTTTAACATACTGTGTAAAGTGTACTGTAATTAAAATGTAATTAATACTATATTTCTCTATCGTCCTAGTGGATGCTGGGGTTCCTGAAAGGACCATGGGGAATAGCGGCTCCGCAGGAGACAGGGCACAAAAAGTAAAGCTTTAGGATCAGGTGGTGTGCACTGGCTCCTCCCCCTATGACCCTCCTCCAAGCCAGTTAGATTTTGTGCCCGGCCGAGAAGGGTGCAATCTAGGTGGCTCTCCTAAAGAGCTGCTTAGGAAAGTTTAGCTTAGGCTTTTTTATTTTGCAGTGAGTCCTGCTGGCAACAGGATCACTGCAACGAGGGACTTAGGGGAGAAGAAGTGAACTCACCTGCGTGCAGGATGGATTGGCTTCTTGGCTACTGGACATCAGCTCCAGAGGGACGATCACAGGTACAGCCTGGATGGTCACCGGAGCCTTGCCGCCGGCCCCCTTGCAGATGCTGAAGTAAGAAGAGGTCCAGAATCGGCGGCAGAAGACTCCTCAGTCTTCTAAAGGTAGCGCACAGCACTGCAGCTGTGCGCCATTTTCCTCTCAGCACACTTCACACGGCAGTCACTGAGGGTGCAGGGCGCTGGGAGGGGGGCGCCCTGGGAGGCAAATGAATACCTATTTTGGCTAAAAATACCTCACATATAGCCTCCGGAGGCTATATGGAGATATTTAACCCCTGCCAGAATCCGTTAAGAGCGGGAGACGAGGCCGCCGAAAAAGGGGCGGGGCCTATCTCCTCAGCACACAGCGCCATTTTCCCTCACAGAAAGGCTGGAGGGAAGGCTCCCAGGCTCTCCCCTGCACTGCACTACAGAAACAGGGTTAAAACAGAGAGGGGGGGCACTAATTTGGCGATATGCTTATATATATATTAAGATGCTATAAGGGAAAACACTTATATAAGGTTGTCCCTATATAATTATAGCGTTTTTGGTGTGTGCTGGCAAACTCTCCCTCTGTCTCTCCAAAGGGCTAGTGGGTCCTGTCCTCTATCAGAGCATTCCCTGTGTGTGTGCTGTGTGTCGGTACGTGTGTGTCGACAGGTAGGAGGACGATGTTGGTGAGGAGGCGGAGCAATTGCCTGTAATGGTGATGTCACTCTCTAGGGAGTCGACACCGGAATGGATGGCTTATTTAGGAAATTACGTGATAATGTCAACACGCTGCAAGGTCGGTTGACGACATGAGACGGCCGACAAACAATTAGTACGGTCCAGACGTCTCAAAAACACCGTCAAGGGTTTTTAAAACGCCCGTTTACTTTAGTCGGTCGACACAGACACAGACAGGGACACTGAATCCAGTGTCGACGGTGAATAAACAAACGTATTCCTTATTAGGGCCACACGTTAAAGGCAATGAAGGAGGTGTTACGTATTTCTGATACTACAAGTACCACAAAAGAGGGTATTATGTGGGATGTGAAAAAACTACCATAGTTTTTCCTGAATCAGATAAATTAAATAAAGTGTGTGATGATGCGTGGGTTCCCCCCGATAGAAAATTATGGGCGGTATACCCTTTCCCGCCAGAAGTTAGGGCGCGTTGGGAAACACCCTTAAGGTGGATAAGGCGCTCACACGCTTATCAAAACAAGTGGCGGTACCGTCTATAGATAGGGCCGTCCTCAAGGACCAGCTGACAAGGCTGGAAAATATAATAAAAAGTATATACACACATACTGGTGTTATACTGCGGCCAGCGATCGCCTCAGCCTGGATGTGCAGAGCTAGGGTGGCTTGGTCGGATTCCCTGACTAAAAATATTGATACCCTTGACAGGGACAGTATTTTATTGACTATAGAGCATTTCTATATATGCGAGATGCACAGAGGGATATTTGCACTCTGGCATCATGAATAAACGCGATGTCCATAACTGCCAGAAGATGTTATGGACACGACAGTGGTCAGGTGATGCAGATTCCAAACGGCACAGTATGGCCGTATAAAGGAAGAGGACTTGTTTGGGGTCGGTCCATCGGACCTGGTGGTCACGGCAACTGCTGGAAAATCCACCGTTTTTTACCCTAAATCACATCTCTGCAGAAAAAGACACCGTCTTTTCAGCCTCAGTCCTCTCGTCCCTATAAGATCATATCTGCCCAGGGATAGAGGAAAGGGAAGAAGACTGCAACAGGCAGCCTATTCCCAGGAACAGAAGCGTTCCACCGCGTCTGACAAGTTCTCAGCATGGCGCTGAGACCGTACAGGACCCCTGGATCCTACAAGTAGTATCCCGGGGGTACAGATGGGAATGTCGAGACGTTTCCCCTTCGCAGGCTCCTGAAGTCTGCTTTACCAAGTCTCCCTCCGACAAGGAGGTAGTATGGGAAAAAATTCACAAGCTGTGTTCCCAGCAGGTGACAATTAAATTACCCCTCCTACTACAGAAAAGGGGTATTATTCCACACTATATTGTGGTACTGAAGCCAGAAGGCTAGGTGAGACTTATTCTAAAAAAAATTTTTTGAACACTTACAAAGGTTCAAATTAAGATGAAGTCACTCAGAGCAGTGATAACGAACCAGGAAGAAGGGGACTATATAGTGTCCCGGGACATCAGGGATGCTTACCTCTATGTCCCAAATTTGCCCTTCTCAGGGTACCTCAGGTTCGTGGTGCAGAACTGTCACTATCAGTTTCAGACGCTGCCGTTTGGATTGTCCACGGCACCCCGGGGTCTTTACCAAGGTAATGGCCGAATTGATGATTCTTCTTCAAAGAAAAGGCGTCTTGATTATCCCTTACTTGGACGATCTCCTGATAGGGGCATAGTCCAGGGAACAGTTGGAGGTCGGAGTAGCACTATCTCGGATACTGCTACAATCAGCACGGGTGGATTCTAAATATTCCAAAATCGCAGCTGATCCCGACGACACGTCTGCTGTGCCTAGGGATGATTCTGGACACAGTCCAGAAAAAGGTGTTTCTCCCGGAAGAGAAAGCCAGGGAGTTATCCGAACAAGTCAGGAACCTCCTAAAAACAGTGCATCATTGCACAAGGGTCCTGGTAAAAATGGTGGCTTCCTACGAAGCAATTCCATTCGGCAGATTTCACGTAAGAACTTTTCAGTGGGATCTGCTGGACAAATGGTCCGGATCGCATCTTCAGATGCATCAGCGGATAACCCAATATCCAAGGACAAGGGTGTCTCTCCTGTGGTGGTTATAGAGTGCTCATCTTCTAGAGGGCCGCAGATTCGGCATTCAGGATTGGATGCTGGTAACCACGGAGCCCAGCCTGAGAGGCTGGGGAGCAGTCACACAAGGGAAAAATTTCCAGGGAGTGTGATCAAGTATGGAGACTTTTCTCCACATAAATATACTGGAGCTAAGGGTAAATTTATAATGCTCTAAGCTTAGCAAGACCTCTGCTTCAAGGTCAGCCGGTATTGATCCAGTGGGAAAAACATCACGGCAGTCGCCCACGTAAACAGACAGGGCGACACAAGAAGCAGGAGGGCAATGGCAGAAACTGCAAGGACTTTTCGCTGGGCGGAAAATCATGTGATAACACTGTCAGCAGTTTTTCATCCCGGGAATGGAAACTGGGAAGCAGACTTCCTCAGCACGACCTCCACCCGGGAGAGTGGAAACTTCATTGAGAAGTTTTTTCCACATGATGGTAAACCGTTGGGAAATACCAAAGGTGGACATGATGGCGTCCCGTCTGAACAAAAAACGGGACAGGTATTGCGCCAGGTCAAGGGACCCTCAGGCAATAGATGTGGACGTTCTGGTAACACCGTGGGTGTACCAGTCGGTGTATGTGTTCCCTCCTCTGCTTCTCATACCTAAGGTGCTGAGAATTATAAGACGTAGAGGAGTAAGAACTATACTCATGGCTCCGGATTGGCCAAGAAGGACTTGGTACCCGGAACTTCAAGAGATGCTTACAGAGGTCTTATGGCCTCTGCCGCTAAGAAGGGACTTGCTTCAGCAAGTACCATGTCTGTTCCAAGACTTACCGCAGCTGCGTTTGTCGGCATGGCGATGGAAAGCCGGATCCTAAGGGAAAAAAGGCATTCCGGAAGAGGTCATTCCTACCCTGGTCAAAGCCAGAAAGGAGGTGACCGCACAACATTATCACCACGTGTGGCGAAAATTTGTTGCGTGGTGTGAGGCCAGGAAGGCCCCACAAAGAAATTTCAACTCGGTCGTTTCCTGCATTTCCTGCAAACAGGAGTGTCTATGGGCCTCAAATTGGGGTCCATTAAGGTTCAAATTTCGGCCCTGTCAATTTTCTTCCAGAAAGAATTGGCTTCAGTTCCTGAAGTCCAGAACTTTGTCAAGGGAGTATTGCATATACAAACCCCTTTTTTGTGCCTCCAGTGGCACTGTGGGATCTCAACGTAGTTCTGGGATTTCTCAAATCACATTGGTTTAAAACCAGTCAAATATGTGGATTTGCAGCATCTCACATAAAAAGTGACCATGCTCTTGGCCCTGGCCTGGACCAGGCGAGTGTCAAATTGGTGGTTTTTTCTCAAAAAAGCCCATATCTGTTTGTCCATTCGGACAGGGCAGAGCTGCGGACTCGTCCCCAGTTCTCTCCCTAAGGTGGTGTCAGTGTTTCACCTGAACCAGCTTATTGTGGTGCCTTGCACCTACTAGGGACTTGGAGGACTCCAAGTTGCTAGAAGTTGTCAGGGCCCTGAAAATATATTCCAGGACAGCTGGAGTCAGAAAATCTGACTCGCTGTTTATACTGTATGCACCCAACAAGTTGGGTGCGCCTGCTTCTAAGCAGTCGATTGCTCGTTGGATTTGTAACACAATTCAACTTGCACATTCTGAGGCAGGCCTGCCACAGTCTAAATCGATTAAGGCCCATTCCACAAGGAAGGTGGGCTCATCTTGGGCGGCTGCCCGAGAGGTCTCGGCATTACAACTCTGCCGAGCAGCTACGTGGTCAGGGGAGAACACGTTTGTAAAATTCTACAAATTTGATATCCTGGCAAAAGAGGACCTGGAGTTCTCTCATTCGGTGCTGCAGAGTCATCCGCACTCTCCCGCCCGTTTGGGAGCTTTGGTATAATCCCCATGGTCCTTTCAGGAACCCCAGCATCCACTAGGACGATAGAGAAAATAAGAATTTACTTACCGATAATTCTATTTCTCGGAGTCCGTAGTGGATGCTGGGCGCCCATCCCAAGTGCGGATTATCTGCAATACTTGTACATAGTTACAAAAATCGGGTTATTATTGTTGTGAGCCATCTTTTCAGAGGCTCCGCTGTTATCATACTGTTAACTGGGTTTAGATCACAAGTTGTACGGTGTGATTGGTGTGGCTGGTATGAGTCTTACCCGGGATTCAAAATTCCTCCCTTATTGTGTACGCTCGTCCGGGCACAGTACCTAACTGGCTTGGAGGAGGGTCATAGGGGGAGGAGCCAGTGCACACCACCTGATCCTAAAGCTTTACTTTTTGTGCCCTGTCTCCTGCGGAGCCGCTATTCCCCATGGTCCTTTCAGGAACCCCAGCATCCACTACGGACTCCGAGAAATAGAATTATCGGTAAGTAAATTCTTATTTTTTTTTTAATAGCCTATAGGTATCACTGTTGCTACCCATCACTGTCCACACTCCGCTTCTCTGACTGCCGTCTCACCCTACCCCCAGTCAGCTCCTCTCATATCCGCCTCCAAGACTTCTCCCAATCTACCCCCCTCCTCTGGAACTTAAAGACATACACACTATGAGCAACGTCATCTAGTGTTTCCCCTCCGGGGCCGGGCGGTAGGCAGCCGCCCATACACACTTATTAATATGACCGCTCAGTCGCCCAGTGACGTCACGCAGCCACTGGCAGTGCATGCAGCTTCTGGATGACAGTCCAGATTGAGCTACATGCACTGCTGACAGCGAAGATCGTTGCTGACCTGCAGGGCCGCGCATCAATCGTCGCTGGCGGCATACACACTTGCCGAGAAAATGAGCGACACTGCTCAGGAAGGGGGAAAATGAGCAACGTCGCTCACTTTCTCGGCAAGTGTGTATGCACCATTACACTATATGAGACTTTCTGCTGTCTCCCCATTTTCACACATTCACTCAAACATACCTCCCAACTTCTAGCAAATTGATTTCGGGACCCTGCCACGTGTCCGAAAGGGGGTGTGGTCTCATCAGGGGGCGTGGCTTCACAGGAAATGTCACCACCGCGAGACATCTCCCAATTTTCGCTATTGTGGGGGCATGCCCAGCGCTCTGCGAACTGCTGGCCATTCTCTAGTCCCTCTCTACACGACTGAGAGGTGGACCTCCCAACACACACCCTTCCGCCGCACCGTGGGACACTGCAAACCAAAATCAGGACAGTTGGGAGCTATGCTTACAACATATATTTTCGCCAAATTCTACCACCCCTCCTATAGCTTCACTCTTCTCTCTCCCTCCCCTGACCTTCTCTCATGCGGAGGCTCTACCTTCCTCATGTTCATCCCTGTATTATCCTTGCTTTCAGTGTTCCTTGTCTTTTAGTCCCCTTCAATGACTGACTCTGTGTGTTTGCTCTTCATTGGAAACAATCTGACTGACTGCTAAGCTGCCTTCCTCTCCCCGTGACTCACCGGCTTATGTTTGCCTGTATATGGTGAGTCTCCTAACTGTGAACCCTATCCACGCTGTACCTTGCTTGTCATTTGCTTTGTGTTGTTCCAGTGTTATGTCAAACTACACTTACTGTACATCTTTTATGTCTGTTTTCACTGTTACCTGTATACTGCCTGTACAGAGTTCTGGAACTTGTTTGGTATCTTAAGAATAAATAATAATAATACATCTATTAATGACTAAGGTTACAGTAATGATTCACTTTTTTTAAATGCCTTTTTTGTGTGAAAACTACTTTCACTCTGCTGTTGGTCTTTGGCAGAGAGAAGTGATGGTACTGAATGCTGCAGCTTCTAATTATAAATGTGTGATGTTTTTCTAATCCTGTCTCACTGCATACAATTTTACCTGCTCTTACCATTCATCGCCCCCATTCATTTCTATGGGCATATTAAAGCCACTGAAGCCGGCCAAAGCATTATACTGTAAACAATGTTGGGGGTCATTCCGAGTTGTTCGCTCATTATTATTTTTTTTGCAACGGAGCGATTAGTCGCTAATGCGCATGCGCAATGTCTGCAGTGCGACTGCGCCAAGTAAATTTGCTATGCAGTTAGGTATTTTACTCACGGCATTACAAGGTTTTTTCTTCGTTCTGGTGTTCGTAATGTGATTGACAGGAAGTGGGTGTTTATGGGCGGAAACTGGCCGTTTTATGGGAGTGTGTGAAAAAACGCTACCGTTTCTGGGAAAAACGCGGGAGTGGCTGGAGAAACGGAGGAGTGTCTGGACGAACGATGGGTGTGTTTGTGACGTCAAACCAGGAACGACAAGCACTGAACTGATCGCACTGGCAGAGTAAGTCTCGAGCTACTCAGAAACTGCACAGAGAAGTCTTTTCGCAATATTGCAAATCTTTCGTTCGCAATTTTGATAAGCTGAGATTCACTCCCAGTAGGCGGCGGCTTAGCGTGTGTAAAGCTGCTAAAAGCAGCTTGCGAGCTAACAACTCGGAATGAGGGCCCCTGTTTTTGTTTGGTTTTATAAAAGAAATGCAACAAAGATAAATAACTGAAATGGCTTTATAAACAAAGGCCAGTAACCTGTGATAAAATCCCTTAGACAATATATTAATGAAGATAATTAAAGCAAAACGATGCGCATTATCGAAACCATGGAAGTTTTTGAACTGAAGTTTTCAGTAACATTTAACTTTACAGATAAAGAAGCATTTTGCGAATACATTCTAGCCGATAGTAACCAATCAGATTCTACGTATTATTTCTACATGGCATCCTAGAAAATGACAGACAGAATGTGAGTGGTTGATTTAGCAACGTCACCACTTTTCATTTTTAGAAGCTTTAGTAAAGCTGCCCTTATGTGTCTGTAGACACTGCATAGCACTATGGTAATGATTTACAGAACAGAGATATAGATCACCATCTTCTCTAATTTAGAATATTTGTGTTTACAATAAGACCACTTTCAATAAAATGCCAGCCAAAGAAGCAATATTAATTACTAAAGAGTATTCAAATAGACAAGTCTGATTGCCGGTGATTACATAAGGCTGGGGGTTAGAATAAACAGTCATTTTAACTGGAGAAAATGGCGCTATGATTGAAACTACACAGGTCAGATCCCAGGTGTATTAAAGCCTCTGCAGCCTGCAATCACAAATAATTATATAATAAGTAGTAAATGTAGTCTAGATATTGAGGCCTCTTATGAATCAGAAATTTCATTGACTGTCTACTACTGCCACCTAGTGGTAAATTGATTCATCACAAAACCATCTCATCAAATAACCATTGTACATCGGGAAATAAATCCCCTAATCTCTGCTAGAGCCACAACACACAGCTTTGAATTATTTTTAATTGTGTTCAGCTCTCAGCCTGTATTAACCAATTTCACTACAATCCTCTCAGACAAAGAAGCCAAAATAGGGCACCCAGTGAAACCTGAAATCATTGGTTAGCTTTAGCAATGGTGTAAAACTTTATTATTAATGTGTGCTAGATGAGATGAAGTCATTACTGTGTAAATTATATAATTACAAATGAAATCATATCGGTTATATTAGTATTTTTAGTTTTTATTATACAGCACCAATCATATTACACAGTACAGTGTGCAGAATATTTGTCAGTTCTTGCCCCATTGGAGATTACAGTCTAAATCCAAGATTCATCAAATCTTGGAAATAGATCAAATGAAGAGAGAGAGAGAGAGAGAGAGAGAGAGAGAGAGAGAGAGAGAGAGAGAGAGAATCAGCTTCTGTCATTTTTCAAGCACATTCTGTAAAATGACAGGAGCTGATTGGTTGGTATTTTAACCACTCTCCACTTTATCTCTCTCCAAACGTTGCTAAATCTCCCCCTAAATTCCCTAACACCCACATAGTGACACCGAGTAAGTGCGGCCATATGCCCCATTTACGATAGCCCTCGACTCAAATGATTTTGTTTGCAGCCCCATAGGTGAGCGAGATGAGGTGCCATTGCTATAATTTCCGCTACAGTCTAACAACATTTCAACTTCTTTTCTCCTAATTGAATTGGGATTCAGTATGTTATACCAGCGCATGGGATCCCGGAGCTTGAAATACCAACGCCGGGATCCCAAATTTAAAAACACCAACAGGGGTGAATAAGGGTGTTCTAC
Source organism: Pseudophryne corroboree (assembly GCF_028390025.1). Classification (NCBI taxonomy): domain Eukaryota; kingdom Metazoa; phylum Chordata; class Amphibia; order Anura; family Myobatrachidae; genus Pseudophryne; species Pseudophryne corroboree. The sequence continues at coordinate 383,618,244 of NC_086452.1, forward strand.
CCTCTCCCCACCCCTCTAACCCTAACCTCCCCACTTAGTGCCTTACTCTAACCACCCCCCGAAGGTGCCTAAACCTAACCCCCATTCCCCGCTGCCTAAAACTAACCCTCCCTCCCCTGCAGCCTGACTCTAACCTCCCCCGGGGAGGTGCCTAACCCTAACCAACCCTCCCCGCAGACTAACCCTAACCTTCCCCCCCCTCCGCCTTATGCCTAAACCTAACCACCCCCCCCCCCCCTGACCCAGTCCTAAACCTAACCTAGCAGCTATACTTACGGTAGGGATGCTGGTTGTCGGGATTCTGGCATCGGTATCGTGGACCATTTGGAGTTCTGATGTCGAAATTCTAAAGGGTGTCGGGATACCGGCATCGGGATTCCGACAGCCGGCATCTTGACTACATCCCTTGAATTGATGCCTTGGAGTGTGGGATGAAACTGGACTACCCAGGCATTCCCCTACAAGCAGTGGGAGAACATACTAACTACACATAGATCAGGCCCAGCTCAGGAATCAGAATCATGAACCTAGTGCTGTGCTGCCATTATATATGTAACTGATGCAACTTCTTAGGTATTAATGTTGCAGTAAAACAGAGAAAACGCCTCACACTGCTTTTTAGGATCTAATTAAGCCAAATTATCTAGTGACTGAAGAGTCGGAAAAAGATGAATACTATAAAGCTATTTCTGAAGAATATTTGAAAAAGAAAAAAAGTTTATTGCAACACTGTGTCATCGTCTTAGTTCTCACAAGTCTTAAACAATGTAACACAAATGTTACAGTATATTTATTTATGTATATATAAAATGGTGAACACATTATGTTGCATATTGTAAAGCTCAGGAAACCAGTGGTATCAGAGTAAACATTACAACGAAACACTTACTCCTCCTGGTGAGTTGCATCCGTCTGACCCTGGTGCTGATTCGTATGATCCGGGAGTTGATATCTGGACCAGAAAGCATTATTATTAGTTTCAAATGCTATTTTTTTCCCCACAGAAAGTATTTTACAGAGAACATAATTTACTGCAAGGGTGACTATTTAAAATGGACCCATTGCAAACTGTACCCAGGAGGCAGCTATTTTGAACCAATGTTTAGTCCAGTGGTTCCAAAACTCTGTCCTCAAGGACCCCCAACAGTTCACGTTTTCCAGGCCTCACAGAATCACAAATAATTAGCTACACCTAGGAATCTTTTACAATTTGTCACTGAGTAATGGATGCACCTGTGCACCTGCTAGGTGACCTGAAAAACATGAACTGTTGGGGGTCCCTGTGGACCGTGTTTGGGAACCACTGGTTTAGTCCATCAATTCTCTAAAAAGTAGTGATATCAACGGAGGAATCATTATACATTTGTGAAGGAGCAGTTGGAACGGACTAATGTTCTGTAGGTCTAGAGAGATTAGTAAATCACCAACATACTTTTATGGTATCATTATTATATACTGTATACATGCATCATATTTAATTATATAACAGCCATATCATTACCAATTTGGACACAAAAGTGGATTTTCATTTTGTAATGGCCACTGGCTTGGGCACTAAGCCAGACAACCAGAGCTCAATACTTTGCCAGGTAGGCCTGAACTTCTTGCTTGTATAATGACCCCACAAACTATGGTGATGGAAGTCAATGCCGGACATATTTTTCAGAAATACCTAATGGGACCTTCTGTAAAGGCCTTGGATTTTGATTGTGTAGGACATTCATTTTGCAGCTCACATACAGTGCAACGGCTGGTCAGTTTAGTAGACAGATGAAACTACCAAACAAATCGCTCTGCATGTGGCCAGGTTTATAGGGAAAATATGAGGTTCGAGATCAGAGGTGGCCAACCAGTCAGAGGCAAAGAGCCAGAAAAGATCTGTAGTCAAGGGCAAGAGACAGTATCATGTGTGCGAAGGCGCGCGCGCAAAAATGGGGGCGTGGCCTAGTTTTCCCAAAGCCACACCCCATTTTGTGCGCACACCTTTCGTTATGACATTTGTAGGAGTATGACCTTGTGTCATAACTCCATTTTTAGTCATGTTGTACAGTGCCAAATACATATAAAAGTGTCAAAAAATGGGTGCCTCCACACTGCCAGAAACATATGTCCCCACAGTGCCACATACACATATGTCCCCACAGTGCCAGATACATATATGCCTCACAGTGCCAGATATACATGACCACCCAGTGCCAGATATACATTTCCCCCCAGTGCCAGATATGCCCCCAGTGCCAGATATATATGTCCCCAAAGTGCCAGCTATGCCCCCAATGCCAGATATATGTCCCCACACAGTGCCAGCTCTGCCCCCAGTGCCAGATATACATGTCCCCACACAGTGCCAGCTCTGCCCCCAGTGCCAGATATACATGTCCCCACACAGTGCCAGCTCTGCCCCCAGTGCCAGATATACATGTCCCCACACAGTGCCAGCTCTGCCCCCAGTGCCAGATATACATGTCCCCACACAGTGCCAGCTCTGCCCCCAGTGCCAGATATACATGTCCCCACACAGTGCCAGCTCTGCCCCCAGTGCCAGATATACATGTCCCCACACAGTGCCAGCTCTGCCCCAAGTGCCAGATATACATGTCCCCACATAGTGCCAGCTCTGCCCCCTGTGCCAGATATACATGTCCCCACACAGCACCAGCTCTGCCCCCAGTGCCAGATATATATGTCCCCACACAGTGCCAGCTCTGCCCCCAGTGCCAGATATACATTTCCCCCCAGTGCCAGCTATGCCCCCGTGCCAGATATGCCCCCAGTGCCAGATATATATGCCCCCACAGTGACAGCTATGCTCCTAGTGCCAGATATATATGTCGCCACAGTGCCAGCTATGCCCCCAATGCCAGTGACCCCACAGTGCCAGATATACGTCTCCCAAGTGCCAAATATGACCCCAGTGCCAGGTATACATGTCCCCCAAGAGCCAGATATATATGTCCCCACAGTGCCAGATATACGTCTCCCCAGTGCGAGATATGCCCCCCAGTGCCAGATATACATGTTCCCCAAGAGCCAGATATATATGTCCTCACAGTGCCAGATATATATGTCCCCACAGTGCCAGCTATGCCCCCAAAGCCAGTGACCCCACAGTGCCAGATATACGACTCCCCAGTGCCAAATATGACCCCAGTGCCAGGAATACATGTCCCTACAGTGCCAGCAATGCCCCCAGTGCGCTCTCCTCCCCTCACAGAGTGACAGCAGCAGCGCAGTGAGCATGGGGGATGGGGGGGCCAGGGCAGCGGTGGCCAGGACCCGGCTGAGCCGCATGTGGCGGATGAAAGAAACGCATGCCGCTAGAGAGCCGCGGGTTGGCCACCCCTGTTCTAGATGGCACAAATTATTAGGTTGTGACTTTTAGTTTAGTCTATGGGAAACTCAGGAAGTTTGAACCCCAAAAAATGGACACAGGTACGCCACCGATTGTCCGGCACCTGATGGTCCAGGGACATCTTTTAATCCAGATAGATCAGGCTGCCAGGGGGTGTTAGGCTGCGGGAGGGCTGAGTTAGGCTGTGGGAGCGGTAGAGTTACTCTTAAGGGTAGAGTTAGGCTGCAGGGAGGACTCAGGCTGAGGGAGGTTTAGATTTAGGCAATAGGGGAACGGGAGGGTTAGCCGTCGGGAAGCTGCTGTCACTGTGCCACCGATAGTACAGCATATTGGATGCCTTGGGTGGCAGATTATTGGTACTAAAATCATGAATTGGTAGGTATACAGCACTGCTCAAAGGATACTAGAGGGGGAAAAGATGAAAATGGAGGTAGATAGGGAAAGGGAGGAATGGCGCTGCTGTTTGTGGCGGTGTCCCTCCTCCAAATAATGAATATGATAGGTATACAGTACTGCGCAAAGGCTACTAGAGGGGGGTGGTCTTCAGTATGCCGAATGTCGGGATCCCGGCGCACAGTATACCGGCGCCAGAATCCCGACACCCGGCATACCGACAGGTATTCTCCCTCGTGGGGGTCCACGACCCCCCTGGAGGGAGAATCGCACACCACCGTGCCCGCAGCGTGGCGAGCGCAGCGAGCCCACAAGGGGCTCATTTGCGCTCGCCACGTTGTCGGTATGCCGGCGGTTGGGCTCCCGGCGCCGGTATTCTGGTCGCCGAGAGCCCGGCCGCCGGCATACCATACTACACCCCTAGAGGGGGATAGGGAGAAATGGATGGAAAAGTGATGAATGAGGCAAAGGGTTGCTATGGCTGTCTGTTGTAGTGTATGGATTTCTGGGTTATGGTGATGTTCACCCGTCCGCTGTGTTTCCCATGCGTTTCAACAGCAGTCTGCCTTTGTCAGACTTGTTAACAATTATTTTTTTATATATTTTTAACATATTCTTGCAATTCACTTTTCAAAAAAAATATATATATTTTTTTAAATACACACACCTGAAAGTGAATACATTTAGGACATTTTCAAGACCCCTCTCTTTGACTCTTTCATCACATTTCCATCCATTTCTCCCTATCCCCCTCTAGTAGCCTTTGCGCAGTACTGTATACCTGTCATATTCATTATCTGGAGGAGAGACACCTCCACAAACAGCAGCGCCATTCCTCCCTTTCCCTATCTATTTCCATTTTCATCCTTCTTTCCCTATCTCTTCTTCTTCTCTCATTTCTGATTCCCCTACCTGTGTAGAGTGCAGTGTTATTCAATTTTATAATATCATTAATTGGTTATCCCCAATATTGTAGATCAGTGCTTCTTAAATTCTGTCCTAAAAGCACACTAGGAGACCAGGTTTTGAGTTTATTCTTGGTTGAGCACAGGCGACTTAATTAGTATATCAGTTATTTTGATTTAAGTCTGTTGTTTCAGTTTTATGATCCTTACCGGTGAGTCCGGGCAATGATCTTCTTCCCGGGAGAAGGAATTATTAAACGCTCGGAACGTTTCACTGTTTTGTTTGTGTTTTTCAATCGTTGCTTGAATAACCTGATGAGATTGTAAATCATGAAGATACTACAGCAAATTGCAGTTTAATGTACGCTCATATAAGGATCCATGTATTTTGTATAATATACATATACTATAACTAAAATGTACAGATGTGTCTTTATACATTGTGGCTTCAGTCGTGCCAAAAAGCCCCTCTCGGTAAGTCAGGTCCCAGGGTAACTCAGCTGCGCCAAGCGTCCTTCTTGATCAAAATGTGCGCATAAAAAAATACAACTGGAAGCAACAAAACTACATTGCTAGATTAAATCAATTTGATGTGTGACATTTGTACATTTGTGAGCGGCCACACGTTTTTTCATGTTCCGTTGTGTTTCATCTGCGACTTTGTATGCCATATGGCGTATAGACACTAGCTGTATTCGGACACCTCTGTAATGCTGTACGTTTTTCAAACATAATTTCTATTTTTATGATCAACATAGAAATAAATAAAAAAAAACTTAATTTGTAAATATTCAAAATATTTCAATATAAAGAATGAAATCAATGTTGCAGTGTTATACACTGAGCTGAGAGATAGTACAGCTTTGATGAATAGGTTATGAACATTGAAAATTGTAATGAAGATTTGTAACTCGGATAGTTTGTTAGCACATAAATGGGTTAGTTTACACATGATCATGTAGACATATGTTTGCCACAAGCCTAACCCTGGAAACTGACTGGACAGCAATGAACGGAATTGTTGCATGGTGTTGTTTGCAGTGAATTCCTCAAAAAATAACGTCCATAAATATCGTATCACCATAATTCTATGTACACATGTACAGAACCTTTAGCATTCATTTTTATGATCCTTTATGTTTCTCAACTTGTCATTTGTACGTCATCAAGATTTGTGAATTCTGGAACTGTAAAGGTTTCGGTCACTTACTCCACTTTTATTTTTTAAACACAGACAGAACATCAAAAGGACTGGTTGTGTTCTCCAGACAGCAGAACGGACATTGCAGCAATAATTTGCGAAGATATTCAGTTGTTTAGATTTGAAATAAATCTGCCATAAAGACATAGCTAGAAAGGGAGAACCCATCCATGCTCCAGAGATGCCCATTTCTGCTACCCAGATCCTGCTGGCTTTACAATAACAATTTATGGTCTCTATGGTTTTCCAGCCCTCAGTGACTGGAAGACCCAGCAATTCGAGGGATGGCGAGCAATCTTATGTGAGAGGGAGAGTCACAGGGAGTGGGAGGCTTCCTTATAACGTGAAGTTTTCAGAAGTCATACAGCTAAGTGAAGTATATTATAATCATTCATTGCCAGCAAATATTTTATTAACTATCACTGTGTTTGCTGTGTGTAAATCACGAACTCTGGGCCTCATTCAGAGATAGGCGCAGTTCATACAAAAACTGCATCTTTGAATGCAGCTGCAGCTGCTGTATGAAATATGCAAAAGCAGCAGGAGGGGTCTTGAGTAAATAGATACCTCCCGAATGCTTGTGTGATCTGCTGCTGCGTCTGAGGATATAGCATCAGATTACTTGTGTGAACCTCAGGTTACACAGGGAGGGCCGCTGGGGCCAGGAAATCTGTGTCTGAAGACGCAGACCTAGGCCTCGCCATTCCCAATAAACAGGAGAGAAGTGCCACAAGTTTCGGGAATGCTGCTCAGACCCACCCACTTCCCGCCCCCAAACTCCGGCAGCCTGTCAATCAGACTGCAACTAAGGGAGCACTGTGTGACCCATTCTACGTATGCACAGGTGCAGCCCCATCGGAGATGTGCGTAAACCATCTGGTTTACTTACATCTCTAAATCAGGCCCAGGGGCCTGATTCAGAGTCAGTAGTGTGTGATAATTATTATAGTCATATGTAGAAGTGAAATAAATGCAGCAGGACTATAAGACAAGATGAAATATTCCAAAACTCAGGATTCAGGAGCAGACTGGTTCTAAGAATAAAATATTGTAGCTTTCTCCATTATTTGATACATACACCATCCTTTGCTACAGGCTATTGCAGAAAGAAAATGTATTTAAAAACACATGACATACAGTATATAGTGAACAGTGACTAGCTTTATTAGCTATTGATGTGTTCTCATCCATTGTAAATAGGCACAATTAATGTCCTTATTAAAACTGAAGTGCTGCCAGATGCCATTGTGTAATGTAACAATATTTATTCTAAAATCTAAATCAGAATCAAACTATTCACCTGGATCCAGTCTTTTTTCTCCTCCTCTGTCCTACAAAGAAAAGTAAACCTCTGTTATTTAACTTGAAGTTCTCAAATACAAATATACATAATATATAAACAGCAGCTTGGCACAGTACAACACAAAGGAACGGCCATGAACTATTTATTTGCAGGGGAATATGGGCCTAATTGAGATCTGATTGCAGCAGCAAATTTGTTAGCTAATCGACAAAACCATGTGCACTGCAGGGGGGGCAGATGTAACATGTGCAGAGAGAGTTAGATTTGGGTGTGGTGTGTTCAAACTGAAATCTAAATTGCAGTGTAAAAATAAAGCAGCCAGTATTTACCCTGCACAGAAACAATATAACCCACCCAAATCTAACTCTCTCTGCACGTTATATCAGCCCCACCTGCAGTGCACATGGTTTTGCCCATTAGCTAACAAATTTGCTGCTGTGATCAGATCTGAATTAGGCCCTACATATGAGAAACACTGGAGCTGCTGCAGCTAAGTGAACACAGAATGAATCAGTTATTACTTACATTATAGATGTCTAGATATGCCCCTGAGTTACCTAAAGAGCCTCAACAGACTGAGGCATACAGCCTGTAAACATATAGTACTTGTTGAAGTCAAATGACATATTTCGATATTTGGGGTACGCTACGGCATGTTATGGTCGACAGTCATTAGGTCGACCACTATTGGTCGACACTGTCATGGTCAACATGGGCAAATGGTTGACACGTGAAAGGTCGACGCATGAAAAGGTCGACATAATTTTTATTTACCTTTTTTGTGTCGTTTTCTGCATAAAGTGACCGGGAACCCCAATTAGTGCACCGCTTCGCTCACCATGCTTCAGGCAAGGTGCCTCGCTCTGCTACCGCTGCGCTCGGCACAGATTACCAATCGTAGTCCACGTGGATCGTAAAGTATGGAAAAGTTCCCCAAAAGAAAAAAAATGTGAAAAACTCATGTTGACCTTTTCATGTGTCGACATTTCACGTGTCGACCATTTGTCCATGTCGACCATGCCAATGTCGACCAATAGTGGTTGACCTAACGACTGTCGACCATAACATGGTCGACCATCCAAACGGATACCGTATTGATGGATGCATCTACAATGCATGCGTCAAATACGCATGCTATCAGAGGATGTATTTGTTAATGGATATCATATTGTACTCAAAATAGCAAATATTTCTTACACACACTCAAATGTGGGACATCCAGGAATACAAATCAAATAGTGTCTTAAACATAACAGATTGTCTTGTTCAGGCAGGCATTGTGTCCATGGAAGATGGACCTTTGACTGATTGAATGTGTAAATACCATTGTTTACCTGAATTGTTGTCATTGTCTCTAACAAACAAGAAGCCAGATACGATACAACAGCATAAGGACTTGCAGATTCCAGGTGACCATGAAGTTATACTAATAGTGATATGTCATATGTATCATGTATTCTGGCTTTATGGTTTACACAGCACTGACCTGTCCCCTACACAGGGAGTTATACATAGCCTTTACACAACTGGTTAACTCTGTATGTGTATATATATATATATATATATATATATATATATGTATGTATGTGTATATACACACACACACACACACACACACACACACAGGTTGAGTATCCCTTATCCAAAATGCTTGGGACCAGAAGTGTTTTGGATATCGGATTTTTCCGTATTTTGGAATAATTGCCTACCATAATGAGATATCATGGCGATGGGACCAAAGTCTAAGCACAGAATGCATTTATGTTTCATATACATCTTATACACACAGCCTGAAGGTAATTTTAGCCAATATTTTTAATAACTTTGTGCATTAAACAAAGTGTATGTACAGTCACACAATTCATTTATGTTTCATATACACCTTAAGCACACAGCCTGAAGGTCATTTAATACAATAGTTTTAATAACTTTGCGTATTAAACAAAGTTTGTGTACATTGAGCCATCAAAAAACAAAGGTTTCACTATCTCACTCTCAGTCCAAAAATTCCGTATTTCGGAATATTTGGATATGGGATACTCAACCTGTATGTACAGGTTGAGTATCCCATATCCAAATATTCCGAAATACGGAATATTCCGAAATACGGACTTTTTTGAGTGAGAGTGAGATCGTGAAACCTTTGTTTTCTGATGGCTCAATGTACACAACTTTGTTTAATACACACAGTTATTAAAAATATTGTATTAAATGACCTTCAGGCTGTGTATATAAAGTGTATATGAAAAATAATTGAATTGTGTGAATGTAGACACACTTAGTTCAATGCACAAAGTTACAAAAAATATTGGCTAAAATGACCTTTAGGCTGTGTGTATAAAGTGTATATGAAACATAAATGCATTCTGTGCTTAGATTTAGGTCCTATCACCATGATATCTCATTATGGTATGCAATTATTCCAAAATACGGAAAAATCTGATATCCAAAATACCTCTGGTCCCAAGCATTTTGGATAAGGGATACTCAATCTGTATATGTATATGTATATGTGTGTATATATATATATATATATATATATATATATATGTTCCATTAAATATCAAGGACACTGTGTAAGGACACCGTGTGTGGGATCAAATTGTTCAGGGTCACATAAGTAATAATTTGGTGGTTGCGAGGATATTGACACATATTGCGGCAACAAGTTATTAGCGATACCGGATTCATGTATATTCCTGTATGATACTGTGGTCGGTTTGAACTGGTCTTTAGGTGGGAGCCCAGAAGGTAAACAACTGTAATCGCATCACAAGATTAGGTATCTCCCAGTGTTCGAACTGACCAATAACACACAATGAATGAGAAACCTCTCCTGGAACAATAGTAGAAGACCCAGCCCCAGACGTGTACCTTCTCCAATACACAGTACATAAGTACTTTCCCTTACCCAGGAAGCGCAGTGTTGCTGATTCTAAATGGTGATACTGTCCTCTGAGCTAAGGGTGATGTATACTGGCTGTAACTATTTCTTATGTAACTGTAACTCTGTACCACTTACTTAGGCTTATATATGTTATACTGAATGATATACTGTACATATGTTATTTTGTATTGTCAAAGTAAAAAAAAAATATCACACTGCCATATTTGCACCTCATATGTGTCCCTGCTGCGCATGCGTGCGCTCTCCCGTGCGTGCGCATACTCGCTGTTGCGGGCACCCGCAGGCGCACGGTATGCGCATTTACGGTAGAGATTGTATGCGTCTAGCGGGCGACTCTTTCGTTACATATTTTCACCATATAATGTATTTTGTAGATTATGGTCCCTTTGATAGAATCTGAAAGTTTGGTTAATGTAGAATGTTCATGGACGGAGAAATCCCTCTTTGTTTGATACGAAGGGTCAGACAGGAGTAATACAGTGGTGTTTAGTATCCATCAGAAGAGTATTTAATTAGCAATATTCCGGTGTTGGTTTGAAGCGAATTAATCGCTCGTGCGAATAGTTATGGACATAAGAAGTTTATGTCCATTTACTATTATTTGCACTTACTTATCCATGCGGCGGGAAACCTAGTTTCCCACCCACCTGAGCAGTTGGAAATCGTCACAGCCCACCTGTATGAATCAACCTATGACCTTTTGATATAATGCGAGGAGGAATTCCTGTGTCCAATGAACAATGAGATTGTAGGGACCATTGAATCGTATTGTGTGTGGGGCATAAATAGACAAGCCGATCACATCCAGCTCTCACTCTTCAACGGTTCTCATTGCTGATAATCGGGAGCTGGATGTCCAGAGGCGCATGCGATCGTTCCCCTTTGTGCGTAAGTTTTTCTCCGCAATCATATTGTCTTCCTTGTTATTGTGGGCCATATCTCTCTCTCTCTCTCCTCCTTCTCTCGTATTCTCTTAAACGTAATAGTATTGTATTGTATTTCCTGTGTAGTTATCTGGTTAGTTTTCCTGTGTAGTTATCTGGTTAGTTAGTCTATGTTATATTGTAGTGTATATGACTTGTATTGTATTAATTCTTTTGCAAGTATAACATTCATAATATATATATAAGGCGTTGGACCCTAAGCCCAGGTATCTGTGTATTTCTCATAGTGTTAAGTATTTTCAGAGCGTCGGTGACGCTCGAACAGCTTTTAAGATAATCAGGCTACACAAGGTTGCATCTACACTCTATCTCTACACTAAGGTTTTACTGCATATTACATTGTTTATGGTTTAGATATAAAGGTTTAACATTGTGAGCGTCTGCGCCGCTGGTGATCTCCTCGTGGTCCCGAGCGGCCGCTACGCTATAGCGAACCATTACGTTAGTCAGCAGCCAATAGCGTGCCTGCCTGTGATCTCTTGGCCGTGAGCGAACGTGACGCTTGAGCGTCTCGACCACGGCTAAGCGATTGTTACGCAACGTGCGTACCCTTACGGTACTCCATACGTAAATAGCGTACAGTGTTCTTAGACCTCATAAAGGGTTTTATATAAGATAAATATTTAGCTTTATCAATTGGCGGCTCGTCCTGTCCTTCACATATCTCTGCTAGGTAATTTCAGCAGACATTATCCATCAGCAAAGGGCGGGAGATCATATTCTTCGCAGTGCTGACGGGATAAGCGTCTGCTTCGCTTAGTAAAGGGTGCTGAGGGAATCTGGAACCGGAGGTAAGAACAACACGCTAGTGTCTTTTAAAACTGTTTTTTTCTATCTTGCGTACGCACACACGCATATCTGCATTTCTTTTTCGTGTATTTTCATATATCACTCTCCTGTTTGCCATTTTATAATTGATAAAACGTGCTAAGAGAGATTTGTCGCTATTTCATAGTTAAAGTGTAAAAGTAATATTAAGGGATAAAGTGTAAAGCACACACGCAGCTCTACCTAAAGGTACAAGGAGAGATTGGTGTGGGGTTCAGTAGATGATCGAGGATCATCTACATTGATAAACGTGTACAATGTGTTACGGTGGACATTGGTTTTGTGTACACGGGTCTCTAACAAAGGGCTGAGACTCGCGTACGCAAAGGCCGACGCACGCAACGTAAATTACGCAACGGAGCGTCTGGGTACGCCCACGTAACTCAAGTCACACGATAGTGTTGATTTTTAACAAGCGAAAAGGTGGCAAGGCGATAAATAGCGCAACAGGCGATAAATAGCGCAACAGGCGATAAATAGCGCAACAGGCGATAAGTAGCGCAACAGGCGATAAATAGCGCAAGTTTATTTTAGTATTCGAAATTTAAATTAACAGATCCTTCTCCAAATTTACAACACATCTGGTCTAAAGAAAATTTCTGCGCAGAAATAGAAACAAAAGTGTATATGTGGTGAGTGAGTGTTTGTTTTTACAATTTTGGGGATTGAACCACAGAAATCATCGAGTTCTCGTGAAGGTACATACGTGTAAGTGACATGCACGGTGGCTAGGGAGGCATCCCTGGTTAAACATAAAATTTGAGCATTAGAGTGTAGCGGACCAGGAGGTATAGCAGACCAGGAGGTCAGACCAGGAGGTCGTATAACAGACCAGGAGGTCTAGGTACAAAGAAGTCCGCTATAGAGACAAGGCACAACACCAAGAAGGGTTGGTGCAACACCCATATAGGACAATAAAGCTCAGGCTGAAGGAATTCGCAGCTGCCGAATGTCGATTCCACTGGTCGCTCCGTACATAAGATTAGTTGCTTATGTGCTGAACGACTGTACCGCACGTAATTGTGTGCATTAGTTAGTAACCTGAGCAGTACCATTTGTGTACAAACCCGGTCACAAACGCTATTTGTACATTCTAACGTGATTTGTGTAATTTTTTATTTTTTCAAAAAGGGAAGTTCGCTGGTCACTCTAGAACTATCCGACAACCCCACCTTTACTGGAAAGGGTTAATGCTCTTCGGATCATACCTACATGTTCCAGTAAACTAAGGTTAATAGGGGCCCTGGGTCGAGTACGCCAGCACTATATCAGTGTGTGGGCATATTGGTCGGCGTGGGCGAGTGAGTGAGGTGCTCGGTAAACTTCACCGTCAACCTATCTTTGAATATTTTGGTTTTTTGTAAGGGTTCGCTGAACACCCTGATATAGAGGTCAGAGGTAGAGCAAGCAACACCTGCAAATTATGGGGGGCAGTTGTTCAGGAAGGGGGCGGTCAACCTCGGTTCGGGTTGATTCTGTAAACCGACCAGTCGGGTCGGCAAGGTATGTAATGTGTGAAAAATACGGAAGACACACAGAAATTTTATGTGATGAATGAGAGAGAATGACTGTACATGACGGGGAGAAATTCCCAAGAGTAGGCAGCTTCAGCCCAGAAGTGTTGCAAAATTTAAGGAGAAGGATATGTCTCATTAAATCAGCAAAGAGACGAATCAAACATTATGATTATTTGCAGCTATGGCAACAGGAGGGTGAAATACAGAGAGGATTGGCTCAGGCGGCGGGATCTGGCCCTATCAGGAAACTGATAGCCACGGCCCCACCGCCACCATACATATCAGGAGAGAAATTGGTTGCGGAGAATGACGCATCAGGGGGTAACAAACAGGCACTTAGCAACTGTATAAATGTTAAGGATAATGTTAATAAGTTAACCCATGCAAGTATTAACCCGTGCAAGTTGTACCCTGTTTTGAACTTTCCCCAGGAGTGTGATCAAGAGGATGAATCGGCAACAATATCGGCGCTCTCTCTAGCAGCCACTATATCAGAAACGACAGTAGGCACGGCCCAACCCATAAGATTAGTAACAAAGCCCCCTAGCGGAGGGACAGGTGAGGTCGTATCAACGGGTAAGTACGGCACCATACACTATGCTGAAACCATTTCACCACAGACTGTAGAATCTACACAGAATGTTGTTAAACTTGCTCCCGTGAGGGTAATAGCAGTTCCAAATGGGAAAACGGACACTACAGGAGTCACTCCTATCAGGAACATTGCCATGTACAGCCCGTTTTCCCGAATGGAATTAAGAACCATAGTGTCTGAATTCCCTGATCCTAGAAAAGACTTAGTTGCTAGCCAAAAATACATCAGAGACCTAGGAAACACTTTAGAGCCCAATAACAAAGATTGGCAGATATTGCTGAGGGCTTGTTTACCCTCCAATGTCGACGCAGCTCAATTTCTAGCTGACTGTGGACTGGATCAGGATGTACCTCTTACAGATGTGTACAACAAAGACAATGTAAAAAGAATAAATTTACAGTTAAAGGAGTATTTTCCAGCTGTGGCCAAATGGAATAGAATTTTTTCCATTAAACAGAAAGAGTCAGAAACAGCTGCTGATTATTTTCACCGGGCATTATTAGAAATGGCAAAGTACACTGGCATAGAGGACATTAGGACCAATGCAAACCATCAAGAAGTAGCAGTATCTGTGCTAATGGATGGTTTAAAAGAGGCATTAAAGACCAGGGTACAGACCACACAACCATGTTGGCGAGGTCTGTCAGTGGCTACTTTGAGAGAGGCTGCTATTGATCACGACCGGAATATCACCAGACACAGGGAGTCACAAGGTGATAAGTTAATGTCAGTAAGTATACAGGCCCTGACCACAAAACAGCCTGTGTTTATATCACCAAACCCTGTGGGTAAGTCAAATGTGGTAACATGTTATTTTTGTCATAAACAGGGACACATAGCACGAGACTGTAGAGCGAAAAATTCGCAAAGATCATACCAACCCCCTAGACAACGACATGACACACGAAATTGGGAGCAAGGTCCGCAGAGACGGAGTTATGAGCCACATACAGGGGAAACAAAAAGATACCCCCCGAACAGAGACTGGCACGCCTCTGGTAGTTCCCAGCTAACTCCCTCACAAGTAGTTGCTGCCAGCGGGATTCAGGGAGGTCACCATACCCAATAGGGGTGTGGCCATACCTGTAATCTCCAGCCAGTAAAATTGATTGCAAATCTTGGAAGTGAACCCGAGATTGCAATAAATGTAGCTGGTAAAACATTAAACTTTCTTGTAGATACAGGGGCGGCCAAATCAGTGATAAATTCGACAGTGGGCATGAGAACCACTGGTAAGACAATTCCAGCCATAGGAGTAACGGGAGTAGTCCAGCACTACCCTGTTAGCAAACCAGCCGAGATTACAATAGGGCCTTTACATACCAAGCATTCCTTTTTGCTGGCTGCATCGGCACCGACTAATCTCCTGGGAAGAGACTTATTGTGTAAAATGGGGTGCGTCATTTATTGTACTCCTGAAGGTGTATTCTTGGACATACCTGAGAATCACGCTCAGGAAGTGCGAGACATGTTAGACTCCCCATCAAAATTAATGTCACATACCATTATGACAAATAGGACTCCATCCCAAGTAGAAGAAATGACATCCCAGATACCAGAGTCACTTTGGACTAAAGATGGACAGGACACTGGATTAATGGCAAACGTAGCTCCGGTAGTTGTACAAGTAAAAGATGGTAGGATAGCTCCAAAAATCCCACAGTACCCTCTGAAGCCAGAGGTGGAGTTAGGAGTGTATCCCGTAATAGAGCGCTTGCTACAACAGGGCATTCTGGTAAGAACGTCCAGCACTGCCAATAGTCCCATCTTCCCTGTGAAAAAGAGTGGGGGGAGGGGTTACAGGCTAGTGCAGGATCTAAGGGGGATTAACAAAATAGTTGAGAGTCAGTTCCCCGTAGTGCCAAATCCAGCTGTCATCCTTATGCAAATCCCTCCCACTGCGAAATTTTTCACTGTTATTGACCTCTGCTCCGCTTTCTTTTCGGTACCTCTGCACCCTGACAGTCAATACTTGTTTGCATTCACATACAGAGGAGTCCAATATACATGGACTCGATTACCACAAGGTTTCATAGACAGTCCAAGTATATTTTCCCAGGCTTTGCATGATTGTTTACAGTCTTTCCAACCAGAGAGTGGATCAGTATTAATACAGTACGTGGATGATCTACTACTGTGTTCTGATTCAGTGGAAGCATCCCTGAAAGATACGAAACAGCTCCTGTTTCATCTTTCAGACACAGGACACAAAGTTTCCAAAGACAAGTTACAATTATGCCAAACTAAGGTAAAATATTTGGGACACTGTCTAACACAAGGACTGAGACACCTGACCGCTGATAGAATTCAAGCAATTAGAGACATGACTCTGCCACAAACCCAGCAACAGATCAGAACATTTTTAGGAATGTGTGGGTATTGCCGTAACTGGATCCCAGGGTTTTCCATTCTAGCGTTACCTTTGCAGGAGATGGTCTCCTCAAACAAACCTGATCGGATTTCGCATACAGACGAGTCCGAGATGGCATTTGAGAGACTTAAACAGTGCCTAACGCAGGCACCAGCATTAGGTATGCCAGACTATGGGAAACCCTTTGAGCTGTACGGAACAGAAAGTGCTGGTTGCGCGGCAGGCGTCTTAACCCAAAAGCACGGTGATGCCAGCAGGCCAGTAGCATACTATAGCGCTCAGCTAGATACGGTAGCGCGATCCCTCCCCACATGCTTGCGAAGCGTTGCTGCGATAGCATTGCTAGTAACGAAAAGCGAAGATGTAGTGCTAGGTCACAACCTCACAATTCATACACCACATGCAGTGTCAGCCTTGCTAAATTCTGCCCAAACCAGGCATGTCTCATCAGCGCGGTTTACAAGATGGGAATTGGCACTAATGGCCCCCGTAAACATCACCATAAGGAGATGCAGTGCATTAAATCCTGCAACATATCTCCCAGGTGTGCCTGGACAGGCACAAAGGGTGGAGGATGAGAGTGGTGGGGAAGGAGAATTTAATACAAAGGAGGACACACATGATTGTATGGAATATTTGACCCAAAATTTTACCGCAAGGCCTGACATCAGTGACAACCCAATGGAAGATGTAGATCTAACTTTCTACACGGACGGTAGTTGTCACAGACAGTCAGACTCGGGAGACTTGTGTACTGGATACGCAGTCGTAGATGACCAAGGCACCATAGAAGCAGAACCGCTAGGCCCACCTCACTCAGCCCAGGTTGCTGAACTGGTCGCCCTAACCAGAGCATGTGAATTGGCTAAGGGCAAATCAGCCAATATCTACACCGACTCTAGATACGCATTCGGGGTAGTCCATGATTTTGGAGCCCTATGGCGCCTCAGAAATTTCATGACGGCAGCTGGTACACCGGTAGCGCATGCAGCTCACATCAAAAGGCTTCTAACAGCGATACAGGAACCCGACAGAGTGGCTGTTATCAAGTGTAAAGCACACACATATAGTCAAGATCCAGTATCACTTGGTAACAGCCGAGCAGACGAAGCTGCTAAGTTAGCAGCTGGTACCCCCAGACAGACAGACACCACACAATTGATGGTATTTAATACCATCAACACACAGAAGTTGTGTGAAATGCAAAATTTGTGTTCCACACAGGAAAAGGCAGTCAGGAAGGCAAAGGGATATGGCCAGGAGTCCTCAGGACTCTGGACGGAATGACATGGTAAACCGGTGGCCCCCAGAGCATATCTTCCATGTTTAGCTGAGGCAGCTCACGGGCTGACTCATCTGGGCAAGGAAGGAATGTGCAACTTGGTAAGAGCATATTGGTGCGCCCCAGGATTTTCATCTCATGCAAGTAAGAGAGCAATGTCATGCCTTACATGCTTGAGAAAGAATATCGGAAAGGCAATACCAACAGAACCATCCCATATCCCACCTGCAGGCGGTCCTTTCCAGGTAATACAGATTGACTTCATTCAATTACCCCCTTGTCGAAATTTGAAATATGCACTTGTTTGTATAGATGTTTTTTCAAATTGGGTCGAAGCATTTCCTGCGGCCACAAATACCGCTATGTTTACTGCTAAGAAAATTGTGCAGGAATTTGTATGTAGATATGGTATCCCTAGAATTATCGAAAGTGATAGGGGTACCCATTTTACAGGTGATGTCTTTCAAGGAATGTGTAAGTTGATGGGAATTGATAGCAAGCTGCACACTCCATACCGTCCACAGGCGAGTGCGAAGGTGGAAAAAGTGAACAGCACTATTAAAAATAAACTGAGCAAAGTTATGGCAGAGACAGGATTGACATGGCCAGAAGCTTTACCCATTGTACTGTACAGCATCAGAACCACTCCCAGGTCCCCTCTTAATCTGTCTCCCTTTGAAATTTTGTTTGGTCGACAACCGCATGTTATGATTGACCCTCAGGATGATTTGAAGTGTAACAATGAAGTGACTGTAAAGTACCTGGTTAACATGAGTAAACAGCTAAGGAATCAAAATGATAATTTGAAGTTGGTGATTCCTGATTTACCAGATAGTAATTGTCATGACATTGAACCTGGGGATTATGTAATGATACGGAATTTTCTACGCTCAGGTTGCCTTATTGACAGATGGGAAGGACCATACCAAGTCTTATTGACTAGCACTACAGCATTGAAGGTTGCCGAGAGAGAGACTTGGGTTCATTCGTCCCATTGTTAGAAGGTTGCTGATCCAGAGAGGTCCCGTGATAAGGAACAGACGGTAGAGGAAGTTGTATCACTGGAGTGTCTGTTCCAGGAGGACTGAGGCGGCACCTGAGCATTGAAAATCACAAGATCAAAAGCAGTTGTCGATTCCCTGTTCCCTTTTATTGTTTTTCTCCACTTCCCATCCCCTCTCCCTCAATTATTTTTTTCCCCTTCTCATTCTTCTCCGTTTCCTCCTATAAGATGGACTTGCCCCAAGAGACTGTGATCCGGATTTTCCTGTTGACCATGATGTTGACCAGAGCAGTCTGTTCCGGCGAGAGTACCATGGAGGTCGAGAAAGGTTCTGGAATGGGTTCTGATGACAGAGATGGAGGCGTAGTTTTCCAAGAGCAACCTAATCAACAAGTAAAGGCGAGTATCAGAAAACGATCCGATAACATTGACCATAGAAGGAATTGTGAAGGATTGTTAGCTGAAGAAAACTGTATCTGTAGGCTCTGTGACAATGTGGTTGAGGATGGGTGCATCAAGAAATGCCAATCCAGTTTTAATATCCACATGGACCGGCACCCCTTGAGTGACTATCACTCCTTAGTGGGTAGTGTGTTAAATCAAACAGACTGTTGGGTATGCTCTCAAGTACCTCAAGGTCATAGCAAATCAGGACTAGTACCATTTCCTTTAACGATAGGGGAGGTACTTGAGCTAAAGGGTGGGAGACCGGTGGACAGGAGGTTTAATATCTCCAGTCCTCCTAGTTTGAAGCTCCACCAATATCATGTGGATAGATCCCTAATATGTTTTAACATTACCAATCCCCGAAAGCCGGGAAGTTGGGAAGTGTCATGTAGCAACCAAACCATGACCTTTTCATATAGAGCAGATAGAATGCCGATAGATACAGAGCTTATACGCCACATAGCCAGTAGAGAAAAATCTTTCCGGTATAGGTATACCCTAGGAAGTAGGATTACGAGAGTTGGAGAGGTATCACCAGGATACTGCGCACATATCGTACAAACTGATACGTGTACTAAACAGATGGGAGCATTAGGGTTAGGAGATTTCACATGGAAGATGTGTAATATGGTTATGTCCTACTCCGTCCCATATGTTCTCCCCGATGATGCATATTTCATATGCGGGAGGAAGGCGTATAAGTGGCTTGCCCCAAACTCTGAAGGATTGTGTTATATTGGAAAAGTACTGCCTGAAGTAATGACTGTATCACATGCCAAAATGAAAGATATTCACCGTGTTACCCAAGCTCCTTATACTCACACCCACTACGAGCACGTAGTTAAACGGCACCTGATAGAAAGAACAGAGCATCCGGCCTCTGACATGATCCATGAATCCACCGGGATTCAGTTTCTAATCGCGTTAGACATCACTCGCACCGCCAGAGGAGTGTTGAATTATAAATACATATCTGCGCTCGCAAATTTGTTAGACAATATCACAGAAATGTATGATGACACGTTTAGGTATACTGGAAGGGAACTTCAAGCTTATAAAACAGAACTGGTCCAGCATAGAATGGTTCTCAATTATCTCACGGCAGTAACAGGTGGATATTGTGTCACACTGGCAACGCAGTACGGCGTGAAATGCTGCACATATATAACGAATAGTACCGAGGACCCGGTCGAGATGGACGATATTCTCCAATTGAAGTGGGAATTTCGCAGGAGACACAATCTCACTCTTGCTGCTGTAGGTAATAAGCTGACTGGTTGGGTGTCATGGTTGAACCCGCGAAATTGGTTCTCTGGTTTAGGAGAATGGGCTCAAGGAGTCATAATGGATGTAGGGAAGTTTCTCCTATGTATCTTAGGTGTTGTCATATCGATTGGCTTGATATTTAGATGCGGTCAGGCTTTAATGAAGTGCAAACAAAGTACCAGGGTGATGAGTTTAAGGAGTGAGGAAATTGTAATTCCAATGGATTTGATTTATGACCCAACTGTAGAAACAATGATGTGATGAAAATGCGATTTCTACGGTCCGTTTCTTTCACCTGTTTTTCTGGTTTTTCCAAGGTAAAAAGACCCACTTTTGACGAGGAATTTGATGATCCGGTATACAGACAACTGATGGATTAAAGAAGAAGTTTTGACAACCTTATACACAGATATTTGATGAACAATGCCATAGACCCCCAGTTTCCCTAGAAATTTTAAAATTACGCTAGCCCAACACTTTTGTAAGCCTATGGACATTGACAAAGCTTTTTGCCCACACGCCTTTTGGCAAAAGCACAAAGAAGACAGCATTCAACAGACACCGAACAAGACTTCAACCGACAAATGTTCATTAACCTGACATAGAATACCACTGCATTTACCGTAATTATGTCTTTTCTTCATCTCTACAACCTTCAGGTAATTACACACATAGTCGATAGGGAATACAGGCACAGATATCAGCAAATCACATATTCCCCCATTCATGTATCATCAACTAAAATGTGCTCCCCATTTTGTTGCAACCAAAATCCGAAAAGAGCTCGGTAAAGTTTGACAGCCCATCCACAGACCCGTACCACGGGATAAGAAGGAATTCAAATGTATACTTCGCAATACCTCGAAGCTTGATTTAAAACACGTACGGCACGATGATACATGACCCCCAAACACGGATTCATACACACATGCTTCTGCTATCTCACTAGGTCATACCCTCTTCACACCTTCTCCTCTCTCCTCCCTTACCCAACCATGGAAATGTATTAACCCCTGACATATATTTTTCTCGTTTTGAAATGTTTTAGGAAGTGGCAGTTATTGTTGACTGCCAAAGGGTGGACTGTCAAAGTCAAAAAAAAATATCACGATGCACACTGCCATATTTGCACCTCATATGTGTCCCTGCTGCGCATGCGTGCGCTCTCCCGTGCGTGCGCATACTCGCTGTTGCGGGCACCCGCAGGCGCACGGTATGCGCATTTACGGTAGAGATTGTATGCGTCTAGCGGGCGACTCTTTCGTTACATATTTTCACCATATAATGTATTTTGTAGATTATGGTCCCTTTGATAGAATCTGAAAGTTTGGTTAATGTAGAATGTTCATGGACGGAGAAATCCCTCTTTGTTTGATACGAAGGGTCAGACAGGAGTAATACAGTGGTGTTTAGTATCCATCGGAAGAGTATTTAATTAGCAATATTCCGGTGTTGGTTTGAAGCGAATTAATCGCTCGTGCGAATAGTTATGGACATAAGAAGTTTATGTCCATTTACTATTATTTGCACTTACTTATCCATGCGGCGGGAAACCTAGTTTCCCACCCACCTGAGCAGTTGGAAATCGTCACAGCCCACCTGTATGAATCAACCTATGACCTTTTGATATAATGCGAGGAGGAATTCCTGTGTCCAATGAACAATGAGATTGTAGGGACCATTGAATCGTATTGTGTGTGGGGCATAAATAGACAAGCCGATCACATCCAGCTCTCACTCTTCAACGGTTCTCATTGCTGATAATCGGGAGCTGGATGTCCAGAGGCGCATGCGATCGTTCCCCTTTGTGCGTAAGTTTTTCTCCGCAATCATATTGTCTTCCTTGTTATTGTGGGCCATATCTCTCTCTCTCTCTCCTCCTTCTCTCGTATTCTCTTAAACGTAATAGTATTGTATTGTATTTCCTGTGTAGTTATCTGGTTAGTTAGTCTATGTTATATTGTAGTGTATGACTTGTATTGTATTAATTCTTTTGCAAGTATAACATTCATAATATATATATAAGGCGTTGGACCCTAAGCCCAGGTATCTGTGTATTTCTCATAGTGTTAAGTATTTTCAGAGCGTCGGTGACGCTCGAACAGCTTTTAAGATAATCAGGCTACACAAGGTTGCATCTACACTCTATCTCTACACTAAGGTTTTACTGCATATTACATTGTTTATGGTTTAGATATAAAGGTTTAACATTGTGAGCGTCTGCGCCGCTGGTGATCTCCTCGTGGTCCCGAGCGGCCGCTACGCTATAGCGAACCATTACGTTAGTCAGCAGCCAATAGCGTGCCTGCCTGTGATCTCTTGGCCGTGAGCGAACGTGACACTTGAGCGTTTCGACCACGGCTAAGCGATTGTTACGCAACGTGCGTACCCTTACGGTACTCCATACGTAAATAGCGTACAGTGTTCTTAGACCTCATAAAGGGTTTTATATAAGATAAATATTTAGCTTTATCAGTATGCATACCTTTTAATATCAAATACATATCTATATATATATCTATATATATATATATATATATCTGACCGTTGGACCTCAGTAAACCATGTGTGTGACTACTTGCTTTCTCTTAAGGGACAGAGTGCTGCAACATTTAGCGCACTATTATCGTATCGTATATGGTAATAAGACGCAATTTGCGTCCGCAGTATATGATAATACTGGTATGTAAATGTTTATTTAAAATAATGGAATTTCACATACTGTATATAACACATAGTAACAATTCTATTAGTAATTCAATTACTGGGGATTTGCAGGTGTGATGTGCCATGATTATTTTTTTATTTTTTTTAAATGCCAATGAAATCCCAATTAAAATGTATTTACAGTATTACTAGAGCTTTTGTTAGTACACTGCTCAAAAAAATAAAGGGAACACTTAAACAACACAATGTAACTCCAAGTCAATCACACTTCTGTGAAATCAAACTGTCCACTTAGGAAGCAACACTGATTGACAATCAATTTCACATGCTGTTGTGCAAATGGAATAGACAACAGGTGGGAATTATAGGCAATTAGCAAGACACCCCCAATAAAGGAGTTGTTCCGCAGGTAGTGACCACAGACCACTTCTCAGCTCCTATGCTTTCTGGCTGATGTTTTGGTCACTTTTGAAAGCTGGCGGTGCTTTCACTCTAGTGGTAGCATGAGACGGAGTCTACA
The DNA here is from genome assembly GCF_028390025.1 of Pseudophryne corroboree. Lineage (NCBI taxonomy): Eukaryota > Metazoa > Chordata > Amphibia > Anura > Myobatrachidae > Pseudophryne > Pseudophryne corroboree. The sequence goes on from NC_086452.1 coordinate 383,641,746, forward strand.
ACCCACACAAGTGGCTCAGGTAGTGCAGCTCATCCAGGATGGCACATCAATGCGAGCTGTGGCAAGAAAGTTTGCTGTGTCTGTCAGCGTAGTGTCCAGAGCATGGAGGCGCTACTAGGAGACAGGCCAGTACATCAGGAGACGTGGAGGAGGCCGTAGGAGGGCAACAACCCAGCAGCAGGACCGCTACCTCCGCCTTTGTGCAAGGAGGAACAGGAGGAGCACTGCCAGAGCCCTGCAAAATGACCTCCAGCAAGCCACAAATGTACATGTGTCTACTCAAACGATCAGAAACAGACTCCATGAGTGTGGTATGAGGGCCGACGTCCACAGGTGGGGGTTGTGGGTTGTGCTTACAGCCCAACACCGTGCAGGACGTTTGGCATTTGCCAGAGAACACCAAGATTGGCAAATTCACCACTGGCGCCCTGTGCTCTTCACAGATGAAAGCAGGTTCTCACTGAGCACATGTGACAGACGTAACAGAGTCTGGAGACGCCAAGGAGAACATACTGCTGCCTGCAACATCCTCCAGCATGACCGGTTTGGCAGTGGGTCAGTAATGGTGTGGGGTGGCATTTCTTTGGGGGGCCGCACAGCCCTCCATGTGCTCGCCAGAGGTAGCCTGACTGCCATTAGGTACCGAGATGAGATCCTCAGACCCCTTGTGAACCATATGCTGGTGCAGTTGGCCCTGAGTTCCTCCTAATGCAAGACAGTGCTAGGCCTCATGTGGCTGGAGTGTGTCAGCAGTTCCTGCAAGATGAAGGCATTGATGCTATGGACTGGCCCGCCCGTTCCCCAGACCTGAATCCAATTGAGCACATCTGGGACATCATGTCTCGCTCCATCCACCAACGTCAGGTTGCACCACAGACTGTCCAGGAGTTGGCGGATGCTTTAGTCCAGGTCTGGGAGAAGATCCCTCAGGAGACCATCCACCACCTCATCAGGAGCATGCCCAGGCATTGTAGGGAGGTCATACAGGCACGTGGAGGCCACACACACTACTGAGCCTCATTTTGACTTGTTTTAAGGACATTACATCAAAGTTGGATCAGCCTGTAGTGTGTTTTTCCACTTTCATTTTGAGTGTGACTCCAAATCCAGACCTCCATGGTTAATAAATTTGATTTCCATTGATAATTTCTGTGTGATTTTGTTGTCAGCACATTCAACTATGTAAAGAACAAAGTATTTCATAAGAATATTTCATTCATTCAGATCTAGGATGTGTTATTTTAGTGTTCCCATTATTTTTTTGAGCAGTGTATTTGGAGCAATGAGCCTGATTCAGATGTTGTTGCTGCTGTTGCTATCTTCTGCTGTATGCAATTGTGATTATATGCTAATATGGGCAGAAGCTAACCTGAGCATAGGGACGCCCACTGTTCTCCTATCATTTCCGTCTGACGGTGTATAATTGCTGATACATAGGTACCATCGTCGCACATCGGGTCATGTTGCTGAGTCTGAGTGCCCCTGCAGACACGCAGGCTGAGCTGCTCTCCTAGGATGCAGAAGGCTCTCCAGTAGCAACTGCTAATTTCTGCAAGACCAGAACACGCTGTCTGAACAGGCATGACACGCCTGCGTTTACCCGACCACTCCCCGTTACCACCACCAACCTCTGTTTACCTGTCACTCACTGCAACTAATTCCTCGGTGCAACTGTAATCACAATTCATTCGTTGCGCATGCGCAATATGGCTCAGACGCATGTGCAATAAGAAAACATTGGCTGATTTGCACAAAATAGCAGCATTGTGACCGCATCTGAATCAGGCCCAATGTGTTGACTTGCAGTAGATGCAAAACACACACCAGTTAAAAAAGTCAGAATATTTATTAATTTATTTATTTACAGAGAATATTTGGCTATTCACATCAGTGCCTGCTCCAGTGAAACTTACAATCCATGTTCCCTAGCACATGTATATACCCACAAATATACACTTACACGTATACACCAGAGTTCATTTTTTTTTCCAGAATCCAGATAACCTACCTGTGTTTGTTTTTATTTTGGATTGAGGGAGGAAACCAGAGTCTGCGGTGAAAGTATGCAAAATGCAGGGCCTTAATGGGAATCAAACCAAAGACCTCAGTGATGAGAGGCAGTAAGACTAACCATTATAACAACCACAAATGGAATGCTAGCAAAAACACCAGTGAGTATGGTGACATGAGAAACGGGTTCGGTATTAATTACCGCTCGTCAGGATGCCGACGGTCACATGACCGACAACAGTATCCCAATATTGAAGATCCCCACGTCAGAGGAGGTCAGTAACTTTACCCCTCTGGGGTCAGGGAGGGGGGGGGGGGGGGCGGCCAGGGCTAAATCCCCATGTCTAGTGCCTAACACCCCCCCCCCCCCCCCCAACCATAACAGTTGCCGCCACTGGCGCCAGTGTCAAAGTGCTGTTGGCATCCCATCCATTGGGATGCTAAATGCATCCCGAGAAATTGCAAGTGTGAGGGATTGTGGCTGATGATTGGTCCTCCATCTCACACACACCGCTTTTGCCGCTATTTAAAGATTGGTAACCATCATTAAAGCAGACATTCATGTTGCAGCTCCGGGAAGCTCAATATAGATGGAGGGGTCCCCTTAGAAAAAAAAAATATGCCTCCCACGTGGTAATGTTGCTATGTAAGCTTACCAAGCAGATAACTGTTACTACCCATTATTGTAATAACTCTTACACTGTTGTGAGTACATTGTAAATTTCAGCACTGGACTTGTTACATGAGTATCTTTTCACCGCCCCCCCCCCCCCCCCCTACTCCCAAATCCCCCCTCCCACCCAAAAAAAAACAAAACAAAAAAAAAAACAGACACATCCACTTTAAAACAAAACAAACAAAAAAGACTTTAGGAGGTAATACCTGGCCTGCAGTTCCAGCGACCGTTTCTTCCCTGTTATCAGGAAGGTGCGTGATGCGTTTTGTTTCACAATTTCCTGGACCTGAAATAATATAGCTTGAAGATTAATGGTAGATTTATCTTGCAGATAACGAGGGATACATGACAAGATCTGACGCTATCAATATCTCAGGTAAGCATGCTGCAAATATGAAAAACCTTTCATCTCCTCTGTGTCAGTTTCCAATGATGTAGTAACTGGTGACCAGAAAAAAGGTCATCAGAAATCTAGCAGATTCATCATGCACATGGTGACTGACAGCACAGTTCCTAATAAGGCTTTGCAGCAGATATGTTTTCTGAGTATTTCCACATATACAATATAGATTTAATTCAGATAGCACAGTTGCATGTTCAGCCTTTACTGAGGTTCTTATTACAATGCAACCTTTTGCAGATATAAAATATGCAGCCAGGGAAATGTACTAATATTGCACAAAGATCATTTGCATTAAACTCAGAACAACCAATCAGAGATTTGCTTCCAAATTCTAAATTGCACCAAACGTCTATGGTTTTTAAGTGTGCATGCTTGATTTGTTAACATTGGTTTAATTATATTTTAAACATATTAATATTCAAGCAAAGCCACACACACACACACACACACACACAGACTGGCCCAGACTTGTGCATGGACAGCTACAAACCAGATAAAAAATTTTGTTTTTTTTCTTCTTTTGTGTCTGATGAAAAACCTGGCCACCAACATGATATAAGTGTTTTCTGTAGCTGGCCCACCACACTTAATGGCCTCAATATGATCTAGCTTACTGGCCCAATTTCCGATCCCCCAATCTGCACACAGATCCTACTTGGTGATCAGGCTGAAGAATAGCATCTTAAAACACACAACCAGCTTTAGTGAAAAGTATATTTTTCTTGTGCATCTCCAGAACATTCACCTGAATACCGGCAATATCGATCTTCTCCCGGACGCTGAACTTCTGTCCCATCAGTCTCAATTTGGGAACACAATACAGCATCATACTGTTAAACTGGAACACAAAACAATATTTTCCAACGTATCTTACGAGAAATGACAGAAAAATATGTATATTATAAAATTTACACAGTAAATATGTATATTACAGAGATAAAGTTTTGACCATTTTTCTCGCAACCAACACTGAAGATTGTTTTTCTCACAGGATTGCTCAGGAAATTCTACTGTGTTGGGTTACCATAATTATAGTTGTAAATTGCGACCGCACATTGCCAATGATTGAATGTCCACCCCTTACTATGCAATTGTTGTTAATAATTAATGAGGTAATGAGATCACTATACATAAACACATTAGTATAATGGCTGATACATATAAACACGTGTTTTGTTTATTATGCTTTACGTTATTTTGCTTGTGCTTATATAGTGGACATATAGTGGTTTAATTCAGTTTGCCAACTGAAACTTGATAAGGTTTCTCAACATTATTCAGACTAGTACTGTCCAGTATTTATAATTCTACTTAGTCCACTCAAATTAAATTGTTTACTGTCTATGGCTGTCTATGTTCATTAAAGTTCCAGGCAAGGTCAATTATAGACGAGAATGTCATTAGGCTGACGTCTAGGATATGTCTTTATATCGCTATACCTAACATGCTGAACAATATTAGTCAAGATAGCAAAGTTAGACTGATCTGCTAATGTAAACCCAAATTTGTAGTTAAAATACATACAAATTAGTGTTCCCATCCCAAGGTAACGTTATATGTTTAGCCAAACATGACAACGTAGTGGAAGCTGAAAATGAATGCAGAATTCCTAAATTGGCCTTTTTGTTAGCTAAATATGACCATCTTGAAATGAATATGATGCACTGTAAACAGCAGGATTGGCTCCAGGCTAGATGGTTGCCCTAGGAAGGGAAGCGGTCAAGATCCTGCCGGACGGAAGCCCGGCGGTCGGAATACCGACACCGGAATCCCGACCGGCACAATCCCGACATATTCTACCTCCGTGGGTGTCCACGACACCCATAGAGGGAGAATAAATTAGTAGTGTGCCGAGCGTAGCGAGCCCACAAGGGGCTGCGTTCCGCTCGCCACCCCTGTCGGGAGCGTGCTGGTCGGGATTCCGGTGTCGGTATTCCGACCAGCGGGATTTCGTACTGATCCCCCTAGGAACACAGGTACAGTGTTCCCTGATTCTTGTGCGGTACCCAGATGGAAAATAGACAGTATATAGATAGACAGACTATAGGTCAACAGGGTCAAAAGATCGACAGTTAAAGTGTTGAGGTAGACTTGGGTCAGAGGGTCGACATGCAAATGGTCAAAACAAAAACATATGACACATGATTTTCATGATTTGAGACTTAGAGTTAGGGAAAGGGTTAGGGTTAGTCTGCCAGAGGGGATGGGAAGGGTTAGGCACTTGGGGGAGATTAGGGTTAGGATTAGTGCCAAAAAGGATTGTTGTGGTAGATTTACCATGGTTAACACTCTTTCTGCGAGGTACATTGGTTCCACAGGAAAACATCGGGGTGTACAGTGGATCTTGATCCAGAGGCACCAACAGGCTAAAGCTTTAGGCTGTCCCAGGATGCAATGGGGCCTCCTCTATAACCCCACCTCCAGGCACTGAGAGCTCAGTTTCGTTAACCAGTTTAATGTAGGAGCAGGCAAGAGAGAAGGTAAATGTTAGTCACATAGAACCACATTCTCACGACAGGAGAAGGGACCAGCGGCTAATGGCATACAGACCCATAGAAGCTAGGTGCTTCAGGGTGGGCGCCCTGTGGAACCATTGTACCTCGAAGAAAGAGTGTTAACCATGATAAGTCTACCATAACTCTCCTTCTCTGTAGCAGGATACATTGGTTTCCACAGGAAAATATCAGGGATGTCCTAAAGCAGTTTCTCAAGTGAGGCCTTAGTGGGTATTAGAACCCGGCGTCCAAAGGAAGCATCCTGGGAGGCGGAAGTATCAAAGGCATAGAACCTAATAAACGTGTTCACTGAGGACCACGTGGCCGCCTTGCACAATTGTTCTGCGGACGCGCCACAGCAGGCCGCCCAAGAAGGTCCAACAGACCTAGTAGAACTGGCTTTAATATCAGCAGGAGCTGGGAGACCAGAATGCATATATGCTTGTGCAATCACCATTCTAACTCCATCTGGCCAAGGTTTGCTTATTTGCAGGCCAGCCACGTTTATGGAAACCAAACAAGACAAAAAGGGTATCTGACATCCTGATAGAGGGAGTCCTCTCCACATATATACAGAGAGCCCTTACCACATCCAAAGACCGCTCTTTGGATGACAAATCTGAAGAGATAAAGGCCGGAACCACAATCTCTTGGTTCCGGTGAAAAGATGACACCACCTTAGGTAAATAACCTGGTTGAGTTCTAAGAACTGCCCGGTAACGGTGAAATATCAGAAAGGGTGGACGACAGGACAAAGCGCCTAAGTCTGACACCCTTCTTGCAGAGGCAATAGCCAGCAAGAATAGGACCTTGGCCGTGAGCCATTTGAGGTCCACCATCTCAAGAGGTTTAAATGGAGACTCCTGCAGAGCGTTCAGCACAGCAGACAGATCCTATGGAGCCACAGGAAGGACATAAGGAGGCTGAATCTGAAGAACAGCCTGAGTGAAAGTATGAAACCACACTGACAATGCAAATATGTGAACCTTGAGGGAGGCCAGACGAAGACCTAGGTCAAGGCCTCGTTGCAGAAAAGCCAGGATTTTGGACGTTCTGAATTGATATGTATCATAAATCTTATCAGCACACCAGGTGAAGTAAGAATTCCAGACCCTGTAATATTTCCGGGCAGACGCCGGTTTGCGGGCTTTCAACATAGTCTGAATAACTGTCTCAGAAAACCCTTTGCCCTAGGAGTGATGCTTCAAGAGCCATCAAAGCCAGTCTGGCCAGGTCTGGGTAGAAACAAGGGCCCTGTACGAGAAGGTCCGGGCGCTGAGGAAGTAGAAGGAGATTGTCTGTCGATAGACTCTGCAGGTCTGAGAACCAATGCCTTCGAGGCCATGCTGGAGCGCCTAGAAGCAGTATTCCTCCTTTTTGTTTGAACTTCCGTTGTACCGTGGGTAGGAGTGACACTGGAGGGAACACGTAGGGCAGCCGAAAGTTCCATAGAACCACCAGTGCATCCACAATATCTGTTTGAGGATCCCTGGTCCTTGATCCAAAGATCAAGCCACCAGGTCAGCAACAGATGAACCTCCGGAGATAAAGTGATCATCTGAGATCTGATCCGATGAGGTTGGCCGTCCCATATGGAAAGGATTAACCTCTGTAGTTGGCGGGAATTAAATTGAGCGTACTCTACAAAGTCGAATGCTGACACCATCAGACCAAGTACTTGCATTGCCGAGTTTATCGACACTCTGTGGCAACAAAGGAAGCATCTTATCTTGTCCTGAAGCCTCAGGACCTTTTCTGGAGACTGAAACAGCTGTTGACTGTGTGTGTACAGAAGTGCCCCCAGGTGCACCATGCTCTGAGCTGGGACCAGCGAGGACTTCTTCCAATTGATAAGCCACCCATGGGCTCACAGGAAGGTTACAGTCAGTTGCAGATGACTGAGAGGACATTGTGGGAATTTGCCAGAATCAGCAGGTCGTCCACATACGACAGGATTCTGATCACCTGGCGACTGATATGGGCCGCCATCACGGCCATGGTCTTGGTCAAGATCCGAGGAGCCGTGGCCAGTCCAAATGGTAGAGCCTGTAATTGATAATGTAGGTTGCCAATAGCAAACTGCAGAAACTGCTGGTGAGACATGGCAATAGGTATATGCAGGTATGCATCCTGTATATCCAGGGATACCATATAGTAACATAGTAACTAAGGTTGAAAAAAGACAATTGTCCATCGAGTTCAACCTATTTGTGGTCTCCTATGCAGTCTTATTATAGGACTAGTTATTTTTATGTTAGGACTAGTATATTAACTATAATGCGTGCCTACACACCATGACCCTCAATATTTTTATCCAATAGGAATTTATCTAACCCAATCTTAAAGGTGTTGACTGAGTCCACCATTACTACTCTCTCAGGCAGGGAATTCCAAACACGTATTGTCCTTACTGTGAAAAAACCTTTTCGCCTCAATGTGCAGAAACTCCTCTCCTCTAACCTAAGCGAGTGACCACGTGTCGTCTGTGCTGATCTTATAGAAAACAGGTCCCTCCCAAGCTCTGTGTATTGACCCCTTATATATTTGTAGATGTTGATCATGTCCCCTCTTAGTCTCCTCTTTTCCTATGTAAACATGCCTAGCCTTGCAAGCCTTTCCTCGTATTCCAGCATCTCCATGCCCTTGATTAGTTTGGTCGCCCGCCTCTGAACCTTTTCTAGCTCCAGGATATCCTTTTTGTAATATGGTGCCCAAAATTGCACACAGTATTTAAGATGTGGCCTCACTAGTGATTTATATAATGGGAGTATAATACTCTTGTCCTTTGCATCAATTCCCCGTTTTATGCATTCTAATATCTTATTAGCCTTCTTTGCTGCACTCCTACTTTGGGTACTGCTGCTTAATTTGTTATTTATGTGAACCCCTAGGGCTTTTTCAGTACAGAATCTCCAAATATTACCCCGTTTAGTATGTAGGTGTTATTTTTGGTCTTGCCCCCACAGTGCATTACCTTACACTTGTCTGTGTTGAACCTCATTCTCCATTTTGCTGCCCAAGCTTCCAGTTTAGTTAAGTCGTTCTGAAAAGATTCAGCATCCCCCTCCGTATTTATAGCCTTATACAATTTGGTATCGTCTGCGAAAATTGACACCATGCTCTCTAGACCTACTGTTAGGTCGTTGATGAAAATATTGAACAAAAGTGGTCCGAGTACAGACCCTTGTGGCACACCACTTAGCACTTTAGTCCAATTTGAAAATGATCCATTGACCACAACGCGCTGCTCCCAATTATCTAACCAATTACTGACCCAAGTGCATATTGTGCTCCCTAGCCCTATTTCTTGTAGCTTATAGATAAGACGCATGTGTGGTACAGTGTCGAAAGCTTTGGCAAAGTCTAAAAAGATTACATCCACCTCCTTACCCTGATCAAGGTTCACACTTACGGTTTCATAAAAGCCAAGTAAGTTGGTCTGATAGTAACATAATAACTAAGGATGAAAAAAGACTCTGGGTTCCATAGCCAGTACAATTGAGCGCAGTGTTTCCATACGAAACCTGGACACTCTCATAAACTTGTTCAAGGATTTGAGGTTGAGCATAGGCCGGAATGACCCATTTGGTTTCGGAACTAGAAACAGGCTTGAGTAATAACCTCTGCCTCTCTGGGACTGAGGTACGGGCACAACCACCCCTGTACTCAGGAGAGAACTGACAACTGTTTGCAAAGCTTGCACCTTTAACGGATCCGAAGGTAGAACCGTGGTGCAAAACTGGCGAGGGGGACGTCTCTTGAAAGAGACAAGGTACCCGTGAGAGACAACTTCCAACACCCGTGCGTCTGAAGTGGTTTTTAACCAGACCTTGCCGAACTGTAGAAATTGGCCACCCACCCTGGGGTCCCCCAGGGGGAAGCTCACCCTGTCATGCAGCAGGCTTGACTTGTTTAGAAGCAGGCTGATGGGCTGCCTAGGATTGTTTGGCCTTGGGCTTTGTGGTTTTGGGAGCACAAGGTTGTCACGGGTATGCCTGATCTTTTGCTTTCCCTTGAGGCCGAAAGGAACGAAAAGTGGTACCTTTTGCCTTCTGTGCAGAAGGATTAGTATTTGGGAGAAAAGCAGTCTTAGCAGCTGCTAACTCAGGTACAATTTTATTCAGGTCTTTCCTAAACAAAATGTCCCCATTGAAGGGGAGTACCTCAAAGGTCAATTTGGAGTCTAGGTCCACTTTGCATGACCTCAACCACAGAATACTGTGAGCCAGGAAAGACGTAGTCAATGCCTTGGCTACCAACACACCCGCCTCAGAGGATGCCTCCTGAATGTAATAGGCGGTGGTGGTAATGTGAGACAGGTATTTATTGTCTGGCACTGTCAGAAATATCCTCGGGAAGCTCTTCCTCTAATGGCTGAACCCACACTTCAATACCTTTTGCAGCCCAAGAGGCAGCAATAGTGGGCCTATGCAAAGCTCCTGTAAGGGAGTAAATAGATTTCAGGCATTCCTGTACACGCCTATCTGTTGGTTCCTTCAGTGAAGTGACAGTGGTAACAGGCAGAGTGGACGACACCACGAGTCGGGTGACGTGAGAATCCACCGGCGGTGAATTTTCCCACTTGCTACATAATTCTGCAGGGAGAGGATAGCGAGCCAGGGCCCGTTTAGACAGAGGGAATTTCATCCCTGAAGTAGACCAGGGTTTCCGTCTGATGTCCACTAAATGGTCAGAATGGGGTAACAGAGTTTTAACCACCTTCTGCAGCTTAAACATATCAGTTTTCTTTGCCACAGTAGTGGAATCCTCATCATCAGAGATTTGCAGGATTGGTTTAATAGCAACCACGAAGGCAGGGACATCAATCTGCAAGAGAGAATCCTCATCAGAAACACCAGATTCAGTGTCTGAGAGGACCTTATGCTCCCCCTCCTCCTTAGATGAAACATCAGAGAGGTATGTGGACAGTGAGGAGGAAGTAGCCCCCTTAGATGACCCAGAGACACGGGAGTGACCTGGAGTGGATTTCTGTCTAACCAAGGACTGATTTAATTGTTGTAGCTGGTTAGATAAATTTTCTGCCCAAGGCGAGTTAACCATAGGAACAATATGTGGCTGTAGTGGCACAGGCGGTCCCATAGTAAGGCATTCTACCAGAGTACCCAGTAGGTTTGTGAACGCAGCCCAGCGTGGCTCCTGAGTAGACCCAGGAGCTGCGGACTTACTAGGGGGTGTATGACACATAGTACACAGACCATCTTACAAAACTTCCCCCTCTGGTAAATCCTTGGACCATGTTATGCATGATGCTGGAGCTTCCACTGATTTACTGCCCTTTCTGTTAGGCATTATGTAAGAATGCAACAACAGAGTGACTTAGGGGCTCATTCCGAGTTGATCGCTCGCTAACTACTTTTTGCAGCCCTGCGATCAGATAGTTGCCACCCATAGGGGAGTGTATTTTCGCTTGGCAAGTGTGCACATGCCTGTGCATCCGAGCTCTGCAAAAACATTTTGTGCAGTTTCTGAGTGGGTCTGAACTTACTCAGCCCTTGTGATCACTTCAGCCTGTCTGGTCCCGGAATTGACATCAGACACGCGCCCTGCAAACACTTGGACATGCCTGCGTTTTCCCAAACACTCCCAGAAAACGGTCAGTTTACACCCATAAACGCCTTCTTCCTGTCAATCTCCTTGCGATCAGCTGTGCAAATGGATTCTTCGTTAAATCCATCGCTCAGCAACGATTCGCTTTGTACCCGTACGACGCGCCTGCGCATTGCGGTGCATATACGCATGCGCAGTAGTGACCTGATCACTGTGCTGTGAAAAACGGCAGCGTGCGAACAGGTCAGAATGACCCCCTTAGTACGATAAAGCCAGACAAAGTACAATACCTGCGAATAAATCCGGTATTATGTGACTGAGTACACAGTAAAATATACGTATTGGATAAATACTGTGACGCACTATATTAGCGGGCCCAGACGTGCCTAGCCTCTTAGGGTACAGAATATAGTGACAGTTATATCTGGGAAACACAGAGTGAAATCACACATCAGATACTGGTAGATATATATATATTCCTAGACCTGAGATATATATTAGAATACTCGTACAAAATATTCTAAAACAGGTACACTCTTTCTTAACTAACGCTGTCTGTATAAAGACATGTAGAATACTCAAGTGTGGCTTTACAAAGGAGACCTTGCCCTGCAGTCCCGGAGACCAGCCGCAGCTATGCTCAGAAGATGGAGCCCAGCATCTCTGTCAGGGAGTGAGGGAGAGTGTGAGGTAGCTCCAGGGTGAAAAATCTGTTTAGAGATGGCGCACTGGGCCAGGGGAGGGGCTACAGGTCAAGCGCCACCTCCCCTATGCTGGACTTCCACCCCAGGTACTGTGCGTCTTACTAAATGGGGTGTTAGTACACCCGACCTGTACTCAGACGCCAGGTGGTCTAGTGGGGTCCCTACTCGGTGACAGTGTCCCCGCCAGCGCTGCAACCAGTCTCCCTAGGTCACGGACAGAATGCGATTTAATAACGGGTCCCGTCTGGGGAACCCGCTTACCTCCTCCCTGTAGCAGCCACGCGAACCAGGAGAACATCTGCGACCGTGTGCCTAAGCCGGAGCATCTCCACCGCAAGTACCTCAGAACAGAGCCACGGGAGTATGCAACGACGCTTGGGAGGTGATAGAGCTGCAACGCTGAAGTGACACCCTGACATACAGTGGGGGCAGCCCAGAGAAGAATTCTTCTTAGAAGCTTTTTCAGGGCTGCCCAGTGCAGCCCCCCTGTTAGGTGACCTGCTGCTGTAGGCACCATAGCCAGATTAAAGGGGGGGGGTGCAGGGCATACAGTACCCCGGGTCCCCCTCTGTCAGGGAGACCCCCGGCAAGAGCACACTGACATGACTGGCTTTTCCTCTTATGCAGCAGCAGAACCAGACCGCCAGAATGTGAGCAGGACAGTATGCAGTGCAAGCAGAAACACAGGAGTATCAGAGTTCGATGGAGCTTCCCAACCAGAGGAGAAATAGGAGGGTGGAGAGAGCTGTAAGTGACACAGGGTGGGATCCCTGTGTCACTTAGGGCTCTCTCCACACCTAGGTGTCTGAGTCCTGTGTAACTTGTTATCTAATGAGGGTTTAGAGAGAAAGAGAGAGAGAGAGACACACACACACACACACACACACAATGGGACAGGACTCAGGAGGACTGTGTAAGTAGTACACAGGCTATTATTTTTGCATGTGACAAGATAAATTATAGATTTTATTTTTATATGTGTATTTTAAGGTTTTTTAAGTTGTCTTTGTTCCACCACAAGATTATCTTTCAATTTGATGTTTAGTTTAAATCTAATATACACCATTGGTCTACATTTATTATACACAATCCATGCATCCCAATATGACCCGTTCCAGGAGGGACAACATGCTCTTTACCTGGATTTCCTTCTTAATTTCTGATTGCAATCACCTGTGTTGAAACAATTAAATGGTTCAACAAAGGTGACTAAAATCATATATTAAGAGGGAAGTCCATGTAAAGAGCATTTTGTCCCTCCTGGGACAGGTTATGTTGGGAGGTATGGACAATCTTATATACTGCACCCCCCTTCCACTGGGGCCCGCCTGTGTAAAGTGCCCCAGGCACCCCCAAGGCTTAATCCGGCTCTGGTATGCACCAACTCGAAGCTGAGCTCTCAGTGCCTGGAGGCGGGGTTATGGAGGAAGCCCCATTGCATCCTGGGACAGCCTAAAGCTTTAGCCTGTTGGTGCCTCTGGATCAAGATCCACTTTACACTCTGATGTTTTCTTGTGGAAACCAATGTATCCTGCTGCAGATTTTTTTTTTAAAGTGTTGACCATTTGCATGTCGACCTACATTCATATTGACCTTTTAACTGTCGACCTACTGACCATATCAACCATCTATGTACTGTCTATCTTACAATCCACACCCTTCTCATCAATGCAGGGTAGTTACTTAGTATTCTGCCTTTTAGACCCACACACTAATTACCTAACCACCTCTTATTCCTAAAAGCAGTCACCTACAGTAACACACCAGTACAACAACTTGTGTGCGTCCCTATCTGGCATGCCAACATAGTATATGTCCTAAACTGTACAGGTCACACAACCATGAGATCAACATAGTGTCTTCCACAGGACTCACCAGGTGTAAATATAAAGGGGAAAAACACAATGTGGGAGCTCCCAAGAGGGGTAAGAACTTAGACAACTGCCTTCTTGTCCTGGCCAATGCTCCTCCTATTTGAAATTCAAATGTTATTTGTGGAATGCCTGAGCAACGCCTGCACAACTACCAAAAGTAATCACAATTACTCCAAATAATTCTGTCAGGAGGCAGCAACACTAAGCAGTTGTTATCAGTAAGTTCCATTCATATCCTCTGAAACATTAGTTCAGCAGGAACTATTACAGGGGTGGAGAAACAGTGCCAGACAGTTTAGATACATTGAAGAATGATCTGAAGTTAGCACTCGTCACTAGTGAACAAGGGATAGAAGAACAGTCCTGTGCGCACAAGCTGCCAGTCAGTATAACACTTCCAGAGGTATCCTTACACCCTCACCAATAGTCAGGGACGGATCTAGACTTTTCTTTAGAGGGGGCGGTTTACTGTTTAATCTTGACTCCTCCCTCTACAGTCCCAACTCCTCCCATCTGCAATCCTAACTCCTCCTCTCTCAATTCTGACTGAACTTTTTGAGTGAGACTGAGATAAAGCTTTGTGATTGTTCTATGTACATGTGACTGTGCTATGGGGTAATTGTATTTATTAGCCCTAGTACCCACACACCAGCAAGTGAGGGGCAAATGCTCTGTAACCCTTGCTCTCCT